>NC_134359.1:200442408-200779270 GCF_048569485.1 Anomaloglossus baeobatrachus
GTTTTTTGTATGTTGTCTTGCTTTTTTGCAAGTTGGGGGCGCAGCCCTCCTAATACTGAGACTGAACAACTAATTGTGTCTCACTTCAATGTGTATTTAATCTGGGACACAGCTGACCACTTGCCACCATTCATATTGGAGTTTGACATGACACAAGTCAGGTATTGATAATGTTTTTAACTTCAGTAGGTTAGGGACTGTCTCAGATGGGTACACCTTGACGAGGTGAGACAGCTTTTTACCTTTTTGCAAAAATGTATACACTAAGTACCCTGTTATTAAGCACTTGCAATTTATTTATTTATAGTCAAGGTATTTTTCATGCAATTTTCTCTTTGTTTTTTTCCATTTCTTAGGGGCAGCATCAAGGTCTAGGTTGCTTGGGTGGGAAAGCGGAAGGACATGGACCCATTCCCTGTATGTTTAATAAAAATGTTCCCATTTGTAACAGTTCAAGCAATGTGCCTCCCGTAAAGGAAGAAATGAAAAAAAAAAATGCTTTTTGAATGTTTTCTATTGTTTATATCTTTACAGAAAATAAAAACCGGTGATGGACGGGCAGCCCGCAGACGGTCTGCATTAAACCAAGGGGGAATGTGACGCCCTGGACACCCCAGGGGTCACAGGTCATGACACTCACCACATACACCACCACCCCAGTAAGGTACCACCAGTCAACCAAAAGACCTGATTGCCTCCCTCAGAGTCAGACAGCTACACCAGGTGGGCGGAGTCAGGTGGAAAGACACGCCCACCGAGGAGTCTGCTGGCCTGAGGCAGGAAAACACAAGCAGATGTAGTTTGAGGGAGATAGAAAGTGGAGAAAAGTGAGATGAGCACAGTTCTGCTTGGGGCCTGGGTTGGAGCCTAGGACTCCAGATCAGTCAGGCAGGCAGACGGTAGTGGCCGCCTGCAGGAGGCCGAGAATACGACCTGCGGAACCGGTATGGGACTGGGACAGGGTCGTGGCCCGCCGGAACCGAACCGGGGAGCTAACTGGATACCGGAGCACCAGGCAGGGTACTCAGACCCCGAATTAGGCTATAAGCCACCACCATAGTGAAATCAACTGATTGCAGTCTGGACCTCAGGGGTTAATTCTCACCTAAGTCCCGATTGAAGGCAACAGCCCAACCCGTCCGGATAGGAGCCACCGCCAGAGGCCAGAGATCCAAGGGGCCAGTGTCTGTGGGCAAACGGGCTCCTCCGACACATATACGCCGGGGAGTGGGCTACCAGTGCCCAGGCACAGTAGCCAAGATCACATACAGGTGCAGGAGAAAGGCGGACATTACCAACCGATCTGGAGAAACTGCAGCCGATTGCGGGCCCCGTTCGTCACCCCGTTTGGTTCACCAGTGACTCTGTGTGGTTTAATAGTGACTAGTGCCCTCGTGACCAGTGCCCTCGGGCAGCGCACCGCACCGCAACCCAGCACCCTGCAACCTCACTACCGGGCCCCGGGACACACCGCCCCTACCCACGGAGGGGTTAACACCAAGCTGCGCCACTACCCCGATCCCGGACGAGCCCCCGTACCTTCACCACAGCGCTGGTGTCCATCATCATCACAACCCGTGGGTGGCATCACGAACTGTACAACACAACCACCCCACAACCCCTGCGTGCACCGCCACTACACCCCTTCCAGAGCGACATGACCCCTGGGTCCGGAGGCGCTCGAGCCACCGACACACACGAGCCCGGACCCGAGTGACTCGACGGTCGCAGTCGAGGTCACGGGGTGGTACAACTGCCTTCTACAGTGCATATACATTTAAACACTGCGTTCTTGTATTGACTTACACATGTGGCATGGCATTTTCATTTTAAAAATCAAGAGATGCACGAGTGACAATACAGACAAGACACAACTTACAGACCCATCTTGGAGTCTTCATATTTAAAAACCATTCAGGCATACAGCAGGACAGTGGCATCAATTCCCCCCATTTATGGTTATGGTCCATACAACACACATGATATGGGTTGGCATTTTCATTTTATAAATCAAGAGATTCATGAGTGACAGGCGTAGACCTCTTGCTCCCAGAACCCTGGCACTATAGACAAAAGACAATTTGGAGACTCTACTTGGAGTCTCCATATTTCCAAAAATTAAGCTTAAGCAACAGGAAAAGTAGCAACAATTGGCACAGACTATAAATAGTGAAATGCCGCAACATGGATGCATGGGACTGGCCCTGTAACAAGGCCTGAACCAAAATTTTTAACTTTACCAGAGACAGCAAGATGACATACAAGCATATGACTCGCCCACCCCAGGGCTATGGGACACCCGGTGCCAGGCCAGTCTAGTCCGGGGGTCGTCAGTGGTGGCGGGGCCCGACTCCGTGACCCTGGTGGGGTCAATTAATATGGCTGGTGACTTTGGGGTGATTATTAAGTTTATATTCTTGACGCCACCGGTGGTTTGCGGCTATTAAGCCACCGCTGCTGTATGAGGCCTCCGGAGCTGGTGGAATGGCAGCTTGGATGGTCCTGCTCCCCACAGGTGGAGCGGTGCCCCGGGGCAACTGTTGGTGCTTGTAAGTGTCGATGTGGTTGCGGTGTAGTGCAGGGCCGACAGGGCGGTGAAAGGACCGGACACAAACAACAGTCTCTTTACCTTCTCCTCTTTTACTGAGCAAACGGTTAGTCCTGGGAGACTGTTACAGGTGGTAGAGGGCTCCGGTTGGCCTGGAAGTAGCTGGGGGGATCTTTGTGGCCAGCTGAGTATGAGGCCTACTCCCTGTTCTTCCTTTGCTTCAACAGGACCCTGCGTCCGAGGTTTAGCAGTGGCCCTGTCTCTGCTGGGACTTGTGGTGCGTCCCGTTCCCGCGTGGTAGGCTGCGCAGGCCCTCTCTGGTGCTTCTCTGCTGGAGTCCACACCGGGCCTTGGTGATGCAGCTGTACCTTCAGGTTGCTTTGGGGGCCAGGAGACCTGCAGTCCTCCTGCCCTTTGGATTCGGCTGCCAGGGAAGATTTTAGGCCCTGGTGGCCACAGACTCTGATGTCCATTTCTTTTTCCTTGCCTCTCTGCAGCTCTTGCTTCACTGGACTGAGCTAACCAGCTCCAGCCCCAGTTCCACAGACTGCACTACTCTGCATCCTCACTCTCCAAACTTTCCTCTCAGACTGAACACTAACCCCTCCCCCAGGTCAGACTTAAGGAAGTGCTCCCTGGAACTCCAGGTTTAGAGCTCCCTCTGCTGGCCTGAGAGAGGAACGGCGTTGGATGTTGGTATTTACTGGCCAATAGACACCCCAATTACCTCCAGGCTCAGCATTAACCCTTTGGAGGGGCAATGCTGTTGTGGCAACCAGATCCTGGGGTGCCACACATAGGCTTCTTGCTCTCAGAACCCTGGCACTACACCATCGCCTAGTTTGGACAGTCTGGGACTGGGTTGGCAAAGTCATTGGAAATCCAAGACAGATGCGCTTATCCATCAATACACCGGCAGCAGCACTGAAGACACGTTCTGAGAGAGTGCTGGCTGCCGGGCAGGCAAAATCTTCCAAGGTGTAACTGGTGAACTCAAGCCACTCTTGCATTTTTGAAGACCAAAATGTTAAAGGGTCCAGTCCCCCCCTTATGGCATTAATGTTGAGCTCTACATACTCTTGCACCATCCTCTTCAGTCTTTCACTATGTGTCAGACTTCTACTCTGCTCTGCTGGTACATGCAATGGTCTAAAAGAATGTGTGCCAAACCTCACAGAAATAGCCTGCCACTTGAACTGTTGCTGATAATCTTTCTGCATTGATGATGCAAAATCCCTGTGGTTGGAATTCTAGAATGCATGCTGTGTGACTTACTGCTGTCTTGCGGAACACTACTGTTAAGATAGTTCTATAAGCTTGTTTTGATACCCCAAGCATATTGCTACATTTAGGGGTACTTTGCACACTACGACATCGCAAGACGATGGTAGCGATGCCGAACGCGATAGTCCCCGCCCCCGTCGCAGCTGCGATATCTTGTGATAACTGCCTTAGCAAAAATTATCGCTACGGCAGATTCACATGCACTTACCCGCCCTGCGACGTCGCTCTGGCCGGCGAACCGCCTCCTTCCTAAGGGGGCGGGTCGTGCGGCGTCACAGCGATGTCACACGGCAGGCGGCCAATAGAAGCAGGGGGGCGGAGATGAGCGGGATGTAAACATCCCGCCCACCTCCTTCCTTCCTCATTGCAGCCAGGACGCAGATAAGGCGATGTTCCTCGCTCCTGCGGCTTCATACACAGCGATGTGTGCTGCCACAGGAACAAGGAACAACATCGTAACATTGGTCCTTCCGAAATTATGGAAATGACCGACGCTACACCGATCATACGATTTCGACGCTTTTGCACTTGTTAATCGTAGTAAAAACGATTCACATACTCCCATGTCGACAGCAACGCCGGATGTGCATCACTTTCGATTTTACCCCACCGACATCGCACCTGCGATGTTGTAGTGTGCAAACTACCCCTTACTCTTGTACCGTGGATCTAACAGAGTGGCAACTGATTTGTCAGCGCTATTTATAATATTAACAATACGGACATCATGTTGCAAATATTGCAGCAAGAATGCTCTCATGTGTTGGATGATTCCATGAAGTAGCCTGACATTTTCATTTTCAGAAATCAAAAGATGCTTGTGTGATAGGTGTAGCTCTCCTGCTTCCAGAGCCCTGGCAATACAGACGAAAGACAATTTGGAGATCCATATTGGAGTCTTGATATTTAAAAACATTGCAGGCAGACAGCATGGCAGCAGGAGAGTGGCATCAATTTCCCCCCTTTCCCTATAGTGTGTTTGCACACCAGGGAAGTATGGTCCATGCAACACAAAGGATGGGGACTGACCATTTTATGTTAAAAAAATCAAGAGATGCATGAGTGATAGGCGTAGGCCTCTTGCTCCCAGAACCCTGACAATACAGACAAAAGACAATTTTCAGACCCATCTTGGAGTTTTGAGATTAAAAACCTGCTGTTTTTAGCCTCACTTGGCAGTTGAAATGATGTGCGACTTCCAAAGAAATATAGTGAAGTAGGATGTCCAGAAACGGAAGTTGTTCTCATTTCTCTTGGGATAAAGGGGGCTTTACGCGCAGCGATATCGCTAGTGTGAAGCCCCTGCGTCCCTTCTCACCTGCAGGTCGCCTCAGGGTCTTCACGTGTTGGGGATCTTCCGGCCACAGGTAGGTTAACTTCAATGGGAATCGTGACGCCACTGTCGGTATTTGTGGTCAGGGGTGACCGCCACTGCAGTTTAGAGAGCGTCTGGGGCTGATAGTAAATGCAGTCTGGTGTTAAGGTCTCCTGAGAGTGAGGCTGGCCCCAGGGGCTCTGGTGTAAGTGTGTAGTACCACAGGTCGCAGAAGAACTCACACACAAGCAGCAAAGTCTTTCAGGGTTTTTACTCACTTTTAAGATGGTAGGGGTGAGTCAACCCGGGCGATGCTATGATGAACCAGGTGGAACCAGGTATCCTTCAGGCTGATCCAGGGGTGACTGCTGACTCGCCATCCTAGCCCTTCTTGTTTGGGGTGACCCCTAATTTGCAGTACTGCGGGGATCACCCAGGGAAGTCGCAACTGCCATTCTCCCCTTTCTGGCCCGTTTGCTGAAATCAAGGACCAAGTAATGTTGGCTGCTTGCCTTCTTTTACTTATGGCCCCCCTCATTGCTGTTGATGCTACGGACTCTGTGTGGTTCGGTGAGGTACATCCAGTACTCTCACCAGCAGGTTTGGCAGGCCGAGTAGATGGGTTCCTACTCTGGAGACCTGTTTCCCCATGTGGGCCTGGCCTATCGGTAGTCTCCTTACTCAGCCACCTCTTTACTAGGTGGTTTTCAGTCAGCACCACTGGGTAGCCACTCTCCCCTGCCAGCAGCCACTACAGGTGCAGGGTCTGACAGTGCTTCGCTCTTCGACCCTGCACTTCAGACACGGCTGCTCACCTCCTTCTCCTCTGACTGCCACTGCACATTCTCTAGTTTCCAGTCCCACTACCCACCACTAGCTGGGATGCGAGGGCTACGCCCCCGTCCTGGATCTGCCCAGAGGTCCCCTCTAAGCTGTATGTGTGCCCTGGTTACTAAGTGTCTGTGTGTGTCCACACCCTGGTCAGCCTTTGGGATTACCTGATCGTACTGACCCAGCATGGGTGCAGAACTCAGTGGTGCCTGACCAGATCAGGGGTGCCACACTAGCGATATCGCTAGCGAGTGTACCCGCCCTCGTCGATTGTGCATCACGGGCAAATTGCTGCCCGTGGCGCTCAATATCGTTAGGAGCCGTCACATGGACTTACCTGCCTAGCGACGTCGCTGTGGCCGGCGAACCGCTTCCTTTCTAAGGGGGCGGTTCATGTGGCGTCACAGCGGCGTCACTAAGCGGCCGCCCAATAGAAGCGGAGGGGCGGAGATGAGCGGCCGTAACATCCCGCCCACCTTTTTCCTTCCTCATTGCCGCAGGTAAACTGTAGTTCGCCGTTCACGAGGTGTCACACATAGCGATGTGTGGTGACTCGGGAACAACGAACAACCTGCGTCCTCAACAATTAACGATTTTTTGAAAATGAATGACATGTCAACGATGGATGATTTGGTGAGTATTTTCCATCGTTAACGGCCGCTTATTGGTGTCACATGCAACAATGTCGCTAACGATGCCGGATGTGCGTCACGGAACTCGTGACCCCGGCGATATATCGTTAGATACGTCGTTGCATGTTGAGATGATCCGGTGTTTTAGCTTGAACTTAAAGAACTTCCCACATGTACACCTTGAACTATTCATTCTTCCAACACACACTTGTAATGATTTATCACTCATGGTTGATGTACCCTTCCCCTTTCAAGCAGATGTTTCACAACCCTACGGCCACACCTCTCACACACCTGACATAAAAGATATATTGTTTATTTCCTGCCTTAGTTGGCAATACAAATTGTCAAGACACTAAAAAATACCAATGTGGTACACTGCATAATTTTGAGCAGTCACTGAAAAGTGCCAAGACTGTTTTAGCTAGTTCGCTAACAAATTTACAGCAGGTAGTATTTACTAACAATACCTAGAAATGTGGTTGACTGCGGAGTATTGGGCAGGCAATAAAAACTGCCTACACCTTTTTACCTAGTTCACTTGCAAATTAACACCAGTTATAAAGTAACAGTATCTACAAATGTGATTGACTGCGTAATTATGACCAAGCAATGCAAACTGCAAAGACCTTTTTACCTAATTCATGTCAGATCTGGCGGTTTGCATGTTGGTGTACGTTATGGCAGATCTCTGGGGGTTACTCCTTCTCACACTTCTGCACCCAAGCGAGTCACTCACACTCCTGGGCATACTCTGGCTCTTTGTCCGGTCACCTATCGTCCCCTCACTGGCCATGAGGGGTGGAGGGCAGAGCTCGTGCAGGTGCTGGCCGTGTTTTGTGCTCTATGAGATTCACTTCAGGTTGTAGTATTGCTGGAAAATGAGGCGCCATCGCTCCCAGTTATTAGGTGGTGCTGGTGTCCCGGGACGCTGGGTCCTCTAGTATGAGCTGTTGTTAGGGATTGGGGCACTATGTCCCCTGGTTCAGCAAGGTGGTGGGAGGTTCTTTCCATTCAATCTTCCTCACCCCCTCTGATGCCACTCTAGGTTGAAGGTGGAGACTGGGGGTTACTTCAGCAGTGCCAGCTGATCAATGAGAGGGATAATTAAATCCACCATCTCTTCTGGGTCAGTGCTGATTATGTTCAGTGCTTGGGTAGTAAGGCTAGTAGTTGTGTTTCTTCTGGTTTGTTCTCTGCTCTGGTCTTTTGGTTTTGGCTTTGTCCCTAGTCTCTCGTAATACCTGTTTAGTGGTTACTAGTGATGAGCGAGTACTAAAAAGCTCGGGTGCTCGAAGCTCGGGCCGAGCCTCCCAAGATACTCGTGTACTCGGCCCGAGCAACGAGCCCAATGTTATCCTATGGGAGACCCGAGTATTTTTGTGAAATGACCCCCCGGCAGCATGTAGAAACCCTAAAAATGTCACAAAAGTCTCAGAAGAGTGCTCAAATGACATGGCAACAGCATGGGGAAGACCCCTTGAAGCATTTATCACTCAAAAGTCACAGATGTGAACAATTTTGTCCGAGTTTTACGCCATTTTTACGGACTCACCAGAAAACCTTCCAAAATGACACCAAAATGAATTTTCATGGCGGAAATGTTAAGGGCACATACCCAATAGTGAGATAGAGCTAGTGTATGTTACTTTTTGAGATTAATACATGAAAGATTTTACATGAAAACCTTGTGTGGCACTCCGATGTCCAAAACGCACGTTTTGTGCTTTTTACTAGCGATGTTGGTCATTTTTTTTTTTTATTCTATCTCCCTCAGTCCGTCGGTCTGTCTCTCTCTGTCTTGTCTGTCCCCCTCTCACAGTCTGTCGGTCAGTTCCCCCCCCTCTCTCTTACTTACCGTTCCCCGATCACTGCCGCGGCGCTGCACAGCTGTTCAAACTCCGGTGGCTTTTCCTCTTTTGAAAAAGCCGGCCGCTCATTAAACAATCTCCTATTCCCTGCTTTCCTGCTTTTCGGCGCCTATGATTGGTTGCAGTGAGACACGCTCCCACGCTGAGTGACAGCTGTCTCACTGCACCCAATCACAGCAGCCGGTGTGTGTATACTGTGCAGTGAAATAAATAATTAAATAATTAAAAAAAACGGCGTGCGGTCCCCCCAATTTTAATACCAGCCAGATAAAGCCATACGGCTGAAGGCTGGTATTCTCAGGATGGGGAGCTCCACGTTATGGGGAGCCCCCCACCCTAACAATATCAGTCAGCAGCCGCCCAGAATTGCCGCATACATTAGATGCGACAGTTCTGGGGCTGTACCCGGCTCTTCCCGATTTACCCTGGTGCGTTGGCAAATCGGGGTAATAAGGAGTTAATGGCAGCCCATAGCTGCCACTAAATCCTAGATTAATCATGTCAGGTGTCTCCCCGAGATTCCTTCCATGATTAATCTGTAAATTACAGTTAAAAAACACACACACCCGAAAAATCCTTTATTAGAAATAAAAAACACTAACAAAGTCCCTCATTACCAATTTATTAACCCCGACAAACCCTCCATGTCCGGCGTACTCCACAGTCCTCCAGCGTCGCGTCCAGCTCTGCTGCATGGAAGTGACAGGAGCTGCAGAATACACCGCCGCTCCGGTCACCTCCACGCAGCTAATGAGATGAGTATAGCGATCAGCTGAGCTGTCACTGAGGTTACCTGGATCCAGCGGTGGATGCAGCGGTGGCCGCGGGTAACCTCAGTGACAGCTCAGCTGATCGCGCTACTCACCGCCGCTCCAGTCAGCTCCATGCACCAACTGAGGTGAGTATAGCGATCAGCTGCTGTCACTGAGGTTAATCGCGGCCACCGCTGGATCCAGCGGTGGCCGGGAGTTACCTGACTGACAGCAGCTGATCGCGCTATTCCCTTCATTAGCTGCGTGGAGGTGACCGGCGGCTTTTACTATTTTGAAAAAGCCGGCCGCTCATTAAACAATCTCCTATTCCCTGCTTTCCCCGCCCACCGGTGCCTATGATTGGTTGCAGTGAGACACGCCCCCACGCTGAGTGACAGGTGTCACACTGCACCCAATCACAGCAGCCGGTGGGCGTGTCTATACTGTGCAGTAAAATAAATTAATAAATAATTAAAAAAAAACGGCGTGCGGTCCCCCCCCATTTTAATGCCAGCCAGATAAAGCCATACGGCTGAAGGCTGGTATTCTCAGGATGGGGAGCTCCACGTTATGGGGAGCCCCCCAGCCTAACAATATCAGTCAGCAGCCGCCCAGAATTGCCGCATACATTATATGCGACAGTTCTGGGGCTGTACCCGGCTCTTCCCGATTTGCCCTTGTCCTTTGGCAAATCGGGGTAATAAGGAGTTAATGGCAGCCCATAGCTGCCACTAAATCCTAGATTAATCATGTCAGGCGTCTATGAGACACCCTCCATGATTAATCTGTAAATTACAGTAAATAAACACACACACCCGAAAAATCCTTTATTAGAAATAAAAAACACACACATATACCCTGGTTCACCACTTTAATCAGCCCCAAAAAGCCCTCCATGTCCGCCGGAATCCAGGATGCTCCAGCGTCGCATCCAGCGCTGCTGCATGGAGGTGACAGGAGCTGCAGAAGACACCGCCGCTCCGGTCACTTCCACGCAGCAAATGAGGTGAGTAGCGCGATCAGCTGAGCTGTCACTGAGGTTACCCGCCGTCACTGGATCCAGTGACAGCGGGTAACCTCAGTGACAGCTCAGCTGATCGCACGGCTGTCTTCATTAGCTGCGTGGAGGTGACCGGAGCGGCGGTGTCTTCTGCAGCTCCTGTCACTTCCATGCAGCAGAACTGGACGCGACGCCGGAGTCCGTGGAGTACGCCGGACATGGAGGGTTTGTCGGGGTTAATAAATTGGTAATGAGGGACTTTGTTAGTGTTTTTTATTTCTAATAAAGGATTTTTCGGGTGTGTGTGTTTTTTAACTGTAATTTACAGATTAATCATGGAAGGAATCTCGGGGAGACGCCTGACATGATTAATCTAGGATTTAGTGGCAGCTATGGGCTGCCATTAACTCCTTATTACCCCGATTTGCCAACGCACTAGGGTAAATCGGGAAGAGCCGGGTACAGCCCCAGAACTGTCGCATATAATGTATGCGGCAATTCTGGGCAGCTGCTGACTGATATTGTTAGGGTGGGGGGCTCCCCATAACGTGGAGCTCCCCATCCTGAGAATACCAGCCTTCAGCTGTATGGCTTTATCTGGCTGGTATTAAAATTGGGGGGACCGCACGCCGTTTTTTTTAATTATTTATTTATTTATTTTACTGCACAGTATAGACCCGCCCACCGGCTGCTGTGATTGGGTGCAGTGTGACACCTGTCACTCAGCGTGGGGGCGTGTCTCACTGCAACCAATCATAGGCGCCTGTGGGCGTGGAAAGCAGGGAATATGAGATGGCTGTGTACAGAGCACAGCGCGCCGGCCGGTATAAAGGCTCGGTCACGCTGTGCAGGCCGGCCAATCACTGCAATTCCACAACTAACAGGGCTGTGGCATTGCAGTGGTCTGCCAGCCAATCCCTGCATGAGGGCTGGCTCTCAAAAGAGCGCCAACATGCAGGGATGAAGACCACGAGTAAAGCACGAGTATTGCAAAATTACTCGGTACCCGCCGAGTAGCCCGAGTACAGTGATACTCGTGCGAGTACCGAGTAGTAACAAGCATACTCGCTCATCACTAGTGGTTACTACTTTCCTGCTGGTAATGGTGCATTGATCTGTCTGTGGCCTGTGTGCCCAGCCATCAGCCACCCCATTATTGTCACCTGGGAAGGGCTCTGCCAAAGTCCCCTCCACCAGGACCAGAAGGCGGGTGAAAAGTACCCTGGCCCTTAAGGGTGTACAGTTGCATGACGGCTAGCGCAAAATATGTCCACTGCCACTGTTAAAGTGTGGGGCCGTGTTCAGCTCCCCGCCAGCACTTTAACAGTGACAATGCCGGCATGGAGGTACAGGCTGCCCGGCACTCCCCAGACGCCATTGTCAGTGTTAGGCTATGTCCGCACGTTGCGTCGGAGTACCTGCAGTTTATTCTGCACGTTTTCCTTCCCTTGGTTTTTGACCAAATGGCTTTTGACCATTTTTTAGCGCTAAAAACGCATGCGTTTTTACCGCGTTTTTAGTGCGTTTTTAGCGCTTTTTACCTGCGTTTTCACCTGCGTTTCTGCAGATGCGTTTTTGAGATCAAGCCACTGAGAAATAAAGTTGAATTAGTCAAAAAGAATGAAAAAAGATAAAAAAATTATAAAATTAACTTTTAATAAAACTATATGGAAAATTATCATTTTTAATGATAAAATAGTGGTTATGCACATTTTATCAGACAAATAGGTGAAGTGTCTAATTTTTTAACATTTAAATTTTCGGTTATTGTGTGTGTGTAAAGGAACATTAGAACCCATTAATTTTTGTCCACAAAAGCATGCGTTTTTGGAGCCAAAAACGCAGTGGAAAAGCAGGTAAAAAGCATGAAAAACGCAGGAATTGTGATTTTGGTTGCGTTTTGCCATTTCTCATTGACTCCAATGTTAAAGGTTTTTTTGGCACCTTTTATACCAAAATAAACACTTTGTAAACTGGTACCTTTTCGTATGCAAATTTCTAAAATCGTCCATGGGGGCGGGCTGCCTGGGGTCCGTTGCTGTCCTCCTGCAGATTTACGCCGCCCCCGAACGCTGAATTTCCCCTATGACTCCAGCGTTATGCGCAAGCGCTCGATGGCCTGATGCCCGTACGTCCCCTCCTTCCCATCTATTTCCTGCTGCTGAGCAGGATGGGAAGGAGGGGACGTCCGGGCATCAGGCCAGCGAGCGCTTGCGCATAACGCTGGAGTCATAGGGGAAAGTGCGGTCACGAGGTTATGGGCGGCACTTACTGATGACACTCACAGCGCCGCCCATAACCTCGTGCCCGCGCAAAGCGTCACCAGCGGTCACACGTGCACACAGTGCACGGCACCGCTACAGTGGAACAGCGCATGCGCGGGACCACGGGCACCCAGGGGCGGCGTCCTGAGCTTTTGAAATTCAGCGTTCGGGGGCGACGTAAATCTGCAGGAGGACAGCAACGGACCCCAGGCAGCCCGCTCCCATGGACGATTTTAGAAATTTGCATACGAAAAGGTACCAGTTTACAAAGTGTTTATTTTGGTATAAAAGGTGCCAAAAAAACTATAGGAAGCTTCCTAGAATGCAGCCCAGGAGCTGCAGAGGGGGGAACTTTTAGCTTTATAGCTAAATTTCTGATGACAGGTTCCCTTTAAGGAAACGCTGCAGAAATGGCAAAAACAACTGACATGCTGCTTCTTTTTCAGCATGGTTTTTGACCACAAATATGCAAATTAAACGCTGCAGAACAAAAAGCAAAGTGCAGACAGGAATTCTGCTTTTCCCATAGACTTTGCTGGCAAACAAAAACGCATGCGTTTTAGCGCAAAAACGCTGCTGCTAAAAACGCTGCAGAAACGCGGAAAAAAACGCAACGTGCGAACATAGCCTTAAAGTGCAAGCCAGGGGCCACAGAGAACAACACCACCACACCCCACACTCCCGGTCAGGCACAACGAAGTCAGACTAAAACCCTTGTTGCCTTCCTCCAGGGGCTGATGTCCACACCAGGGGGGTGGGCCATGCGGTTGGCCCCGCCCACCGAGGAGTTCGCAGTCCTTGAGGCGGGAAAACCAAGCAGATCAGTGTTGGAGGTGAAAGTGGAAGGAAGGAAAGTAGTAGTGGAGCAACAAACTGACAGCGTCCGGGTGTGTGGCCCGGGCGGTACAGCAAGGTTGGCAGACGGTGGTGACCATCTGCAGGAGTGGCCTATCGGAGTTTACCGTAAGGACCGTGGATGGGCGGTGGCCCGGCGGTACCGGACCGGTACACAAAGAGAAGTCAGCACCATCTGGCAGGGGCTTACGGACCCCGGCAAGGCTAGGAGTCGCCGTGAATTTGCCGAACCCGTCAGCGAAGGGAACCTCCTGGGTTTCCCAGCAGCCAAGTCCCGACAGAAGGCAACAGTCCAACCGTGAGAGGGAAACACAGCCACCGCCAAGGCTACCGTTCCCAGGGCCAGAGCCTGCGGGCAAAAGGGGCTCCTCCAGCCCATATCCAAGCTGGGGAGCGGTTTACCAGTGGGAACCCATTGGAACCGTTTACCGTACATAGGTGCAGGGAAAGGCAGTCACCATCAACCTGCCGGGAGAAACAACACCGCAGCCGTCTGTGGGACCCGTCCATCCAGCCGTGTGTTTTACCGAGAACTGTGTCCTCATCATTGGCTGAGTGAGTACCACTGTGCCGTGCGGCACAGCGCTGCCCCCGCGACCCTGCACCTCACCAGGCCCTGTAACCCGCCTGCCATCCACTCCTACCCCATCACCGGGCCCCGGGACAACCAACCCCCTACCCACGGAGGGGAGAACTAACAACAAAGCTGCTCCCTGTCACCGCTCCCGGGATCCCCGTCCAAAGCAGCGGTGGTGTCACCAATATCTCCACAACCGTGGGTGGCGTCACGGACAATAACCAAATCCCCACAATCAAACCCCCCCCTTTTCACTCACGGGCGAGGAACGCCGCTCGAGTCCCCGGGATATGGCCCACCGCACGAGCCACCACCGAGCAGCGGCAGCTGCAGCAGCAGCAGCGGCTGGACCCGAGCAGTGGGAGAGCGCAGCGTCCCCTCCTCCGCCCGCGACAACTTGGCGTCACGAACAGGATCCTACCGTTCTACCAACTGGTGGAAGTGCGCCTTGTGTGACCGCCAGAGGTGTCCGGCCGAAAAATTTGTGAAGCCGCCATCTTGGTCGCGAAAAATTCCCGCTCGAGCGTCTCCTCGAGTAGTGGAGGCGCGAAGGCCAAAACCCCGCCCATGTAGAGGAGGAGCCGGAAAGAGACTAAGGGGGACGGAAACAAGATGTCTGCGCCCGACGGAGCCGCTGGAAGAGCGGCGGACGCAGCTGCGGGAGCACCTGTAGATGGGAATGGGGCTGCCCAGGTCCCGGCCGCGCTGGCGGGGGGCGCCGCGGCCCCAGCTCTCGCTCAGGTGATGCCGTTCTCTTTGCCCTATGTGCCCGGAGCTGCCTGGCTACCGCAGTACGATGGGAAACCTGATGCCTTGCAGGTTTTCCGAAAAAAACATAGTCCGCTACTAGAACTGTAGCCCCTGACTGATAAGCAACGAGCAGCGCTAGTGCTGGGGCAGCTAACTGGCGCGGCTTAGCAAGAGGCGGAGACCTGGGCCGAGGGGGACCGGTCCTCTGTAGCCACCATATTTGAAAAGCTGCAGACTGCATTTGAGACCCGTACCGAGGCCGAGTTGCGGATGCAGTTCTATCAATGCCGGCAACGGCCCGCAGATAGCATTCGGGACTATTCCCTGCGCCTGCAAACCGCACTCCGCACACTGAAGCGGGTGGACACCATCAACAGTGTGGACAGTAACAAAATGTTAAGTGAGCAGTTTGTGCAGGGGATGAGGTCCTCAGAGGACCGCAAACAGCTTCGGCTGTGGGCCCTAGAACACCTTGATGTGGACTTTGCCATATTAAAGGAACGGGCCATCAGCAACCCCCTGCATTTGAAGCTCCTGAGCCAGCCCCGTGGCTGGTTGAGACTGCTCCCGTCGTGGTGGCCCCTACCCCATCAGCATCTCCAGTGCCTGCAGCCCCAAGCGGAGCGATGGAAGAGCTCGCTGCTCAAGTGGATGGGGACCTCGCTAAGATCCTTGCCGCACTCCAGCCTCCAGCCAGATCCCAGGCTCCGGTGAAGATGCAGCTCGCCGACAGCCCTGAGGACGTCCCCTGGATGCAGCGGAGAAGGGCCAATGACTCACGGAACGGACCCCCAATCTGTTACAGGTGCAGCAAACCCGGCCACTACTCCCGACGGTGTCCGTTAAACGAGCAACCCCTGGGGCCACGGGCCAATCCTCAGGAGTAGAACCCCATGGCCCCCCAGACTGGCGGAACCGGTACATCGGGGCCCGGCCCATCATCCCCGTGGCTGTGGACGGCATACCGGTGATGGCTTTCCTGGACACTGGATCACAGGTAACCACCATACCATACACAGTGTATCAACGGTATTGGGGAAAAGACAAGCTGGCTCCCCCAGATGCCAGTATAACACTGATTGCGGCTGATGGACTCCAATTGACCCAAGTGGGATACAAACAAGTGGCCATGACTGTGGGGCGAGCTGAACTGCAACACCAGGGTATGATTATGATAATGAATGAACCCAGTGATCATAACCCGAAGGTAGTGCTAGGGACCAACGTGATTGAGCACTGTATGAGTGATGTGCTGACCCTACTGCAGCAGCTGGCCGCCACGGCGGCGGGGAGCCGACAGAGAGCTGTGCAGCGTGAGATCCGAGCCCTGATGTACCGCCAACATGTGAACTCGACAGGAGGAGAGATTGGTGGGGTGAGAGTGATGGATGTTGCCCCTTTGATTGTGCCTCCCAGGAGCGAGATGATGATTTGGTGTAGGGCAGCGGTAGGGCCCCAGGGGCGTGACTACCCCGCCATGATAGAGCCCATGCCCTCTGAACACTGGCCCACAGTAATGGCCGCCCGAGGGGTGGTAGATGTAAAGAAGGGGAGAGTGCCCGTGAGGGTGCTGAACTGCAGGGAGGAAGAAGTCAGGCTTCCCCGGTACGCTACCCTTGCCAAGTTGTTCACCTTGGATCCCCACACCATCCACGAGGCCATTCCTCCAACCTCACCACCTACTGCCAGCACTCACCCACCCCAAGGGGAGTTAGACGAGTGGTGTCGACAGCTACACGTAGGCAGTGATGATACCCCTACACATCACAAAGAAGGGGTATACCGGGTGGTACGAGAGTATGAGCGGGTTTTTAGCAAACATCCCCTAGACTTTGGGCAGATTAAAGGGGTCCAACACCATATCCCCACCGGTGAGCATCCCCCTATCAAAGAGAGGTACAGGCCTATTCCCCCTGCACACTACCAATGTGCCAAGGACATGTTGAGGAACATGAAGGAGGCAGGGGTTATTAGGGACAGCTGTAGTCCCTGGGCCGCCCCGTTGGTACTGGTTAAGAAGAGGGATGGCACCATGCGGATGTGTGTGGATTATCGAAAAAATAACCAGATAACACATAAGGACGCTTACCCTTTGCCCTGCATTGAGGAATCTCTGGCTGCGCTGAGAACCGCTAATTACTTTTCCACCCTTGACCTCACCAGTGGGTACTGGCAGGTGGCTGTGGCACCAGAAGACCGAGAGAAGACTGCATTTGCTACCCATATGGGACTCTGTGAGTTTAATAGCATGCCGCTCGGGCTGTGCAATGCCCCTGGAACCTTCCAACGGCTGATGGAATGCTGTCTGGGGCATCTAAACTTTGAGACCGTCCTGCTGTACCTGGATGATGTGATTGTGTACTCCCAGACATATGAAGCCCACCTGGAGCACCTAGCCGAGGTGCTCGTGTCCCTTGCCAAATATGGGATGAAGTTGAAGACCTCAAAGTGTCATCTGCTGAAACCCAAAGTGCAGTACCTAGGGCATGTGGTCGGTGCAGAGGGTGTCGCCCCTGACCCTGATAAAATCACCGCCATTCAGGACTGGCCGAGGCCGACCACGGTGACGGAGGTGAGGCAGTTTCTGGGCCTGGTGGGGTATTACTGTCGCTTCATCAATGGGTACACGAAGATGGCTGCCCCCATGCAAGACCTCCTTGTGGGACAGACCAAAGGTGGTAGACCCCTAGGAGCCCCATTGGTGTGGGAAGAAAGGCATGAGGAATCCTTCCGTCAGCTGAGAGAACTACAGCTCTTTCAAGCTTGAACTCCTGGCACTGGTGTGGGCTATCACCGAGCGGTTCCGCCATTACCTGGCAGCGGCTACGTTCACCACTTTCACGGAAAATAACCCGCTGACCCACCTGGACACCGCAAGCTGGGCGCGTTGGAACAGCGGTGGGTGGCTAGGCTAGCCAACTACGATTTCACCATCAAGTACAGGGCCGGCCGTGTCAACGTTAATGCCGATGCACTCTCTCGGATGCCCCACTTGTCGGAAGAAGGGCCTGAGGATGACGACCTCGAAGAGATTGAGCTGCCCGCATTTCATCAGCCACCGACTGAGAAGGTGCATATCTATCAACAACGGGTAAACCTGGACCCGCTGCCCAGCCATAAGTGGCAAGAAGCTCAGGACCAGGCACCCGCTGTCCGATTAGTCAAGATCTTGGTGGAACAGGGTGCTGCTGGGATAGACCCTGCCGCCCCAGATGAAGCCCAACGCCTGTGGCGGGAACGGACCCGGCTGTATCTGCACCAGGGGAAGTTGTACCGTGAGCTGATTAACCCGAAGACCCATGAGAAGATCCGCCAGTTGGTGATTCCCCAAGCTAACGTGCCCACCGTCCTGCAAGCATACCATGATGGTGCTGGACACTTCGGATGGAAGAAGCTAGAGATGCTGTTGAGAGAGCGGTTCTATTGGAGTGGAATGCGGGAATCTGTAGAGGCCTGGTGCCGAGAGTGTGGCCCTTGCACGCTGAGAAGGAAGGATGAGGCCAAGGCGCCCCTACACCCGATCGTTACACATCAACCGCTGGAGCTGGTTGCCCTGGACCATGTAAAGCTCACCCCCAGCCGAAGTGGGTACACCTACGCTCTAACCATTGTAGACCACTATTCAAGGTTCATGGTGGTTGTCCCAGTCAAAGACCTAACTGGCCATACTGCCGCTAGAGCGTTCCAGGCCTATTTCTGCCGACCACATGGATACTGTTAAAAATATACTCTTAAATATATTTTTCTTCAAATACGTAAAGGCGCATGAAAGAAAGAACTTCAAAAATGTAAAAAATAAATGTATTTTATCTATTTAAAAATGGTTGCCAGGGTTCAGTTACAGAAAGGAAAAATAATATACTTCATTAGCTTACGGAAAAAGAGTTCATTTAGTCCATACTGATCAATAGAAAATCTTCATCCATCTCTCCTTGGATTCTGAATGGCAAGGCAGCATGTGTTCATCTTGCAGCCTGGGAGCCTTCTGGGACAGCTGACAACGTGCAGGAGCCGCAATAGCCCCCTCCATCGTGTGTTATATGACAACTGTCCAGTCCATATAGGGAAATTACTGCTGGTCGCATGTCACATGGTGTAATCTCTAGAAGCTTCCAAAAGAATATATATACATCCTTCCATATCAGCACTTATATAAATTCAATATGGATATTTTAATATTTATTCCTTATAAGAACTTTATTAATAAACTATGCCCTCCAACATAAACAGAACTGTGAACATATATGTCCTACTATAAAATATTTGATAACTAGATGTATTAATTTTAATGTTTTTAACAATTCCCCCTTGAAGCGGGTGAATTAACCCCGAAAATTAATTAATACATCATTAAAATAACAAATCTTCTTTCCTTATTTGGCGATAATGGATTAATATCAATAATAATGATGAATAACAATTAATTTGCATTATTCATGTTGTAAGTTCAATAATATAATAATGTGGATTCATGTTATGATAGGCCGTGACTGATCAATCATATAAAAATATATAACTATACTTCGCTAGACCTAAAAAGAAATGCAAAAAACAAATCCGGTCACCATATGATGTCCTCTGAGTTGATGTCTTCTTATCTCCGATGTAATCCAGCATAAACACAGTCTCTTAGAAATAAATCCTTTGATAAAAAATGAATGGTTACCAATTTAATACAGTCCCGTATTGCGTTTATCATTGTTAGATCAAGTCCATAAACTTTATTCTTTATTATAAAGTCCATAGCCAATGTTGATAAACCACAGTTCATGAGTGTAGAAGAATAGCATAAGTCTTTGATGTCTGTGCAGTGTAATTTACATTAGTCACCTTTATCCTCCATGCTGCCTGTTGTCAAATCCTGGAACAGATATTAAGACGTTCTTGGTCAGCACGACAGGAGTTAACTTTAACACGTCATTGCTCTTCTTAGTAACTGTAGTGAGGTCTTAATGCACAGACCATGTGTCATTGTCCATCCTGGAACCATAGGATCACTGTGCTTCTGAGGTGCAATCGCGGTAAGTGTATTTTGTATGTAACACAGTCTTATTTGAGACGTTACCTTTTGGACCTTTTTGCAGAATCCCTTTTAACGTTAGGAAAATTATAAAGTCTTTTTATCTTCTGTAATCTTGATTGAAGACTTCATTCCCTAATCTAGATACCAAATATGGCAATAACTATCACTAATAAATGTCACAGCGTATCATAACTTTAATACTATAATACCATGTCATTATTATTATCGTAGAAGTATTAATATAATTGATACTTAGAATGATGTAATAATACTGCATAATGGTATAGACGATAGTATTTCATGTAATAACCTTTTTTGTCATTGGTGTATTACCCTTCCAAACCCATAGGTGGCAATATGTTGAATGTAACCAAAATATAATATAAAATATGAAACAATATAATGTGTACCTAGAACATGTATCATATTATAAATATGAAAGGCAACAATGTAGCTTATTTAGTTAGATCATTTGTAAAATTATAAACCAAAGCAAATAACCTTTTAGGAAAGACTGGATGATTCCATCAAAACACAATAATACCCATTATAAATTATTATTGATTAAAAATATAATATAAATATTATTTGTAAATATGGGAAGGTAAACCTGGATGTACCTCGATCTTCCATCTTTATTACTCTAATTTAATTTATTTGATTTGTCTATTATTTATTAAATAACCTACTATATAAAAAAATGTGTAACTATAAGTAATATTTCATCCTTATTGTGTTAACATACTAATATAAAAATAATGTATTACTAGAAAGTAAACAGTTGTATATATTGATGAAGGAAGTATCTTTTCTTCCAAAAAGTGGAACTTTTCCCTTTTAATATGATTCATATTTAATAAAGTAATATTCTTATATTAGATATTACTGAACTAAATATTGAAGTGTTTTCTTAATTGAGACATTTAAAATTTGAAGAAAAAATAAAAATTGTAGAATTAAAATTTTGATTAAAAATGTGAATATTAAATAATAATAATTAATATAAAAAAATAGGAATAAAAGGAAAAATGAAAATCGGAATAAAAATAAAAATTGAAATAAAAATAAGGCCTTCTATGTATATAACACCTATGTCTTTAATAATACATAACCTTAATGTTACCAGTATCTTATAGGATTTCCATACCAATCATATCAGTAACCTATAAAAATAATTAAGTCATGTAACCTTGCAAATAATACTCTTCTCTTAGTATATAAATGCATTATGATATACTTCAAATATATTTTTTTATTCCCAATTCTTCCTTTGTACTTGAAATATTAATTATTAAAGTATCCTGTAAACACATATATTTATCAAATATAAATGTGTGATTGAGACCAAACCTTTCCCTTTCAATATCATGAAATATGATATTATAAAAATTAATATGTCAAGATTAAATTAAATTAAAATTTATGTTGTATATCTTCAAGACCATATTATAAATATCACTTCCATATTTGAAAAGAAAAATGATTACCAATCTGTGTATCAGTAAAAGAAGTGACTAACACAAACCTATATAAAAATCAAAACGTTAAAACCTTATTCTAGAATGTAACTCTTCAGAATAAACCCTTTAATAAAAATCCTAACATCTCTATACTAAAGAAATATGTCTAAGAATAAGATATATTCGGTATAAATTCCTTCATTATTTATACCTATGTACTATAACTTATTTATTCTAATAGTATACATACATATATTATAACCTCGAAGTTAAAACAAAAATTCCCTTTTTTTTTTTTTTTTTTTTGGAAACTTCAAAGACCTCTTATTCAAGTACTTGACATTGGCAGCTGCTCAAACAATCAATCATTCATAGACACATCTATGCACACAAGACTGTCATGGTTCTTTAACATATACTTCTACATAGAAACATTGACAGACACATATCCCTTTTTTCCCAATTATTCTATGCGCATTTCAAAAATTATGTTACTAATTTGAAGTACTTCTTGAAAAATACAAATTCCAATGTATTACATACTGTACATTTGACCATGGAACCGACAGACATTTATTATTAGCTTTAGTAATTCAAAAGTCACATGCTCTGGTTACGTGCAAAGAACACCATTCCAAAACAGCAAGCAATTTTACTACACTCCAAAGCTCATATTACATTTCTAATAACTCTAAAGAAGATATATATATTCATAAAAGAAAAGTTAAACTAATGGTTCTCTGGCAATTGGTACCTGAGAAAATAATAATTATTATTAATCATGCTTTCGCGATTAACCTTACACAATAAGATATATGTTACCTGATTGAGGACAAGAACAAATGTATAAATAGAAAGTTAATACTTCATCAATCTGCTTTACTGATAAATTCTGAGGGAAATAAAAGAATAAAATTATTATCATATTTATGATAAAAATGAAACACTTAGAATCAGTTACTTTCTCTTATTATTACATTTTAAATATTATTATTCATATACAGAGATCAAATTATTAATTTATAACATTAAACTATCATTTAACTAAATGAAAATATGACCTTGATTTACTATCACTACTTTTAATATATATATATATATATATATATGCAGAGATTCACTGTATATGAATAATCATATTTATCAAATAATAAAATTAATTTACCCAGAAATCCACTTTATTTAGCTGAAGACCAAACCTAAATTTTTCTTCAAAAATTCGGTCTATTAGATTCATTTTCAACTTGTAGGAATCTCTGAAATTTTGTAACTCAAGTTTGTCCCTTAAATGAGAAAGAATTTCTCTCTCTGAAAGACCCCCCAGCTGTCGCTGGCTGTCAAATTGTAACCCAGGGAAAGAATCTGCACAAGACACCTGTTTCTGTCTTTCAAAGCTTTTACTTATCATTTGTCTGGGATCATCAATCCCAGTGACCAATCCCTTCACTGGTGACAAGGGAAACAAAGATTTTTCCTGTGGAAAAAGATTTTTAGAGGATAATAATTGGGATGGATTGTATGGTTTGTAACACGTATGCATTTTCCTGCGAATTTCATACACCCTGTCACAGAAATATCTGGATCTGGGAGACACTGTTGGTTTTTTACAGAATCTCTCCCTTTTTCGTGTTGGTTTTTCAGAATTAATTAATTTCTGTTTTGATTGACTTTGGTGATTTCTAACAAAATCGATAAATGTCGTACATTCGAATAGGGACTTTTTATTTAATGCCACCGCACAAGCTGCATTATCAAGGAAATTAAATTTCTTGATGAATAAATGTATCATTCCATCCAATCTGACATTTGGAATGACCGCCCTATACAAACGTTCAAAAACGGACATAAATGAGAACATATTCTCATTCTGTTCAATTTGTAATTCCTTCAACATCTCATAATTTGGATCAGATTCATTCCTTGCACAGAAGATGAGATTTTTCAGCCTTATGATATCGTTATCATTTGAACAATCAAATGTCTCATTGTCAGAAGACTTTTTTAATGCCAATTGTCTAAAGAAATGCTGAGGTATCCACATACGGAATAACTGATTTGTCTCACTATTGGTTAAATTTAACTTCTCAACGGAACTTTCAATTATCTCTGAATTTCTGCAAACATGTATTTTAGGATTATATGCGGGAATTAATTTGCATATGTCCAATAGATTCTTTCTAAGTTTAATTCCTAACTTAGTCTGTTCTATTTTTTTATACTGATCGTCGCCATTTTCTCTCTGCACGTGTCCCACTCTGGCTCCTCCCCCTTCTGGCTTCTCTATGTCATTTCCTGCTTCTTTCTCAGTATGCTGAAAGTCACCTTGATTACGTAGCACATGTCTGACGCCATTGTCAAGATTCTGATTGGAATTACAGTCTAAATCTGACTTTTCATTTGCAACATTACAGTCAGAATTCACAATATCACTGACTGACATTCCAGGTTCTAAGCAGTTTTTGGATTTCTCTATCACTGACTTTCCTGACAATTCAGGTTGTCTATTTCCACCATTTTTACATTTTTCTACAATTAACTTGTGAAGTTCATAGACTAAATGACAGACATTTCTGATTTTCTGTTTCTCTCTATTAAAAGACCTTGCACATTCTATACGTGAATTCTCAAGCTCACACTCGCCATAAAGGCCTTCCCATAACTCTTCCACATTAGAAATATCTGAATAAGTGAATTGAAGTTTACTTTGCTTAACATATGAAGAGATAAAATCCATTTTCTTACCTGAAATGATCAGATGATCTGATGGATGATCCTCTAAGACTTGATTCACCTTGTTCAACACGTCCAATACTTCTTATGGACTGACTTTATCTTTCTTGCTCAAAAATACGTCAAAAGTTAACTTCTGTGGCTTTTTAAAATCTTTAAAGTTCATTTAAAAAAACTTTCATGCAACTTGACTTATCGTATTTCCTAGGTTCTGCGTGATTTTTATAAATTGTCGATTCCCTATCACTTTGCAGGAGGCATATGTCTCTCTGTCCCCCCTTATGCAAAGTGAAGGAAGAAGCACAAAAATGAAAAAAAAAACACGAATGACTGAGCTCGCCAAATGTTAAAAATATACTCTTAAATATATTTTTCTTCAAATACGTAAAGGCGCATGAAAGAAAGAACTTCAAAAATGTAAAAAATAAATGTATTTTATCTATTTAAAAATGGTTGCCAGGGTTCAGTTACAGAAAGGAAAAATAATATACTTCATTAGCTTACGGAAAAAGAGTTCTTTTAGTCCATACTGATCAATAGAAAATCTTCATCCATCTCTCCTTGGATTCTGAATGGCAAGGCAGCATGTGTTCATCTTGCAGCCTGGGAGCCTTCTGGGACAGCTGACAACGTGCAGGAGCCGCAATAGCCCCCTCCATCGTGTGTTATATGACAACTGTCCAGTCCATATAGGGAAATTACTGCTGGACGCATGTCACATGGTGTAATCTATAGAAGCTTCTAAAAGAATATATATACATCCTTCCATATCAGCACTTATATAAATTCAATATGGATATTTTAATATTTATTCCTTATAAGAACTTTATTAATAAACTATGCCCTCCAACATAAACAGAACTGTGAACATATATGTCCTACTATAAAATATTTGATAACTAGATGTATTAATTTTAATGTTTTTAACAGATACCCTGAGAAGGTGCTTACTGACCAAGGCCCGGCCTTTAAAGCGGAGGTATTCCATGAATTTTGTCAGTTGTACGGCTGCAAGAAAATCCGGACCACGCCTTACCATGCCCAAACCAACGGCATGTGTGAAAAGATGAACCACCTGGTCCTGGGCCTCCTCAAGACGTTGCCGCTAGAAGAGCGGAACCTGTGGCCGGAGAAGCTACCTGACTTGGTCGATATGTACAACAATATCCCTTCCAGCTCGACGAAATGCACCCCAGCATACCTGATGATGGCACGCCCCGGCCGGCTACCGGTGGATCTGGACATGGGATTGGAAGCCCCAGAAGCACTCCCTTCGACAGCTGAATGGGACACTCGGCGGAGGGTGCAGTACCGACAGATTCAAGAATATGTTGAGAAGAACTTGAGTCGGAGTCGGGAACAACAGGAGCAGAGCTTCAACCAGAAGGCGTCTGCTGGCCCTTTCCAGCCTGGATATGTAGTGCCGAAGCGAAAGAGGAGGACCCACAAGCTGGATGATGAATGGGAGCAGACACCATATGTCATACAGCCCACAGGATGGGAAGATGGGAAGGCCTACCAGATCAGTTGTGACCAATGGGGCACTTTGGCCACGGTTTCCCGGGACCATCTAAAGAGGTGCCCACCAGCATTGAGGGCAGCAGCTGAAGCTCCGGTTCCTAGACCGGCGGAGAAGACAAAAGAGGTAATCCACACCGTGATGGGTGACTTTCCAGCAGACTGGCCTACACAGAATGGCGCGGTGATTCTTCCAGTGATACTATTCCCACAACCCGTGGATGAGGAAGTAATGGAAGTGGTCAACCATGAGCCAGTGCCCAGGGATGAACCTGTACCCAGCTCCCCTATGCCTCCGCCTGCCCCACACGATAGCAGGGAAGAGGAACTGATTGTTCCCTCTGCCCCATTGCCTGTCCCCACTGACATCGGACCCCGGAGGTCCACTCGGCCCAACCTAGGTAGACCCCCACTTAGGTACAGGGAAACTGTTCTTTAAAGGGGAAAAATTGTGTGTGTTGAAAGTACCGTTTAAATGAATGATAAGTAAATGATTAACTGAAGATTCACCTGATTGACAAACCTGATTAGAACCGGTCGTTGCCGGCAACTGGTCCCCGTTGGGACCCCCTTTACCATATGCGTAGAAACTACTACGAACAGGCCCGAGAGCTAGCAGGGCAACCAGAAACTTGTGGCATGTAAATAAAAATGTTTTATGGCTTTCACCGTTACCGCCTCCGGAGAGGCAGATTGGAGGAAGGGCCCGCACTGGAGCAGGCTGGGGCCCAGCCACCACCAGAACCGGTGGCGATCCTCTGGGGGTTTCAGAGGGTTCCCCATGGACGTGGGTCCCCTGAAAAGGACAGAACCCGCTCGGGCAACTTGTGCTGGACTGGGGTCAAGGTGTGCTGCCTGTTTGCTTAGGGGCAGCATTAGGGCCAGGTTGCTTGGGTGGGAGAGAGCGGAAGCCATAACCGTTAAGTAACGTTAAAGTAAGAGTACCTCCCGATGTGGGAAGATGTTATTTTAATTGTAATCCCTGTTTTACCGTTTATCTTTTGTGAAAATAAAACCGGTGATGGACGGGCAGCCCGCGGACGGTCTGCATTTTACTAAGGGGGAATGTGGCGCCCTGGACAAGCCAGGGGCCACAGAGAACAACACCACCACAAGCCACACTCCCGGTCAGGCACACCGAAGTCAGACTAAAACCATTGTTGCCTTCCTCCAGGGGCTGATGTCCACACCAGGGGGGTGGGCCAGGTGGTTTGCCCCGCCCACCGAGGAGTTCACAGTCCTGGAGGCGGGAAAACCAAGCAGATCAGTGTTGGAGGTGAAAGTGGAAGGAAGGAAAGTAAACAAAAAAAGAACAATACTGTACAACGACTCGATTGCAAAAACACTTGAATTTTATTCATATAGAAAAATTTAATAACAAATAGAAAAAGTGATAAAAAGTAGAGACAGATTGTTTGTGCCACCAGGTGGCGCTCTCACCACAACATGCGGTAGGCAAAAGTACATGTGCAAAGATAATATTTACGTGTACACAACCTAAGGCTCACCTATAGAAAAGGTGGCCCAAGGTAGGGCACATTACAAATAGGTAAGGTGCAAAATGCCGCTGATCCAAGACACCAAGGAATCGAATTGCCTAATGACTGGAAATATATCCCTAGATCAGCTGCTGTACTATTACCATACCTGAGGATGTGGTGGGAACCCTGAACCCCGACCTATAGGTTTCGTTGATAATTCTTCTTCCTTGTACTCAAGGAAGGAAAGTAGTAGTGGAGCAACTAACTGACAGCGTCCAGGTGTGTGGCCCGGGCGGTACAGCAAGGTTGGCAGACGGTGGTGACCGTCTGCAGGAGTGGCCTATTGGAGTTTACCGTAAGGACCGTGGACGGGCGGTGGCCCGGCGGTACTGGACCGGTACACAAAGAGAAGTCAGCACCATCTGGCAGGGGCTTACGGACCCCGACAAGGCTAGGAGTCGCCGTGAATTTGCCGAACCCGTCAGCGAAGGGAACCTCCTGGGTTTCCAAGCAGCCAAGTCCCAACAGAAGGCAACAGTCCAACCGTGAGAGGGAAACACAGCCACCGCCAAGGCTACCGTTCCCAGGGCCAGAGCCTGCGGGCAAAAGGGGCTCCTCCAGCCCATATCCAAGCTGGGGAGCGGGTTACCGGTGGGAACCCATTGGAACCGTTTACCGTACATAGGTGCAGGGAAAGGCAGTCACCATCAACCTGCCGGGAGAAAAAACATCGCAGCCGTCTGTGGGACCCGTCCATCCAGCCGTGTGTTTTACCGAGAACTGTGTCCTCATCATTGGCTGAGTGAGTACCACCGTGCCATGCGGCACAGTGCTGCCCCCGCGACCCTGCACCTCACCAGGCCCTGTAACCCACCTGCCATCCACTCCTACCCCATCACTGGGCCCCGGGACAACCAACCCCCTACCCACGGAGGGGAGAACTAACAACAAAGCTGCTCCCTGTCACCACTCCCGGGATCCCCGTCCAAAGCAGCGGTGGTGTCACCAATATCACCACAACCGTGGGTGGCGTCACGGACAATAACCAAATCCCCACAATCAAACCCCCCCCCCTTTTCACTCACGGGCGAGGAACGCCGCTCGAGTCCTCGGGACCCGAGCAGTGGGAGAGCGCAGCGTCCCCTCCTCCGCCCGCGACACTTCTGTCAGCCCTTCAACACTGACAATGTCGTCCGGGGAGTGCGAGGCAGCCCACACCTTCATGTCAGCACTACCACTATTAAAGTGCAATGCCGTGTCCCGTTCCCCACCAGCACTTTAACAGTGACAGTGCTGGCATGGTGTTGTTAATAACCCTTCATTACCCCGATTGCCACTGCACCAGAGCAATCAAGAAGAGCCAGGTAAAGCCCCAAGCTTGTCGCATCTAATTGATGCATCAATCTCTGGCAGCTAAAGGTTTCTATTTATAGGCTGGGGGGCCTAATAACCATAGGCCTCCCAGGTCTTAGAATACCAGTCTCAGCTTTCGGGCTTCATCATGGCTGGGTATCAAAATTGGGGGGGACCGCACACTGTTTTTTAAAATTATTTATTTAAATAATAATTAAAAAAAAAAAAAAAGTCGCATGCGGTTCCTCTTATTTTGATGCACAGCCAAAATAAGCGCAGGGCTGGGGCTGCACTCTGTAGCCATTGGCTTTATCTGGGCTGGTAGTATCCCTCACATAAGATAATAAAAAGATAATGAATCTGCACAGTGCTTCTTTCACATAATTGCTAATCTTTTCCATAAGATTGCCCATGCCAGATTCAATTGGGCGTCCTTGTGCACCTTGGGGACACTATAGAACGTTGGAATTTGCGGAAAGTCAACCTTCATAAATTCAAACTCTTTATTGCTGAACAGATCCTGCATATGTGCCATTTATTGGATGCGCAACAGCTTGTCTTTAAATTTGGCGAAAGGGTTAGTTGATATTCTTTTATAGAATTTAGAGTCCTCTAAAATACAGAGGCAGATTGCCCTACAGTCATTGGTGTTTATGGTGACAAGGTTGCCGCCTTTGTCCACTAGCTTTATAATTATTGCTCTATCTCACATGATGGTTTCAATTGTCAAGTTGAGCATGGTCTGAAATTCTTCTTGAAGAACCAATATTGCCCTTTGCTTCAAGGGCCTCCAGCTTGCGAGTGGCAAGATGTACGAATAAATCGATATGTGTAGTGTCCCGAGGAGGTGGAGTCCTGATGCTCTTTTTAGATAGTGTCATGAATGGATCGGTACCTTCCCTATACTCGTTATCGGTCCCTAGCTGAATTAATGTAGTAAAATCCTATTTACAATATTTACAATATTTACAGTCATTACACCAGTCGTCTTCTCTCCTGGGGCTGAAAGTGAACCAATTGGTGGGGAGCACGGCCCTGTTATGGCAGTGCTCTCCCTTACCCTAGCCCTAGGGGTGGTCTTAATCGATGAAGGGGGCGGCATCCTGCCCCCATTTCCTCTGGGGTGCACCCAACTCCCCTCTCCTGGGTCACCCTGGTGCCTCTCGGCACCTCCTCACCAGCGCGAGGCCTCCCTGTTGCAGCCTTGCGCACCCTCATCTCCCCTCCCTCACCTCTGGTGGCGACTGGCTTAGGTGGGGGGAGAGAGAGAGGAATTCCTTCAGAGAACCAGTGTCAGGTGCTACTACCAGTACTGCAGCTCAACTACCTCTATTACTTACTACAGGGGCTGTGGCTCCAACATCTCTCCCTTTTCTTCTCTGCCCATCAGACAGACACTCCCGGCTCATAGCAGAGTCCCAGCACCCCCGGCCCTTGAGGTTTACACAGGAGGGGGTGGCCACCTCTGCGGTGGCCATGCTAATAAACTCATAGCTTACCACTAGAGATGAGAGAACCGGTCCCGGTTCGGCTCGAGGTCGGTTCGCCGAACGGAGGTCCCGTTCGAGTTCGGCTCGTCGAACGTTCGACGAACCGAACTTGAACTGCATAGGAAACAATGGCAGGCAATCACAAACACAGAAAAACACCTAGAAAACACCCTCAAAGGTGTCCAAAAGGTGACAAACAACTCAAACACATGGGAAAGTGACAAGGACATATACTCATGCGAAAACAAAACAGCTGGACAAGGAAAAAGAGGAGGACACACAGATATAGGCATGGCACGCCCTTCTAAAGTCATGTAAAACACCGCAAGGTGACTCCAAGCGGAGTCTCCTTTTTTCCAAAAATTGGGCCCCACACACACCCACCCCTTCAGTGGCAGCAGTTGTGCCCCAGTTGTACACTTCACAGCTAGATTTGCATCAAGCACATTCAAAAATACGCCATTCTTATCCGTCCCCAGGATGACACCGGGGTAGGTAGCAAAGTCTTTCCTGATCCCAGCTCTGTTCATCTTGGATCATTTTTAAGAAACACAGCAAGCAAGGGTTACTCCAAGCGGAGTCTCCTTTTTTTCAAAAAATTGGGCCCCACACACACCCACCCCTTCAGTGGCAGCAGTTGTGCCCCAGTTGTACACTTCACAGCTATATTTGCATCAAGCACATTCAAAAATACGCCATTCTTATCCGTCCCCAGGATGACACCGGGGTAGGTAGCAAAGTCTTTCCTGATCCCAGCTCTGTTCATCTTGGCTTCTTTTAAAAACACAGCAAGCAAGGGTTACTCCAAGCGGAGTCTCCCTTTTTTCAAAAAAATTCGGCCACACAGACACCCACCCCATCAGTGGCAGCACTTGGGCCCTAGTTGCAAACAGGATGTTTTGATTTGCATCAAGCACATTCAAAAATACGCCATAATTAACCATCCCCAGCATGACACTGGGGTAGGTAGATAAAGTCTTTGCTGAACCATGACTTGTTCATCTTGGCTTCTTTTAAAAACAATGTAAGCAAGGGTTACTCCAAGCGGAGTCTCCCTTTTTTTCCAAAAATTGTGCCCCACACACACCCACCCATTCAGTGGCAGCACTTGTGCCCTACTTGTACACTTCACAGCTAGATTTGCATCAAGCACATTCAAAAATACGCCATAATTAACCGTCCCCAGGATGACACCAGGGTAGGTAGCAAAGTCTTTCCTGATCCCAGCTCTGTTCATCTTGGCTTCTTTTAAAAACAATGTAAGCAAGGGTTACTCCAAGCGGAGTCTCCTTTTTTTCCAAAAATTGGCCCCACACACACCCACCCCTTCAGTGGCAGCACTTGTGCCCTAGTTGTACACTTCACAGCTAGATTTGCATCAAGCACATTCAAAAATACGCCATAATTAACCGTCCCCAGGATGACACCAGGGTAGGTAGCAAAGTCTTTCCTGATCCCAGCTCTGTTCATCTTGGCTTCTTTTAAAAACACAGCAAGCAAGGGTTACTCCAAGCGGAGTCTCCCTTTTTTCAAAAAATTGGACCACACAGACACCCACCCCATCAGTGGCAGCACTTGGGCCCTAGTTGCAAACAGGATGTTTTGATTTGCATCAAGCACATTCAAAAATACGCCATAATTAACCGTCCCCAGCATGACACCGGGGTAGGTAGATAAAGTCTTTGCTGACCCATGACTTGTTCATCTTGGCTTCTTTTAAAAACAATGTAACCAAGGGTTACTCCAAGCGGAGTCTCCCTTTTTTCCAAAAATTGTGCCCCACACACACCCACCCATTCAGTGGCAGCACTTGTGCCCTAGTTGTACACTTCACAGCTAGATTTGCATCAAGCACATTCAAAAATACGCCATAATTAACCGTCCCCAGGATGACACCAGGGTAGGTAGCAAAGTCTTTCTTGATCCCAGCTCTGTTCATCTTGGCTTCTTTTAAAAACACAGCAAGCAAGGGTTACTCCAAGCGGAGTCTCCCTTTTTTCAAAAAATTGGGCCACACAGACACCCACCCCATCAGTGGCAGCACTTGGGCCCTAGTTGCAAACAGGATGTTTTGATTTGCATCAAGCACATTCAAAAATACGCCATAATTAACCGTCCCCAGCATGACACCGGGGTAGGTAGATAAAGTCTTTGCTGACCCATGACTTGTTCATCTTGGCTTCTTTTAAAAACAATGTAACCAAGGGTTACTCCAAGCGGAGTCTCCCTTTTTTCCAAAAATTGTGCCCTACACACACCCACCCATTCAGTGGCAGCACTTGTGCCCTAGTTGTACACTTCACAGCTAGATTTGCATCAAGCACATTCAAAAATACGCCATAATTAACCGTCCCCAGGATGACACCAGGGTAGGTAGCAAAGTCTTTCCTGATCCCAGCTCTGTTCATCTTGGCTTCTTTTAAAAACACAGCAAGCAAGGGTTACTCCAAGCGGAGTCTCCCTTTTTTCCAAAAATTGTGCCCCACACACACCCACCCATTCAGTGGCAGCACTTGTGCCCTAGTTGTACACTTCACAGCTAGATTTGCATCAAGCACATTCCAAATCCACAAGCATTTACTCTCCCCAGGATGACACAGGGGTTATAAATTCCTTCTGGATCCATGACTTGTTCATTTTGATGAACGTCAGTCTGTCCACATTGTCACTGGACAGACGCGTGCGCTTATCTGTCAGCACACACCCAGCAGCACTGAAGACACGTTCAGAGACAACGCTGGCAGCTGGATACGACAAAATCTCCAAGGCGTAAGTTGCGAGCTCTGGCCATTTTTCTAGGTTTGAAGCCCAAAAGGAGCAAGGCTCCAGTTGCACAGTCATGGCATCGATGTTCATTTGGAGATACTCCTGTATCATCCTCTCCAGCCGTTGACTATGTGTCAGACTTGTTGTCTCTGGTGGCCTTGCAAAAGAGGGACTAAAAAAATTATGAAAAGATTCCATAAAATTGCTGTTACCAGCACCAGATACGGTCCTACTGGTACAGGTAGACTGTTGAAGATGACGAGACCGTCCCATGTTTGTCAAGTTACAACTGGGAGATTCCCTCCCTGCACCTGCACGGTTGTTTGGTGCAAAAGCCGAGCTAAGATTGAGTAACAGCTTCTGCTGATAGTCCTGCATACGTGCGTCTCTTTCTATGGCTGGAATTATGTCACAAAATTTGGACTTGTACCGGGGATCTAATAGTGTGGCAATCCAGTAGTCATCATCACTTCTAATTTTGACAATACGACTGTCATGTTGGAGGTAGTGCAACAAAAAGGCACTCATGTGTCTTGCGCAGCCATGCGGACCAAGTCCACGCTGTGTTTGTGGCATAGAGGTGCTACCCGTTCTTTCTTCCTCTGACATCTCCCCCCAACCTCTTTCAACTGAAATTTGACCAAGGTCTCCCTCATCCGCTGAGTCTTCCATGTCCATGGACAGTTCGTCCTCCATTTCTTCATGTTCTCCTGCACCTTGCTCAACATTTCGCCTGCTACTATGCGCCCTTGTCGATCCCTGTCCCCCATGGTCCCATGCCTGCTGCGTTGGTGATGATGAACGTCTGGACCTTGGTGATGTTGTTGTCCCTTGCGCATATGAATCCTCCTGTAGTTCCTCCCCTTCATGTTGTCCCACCCCCTGACTCCGAATAGTGTTTAGCGTGTGCTCCAGCATGTAAATGACTGGAATCGTCATGCTGATAATGGCATTGTCAGCGCTAAACATATTCGTCGCCATGTCGAAACTGTGCAGAAGGGTGCATAGGTCCTTGATCTGAGACCACTCCATCAGGGTGATCTGCCCCACCTCTGCATCTCGTTGGCCCAGGCTATACGTCATGACGTATTGCACCAGGGCTCTGCGGTGCTGGCACAGTCGCTGTAACATGTGGAGAGTTGAATTCCAGCGTGTCGCCACATCGCATTTCAGGCGATGAACCGGCAGGCCGAAAGACTTCTGGAGCGATGCAAGTCGCTCTGCTGCGGCGCTTGAACGGCGGAAGTGAGCAGACAGTTTTCGTGCCCTGTTCAGAAGGCCATCTAGGCCGGGATAGTGTGTTAAAAATTGCTGGACAACAAGGTTCAACACGTGAGCCATACAAGGTACGTGTGTCACCTTGCCCAGGCGAAGGGCCGCACCCAGGTTTGCAGCATTGTCGCACACGGCCTTACCAGGCTGCAGGTTGAGTGGAGACAACCATTTATTAAACTCGGACCGCAGAGCTGACCACAACTCCTCAGCTGTGTGACTCTTATTCCCAAGACATGTCAAGCTAAAGACCGCCTGATGCCGTTGCGCTCTGCTGCCAGCATAGTAATGAGGCGTGCGTGATTCCTTCTGCGCAGTGAGAACGCTGGTGGCCTGACCAGGCAGGCTTGGGGCAGAGGTGGAGGACCCAGATGAGGTGGAGGATGCAGAAGCAGTGGCGGAACTTGGACAGACAGAGGATTGACACACAAGTCGTGGGGACGGCAAGACTTGTGCAGCAGACCCTTCACCATCTATCACCATAGTTACCCAGTGCCCAGTCAGCGACATGTAACGTCCCTGTCCATGCTTACTGGTCCAAGTATCAGTGGTGAAATGCACCCGTTCACACACAGAGTTTCTCAAGGAAGCGGTGATGTTGTGTGCGACATGCTGGTGTAGCGCGGGCACACCTTTCTTAGAGAAGTAGTGGCGACTAGGCATCTGGTACTGGGGCACAGCGACAGACATAAGGTCTCTAAAATCCTGTGTGTCCACTAGGCGGAAAGGCAGCATTTCGGTAGCCAACAGCTTACAGAGGGATAGAGTCAACCTCTTCACTTTGTCATGGGTCGCAGGAAGTGGCCTTTTATTTGACCACATCTGAGGGACAGAGATCTGGCTGCTGTGTGTAGACGGTGTTGAGTAGGGTGTCCCTGGAAAAATGCAGCTTTGTGAGGAAAGTGCAGGCGGAGACATGATGTTGCCTTCATCCAAAGTTGGTGCTATCGATGTCTGAGAGAGCTGTACACACTCACTTGTTTCCCCTTCCAAAACAACTGACGACCTACCAAGCAAACTGCCTGTTGCGGTTACAGTGGTGGAAGTTGTGGGTGGAAAAACAGGTGTGACAGCTGTCCCAACAGTCCTAGAAGATGACGAGCGCGCGGATGCACTGGAAGGGGCAGGCGGTGGATAGTTTGCTCCGCTAGGCTGCATTGCAGCACGGTGAGCTTCCCACCGGGCCATATGATATTTATTCATGTGACGATTCATGGAAGAAGTTGTCAAACTGCTGAGGTTTTGACCTCTACTAAGACGACCATGACAAATTTTACATATCACATAATTTGGGCGATCTTTTAATATGTCAAAAAAGGACCAGGCTAGGCAAGGCTTAGAGGCTATGCGACCTGTTGATCCACCCCGAATAATGCTCAGAGGCAGAGTGGTGGCTGAGGATGCAGTTGTAGACGTGCTACCAGTGCTCCGACTCTGTCCAGGAAGGCGCAAGGTAACTTCGTCGTCGGTTGCATCCTCCTCCACCGCCTCTGTTGACCTCCTCGAGTGCCTGACTGGGGGTTGACAGTAGGTGGGATCTAGAACTTCATCATCAATTGTTGTGTTTGCACTCCCCTCCCCCTCTGACCGAGCCTCTTCTTGCCCTGACCGAATATTTAAGTTGTCATCCCAATCGGGTATCTGCGTCTCATCTTCATCAGAATGTTCCTCATTGTCTATAACCACAGGTGTTACAGTTTGTGACAAAGGGTCAACATTATGCTCAGAAACTTGTTCCTCACGGCCTGAATCCGAGTCACAAAGGTTCTGGGCATCACTGCAGACCATTTCCTGTTCTGTACTCACTGTAGCTTGGGAGCAGACCTCTGATTCCCAGGCTATAGTGTGACTGAACAGCTCTGCAGACTCAGCCATCTCAGTTCCACCATACTGTGCAGGGCTGATGGAGTCTTCAGAGCTGGGAGAAATCAAGTGTGATTGGGATGACAACTCAGAGGACTGGTGTTTTTTGGATGCGGTACTTGAAGTGGCTGAGAGGGCACTTGTTGGACCACTTGAGATCCATTCAAGCATTTTCCTTTTTTGCCCATCATCTACCTTTCTTCCTGTTGTTCGTGTCCGTAAAAAAGGGAGCACATCGGATTGTCCATGGTAAGTAGTAGACATCTTACTTTTGCTGGTAGAGGGTCTATCTTCAGCAGATGATAATGGAGCTTTGCCACCTTCCCCACGGACAAAACCTTTTTTGCCTTTTACACCACGCCTCTTCCCCTTTCCACCAGCATCTGTCATTTTGCCACTCATGTTGATTGCGACAAGATTGTGGACTGAAAATGTGGTAATAAAAATTGAGAGGTGGTGTAGATTGCAGTGGTGGTCTAGCTTTATTAACAGCAGAATAATAAAGAATAAATATCCCTGACAATGCAACTACAGGCCTTAAACTGGCAGCAAAAATTGCTAGTCTAATGGCTTAGTTATAATGAGTTGGAGTGTGCAACGCAGGCAGATGCGCTCTGCAAATGTCTTTGCACTAGTGGGACTATAGCAAAGTCCAATAGCCACAGATAGGATGCCACTAGGTACACTGAGTGTTTGCTAGTGTAATGGCTTAGTTATAATGAGTTGGAGTGTGCAACGCAGGCAGACGCGCTCTGCAAATGTCTTTGCACTAGTGGGACTATAGCAAAGTCCAATAGCCACGTATAGGATGCCACTAGGTACACTGAGTGTTTGCTAGTGTAATGGCTTAGTTATAATGAGTTGGAGTGTGCAACGCAGGCAGACGCGCTCTGCAAATGTCTTTGCACTAGTGGGACTATAGCAAAGTCCAATAGCCACAGATAGGATGCCACTAGGTACACTGAGTGTTTGCTAGTGTAATGGCTTAGTTATAATGAGTTGGAGTGTGCAACGCAGGCACATGCGCTCTGCAAATGTCTTTGCACTAGTGGGACTATAGCAAAGTCCAATAGCCACAGATAGGATGCCACTAGGTACACTGAGTGTTTGCTAGTGTAATGGCTTAGTTATAATGAGTTGGAGTGTGCAACGCAGGCAGACGCGCTCTGCAAATGTCTTTGCACTAGTGGGACTATAGCAAAGTCCAATAGCCACGTATAGGATGCCACTAGGTACTCTGAGTGTTTGCTAGTGTAATGGCTTAGTTATAATGAGTTGGAGTGTGCAACGCAGGCAGATGCGCTCTGCAAATGTCTTTGCACTAGTGGGACTATAGCAAAGTCCAATAGCCACAGATAGGATGCCACTAGGTACACTGAGTGTTTGCTAGTGTAATGGCTTAGTTATAATGAGTTGGAGTGTGCAACGCAGGCAGATGCGCTCTGCAAATGTCTTTGCACTAGTGGGACTATAGCAAAGTCCAATAGCCACAGATAGGATGCCACTAGGTACACTGAGTGTTTGCTAGTGTAATGGCTTAGTTATAATGAGTTGGAGTGTGCAACGCAGGCAGACGCGCTCTGCAAATGTCTTTGCACTAGTGGGACTATAGCAAAGTCCAATAGCCACGTATAGGATGCCACTAGGTACACTGAGTGTTTGCTAGTGTAATGGCTTAGTTATAATGAGTTGGAGTGTGCAACGCAGGCAGATGCGCTCTGCAAATGTCTTTGCACTAGTGGGACTATAGCAAAGTCCAATAGCCACAGATAGGATGCCACTAGGTACACTGAGTGTTTGCTAGTGTAATGGCTTAGTTATAATGAGTTGGAGTGTGCAACGCAGGCAGACGCGCTCTGCAAATGTCTTTGCACTAGTGGGACTATAGCAAAGTCCAATAGCCACGTATAGGATGCCACTAGGTACACTGAGTGTTTGCTAGTGTAATGGCTTAGTTATAATGAGTTGGAGTGTGCAACGCAGGCAGATGCGCTCTGCAAATGTCTTTGCACTAGTGGGACTATAGCAAAGTCCAATAGCCACGTTTAGGATGCCACTAGGTACACTGAGTGTTTGCTAGTATAATGGCTTAGTTATAATGAGTTGGAGTGTGCAGAGGACAAGAGGGTACAGTGGCAGGATTGTGGTGCTCTGGGTAGAGGAATGGAAGCCTGCCTTTCTATTCCCTCCTAATGGTGAAATGCAGGGAGGAAATCCCTGACCTTGGCTACACAGACGCTGTTGCTGTTTGCAGAACCTGTCACCTATGGCTCTGACCCTGCCGGTTTGAGCCCTTAACCCCTTAACGACCGCGGGCCGTAAAATTACGTCCTAAATGACATAATCTTACTGCCCGCGGTCCTCCGGCGGCAGCATGCCGCGATCGGCACACATCTCAGCTGATTTTCACAGCTGAGATGTGTGCCTGCTAGGCACGAGCAGAATCGTTATCTGCTCGTGCCGATTAACCCCTTATAATGGCGCTGTCAATACATGACAGCGCCATTATAAGCGCAATCGCGGTAAAGTTTTACTTACCGCCGAAACCGGAAGTCACGTGACGCGATCACGTGACTCCCGATAGTTGTCATGGTAGTACAGGGTCATGTGATGACTCCTGTACTACACATGAATTGGTTTCACTTTCGCTGTGCCCGGGGCACAGCAAAAGAGAAAGACAGCGTATCTGCTGTTTACAGCCTTCCAGCTGTGATCAGCAGATACTGCAGAGCGATCGGAATGCTGATCGCAATAGCCCCCTAGGGGGACTAGTAAAATAAAAAAAAAAAGTAAAAAAATAAGTTTTAAAAAATTAAAAAAAAACAAAAAAACCTAAAAGTTCAAATCACCCCCCATTCGCCCCATTAAAAATTAAAGGGTTAAAAAAATAAAAAATATACACACATTTGGTATCGCCGCGTTCAGAAACGCCCGATCTATCAAAATATAAAATCAATTAATCTGATCAGTAAACGGCGTAGCGGCAAAAAAATTCCAAACGCCAAAACGACGTTTTTTTGTCGCCACAACTTTTGCGCAAAATGCAATAAGAGGCGATCAAAACGTAGCATCTGCGCAAAAATGGTACCGTTAAAAACGTCAGCTCGAGACGCAAAAAATAAGCCGTCATTGAGCCTAAGATCCCGAAAAATGAGAACGCTACGGGTCACGGAATATGGCGTAAAACGTGCGCCACTTTTTTCGGACAAACTTCCGATTTTTTTTTAACCCCTTATATAAAAGTAAACCTATACATGTTTGGTGTCTACGAACTCGCACTGACCTGAGGCATCACACCCACACATCAGTTTTACCATATAGTGAACACAGTGAATAAAATATCTCAAAAACCATAGTGCTATCGCACTTTTTTTGCAATTTTTCAGCATTTGGATTTTTTTTGCCATTTTCTAGTACACAATATGGTAAAACTGATGGTTTCATTTAAAAGTACAGCTCGTTCCGCAAAAAATGAGCCCTCACATGACCATATTGACTGAAAAATAAAAAAGTTACGTCTCTCAGAAAAAGAATGGCGAAAAAAAAAAACGGAAAGCGAAAAATCGGCCGGTCGTGAAAGGGTTAAAAGGACTGCTATAAAGTGCTCTCCCTAAGCTGTCTAACGCTGTGTATGCAGCGCATACAGCTGTATCGGCGATAGGACTCAGGAGGAGGACGGAGCTGCGACAGTGATGTCTGACACCAAAGACGCAGAAGGCAGATAATGGCGTCCTGGAAGAAAATGTCCGGTTTTATAATGCAGGGACATGTGACATGGACATCCTATCACACATGCCGTTGCTTCTCTGGCTCAAAGTCCACTTAGCTGTGTGTGTGTCTGGGATTGGCTGACATGCTGGCCCGCCCCACAAGACGCGCGCGCTTAGGGAAGGAAGACAAGAAAAAAAAAAAAAAATGGCGATCGCCATTATAGAAACAGCAGTGATCTGAAGGCGCTGTTCACGCACACTATACACTGAAATGTCATAATAGTGTGATTCACAGAGTGACTTACACTATTACAGCAGAAACCAAGCTATGATTTAGCTGTTTTTTTGCTGCTAGAACCGTTCTCGAACGTTTCTAGAACTATCGAGCTTTTGCAAAAAGCTCGAGTTCTAGTTCGATCTAGAACAGGCCCCAAAATCACTCGAGCCTAGAACTGGAGAACCACGAACCACGAACCGCGCTCAACTCTACTTACCACCTCCTGCATATTCTTGGTCTTCTTTTTCTTCTCCCCTCCCTCCTCCTCATCTATGTAGTCATCCAACCTGAGCAAGAAGGAGTTCAGGTTAACAGGGGACTCCAGGTTTCTTATCTCCATCAGGAGTCCCCCTCTTCTATCTCTCCGCCCCTCTTGTCCCCAACAGCGGCAACCAGGGACTCCTGTCCTGGGAGCAGAGAAGCATTGCTCTCTGCCACCTCCTCCATTGTCTCCATTTCTGCTTCTTCCGAACCCCTCCCCCTTGCTGGGTCACTATTGTTGGGTACACCTTCCCCTGGTTCTTTGGCCTACTGCGGTGTGTGCCTTGCTGTCCTGGGTGTGCCATCCTCTCTTTCCACATTGTCTTCTGGAAGAGGAAAGCCCCGCCCACCTATGAAACTACCGCTGCTTGCTGAGCTTGAATTCATGCTTGTGAGCAGAGTCCTGCCACACTTTTTGCAGATACTGGGCATGGCCACACTGCCCCCAGGAATGCCTCCACTACTGAGCAGCCCCCCCGCTCCACCTTCTTGCCTGGGAAACCCCACCCACCCGCAGCATTACACCAATTTGCCCCCTGAACTGGCCTCTTGCTGGGTGTGTCCCCGCTACTTTCAGCGATGCCCCCATGTACTGGGCAGCACACCCCTCTCTTTCTCTTCTGCCGCTGCCTCCTGGAAATTGCAGCAGAAGCACCTCCCCTTTGTGGGCAGGGCCTCCCTGAGTGGGAGCCATCGGGTTGGTTAGTTCTGCGGTGGGTTTGCTGCTGGATGGCATTCCCCATTCAGGCCCTGGCTGGCTCCTCCGTCTTGGGCCCCTTTCTGGCACTTCTAATGGGGTGGCACTGCTTGGCACAGTGCCACCCTGTCTCACGCCAGTGAGCACATCATCCCCACTGGCTGGGCAGCTGTGGGGGTGGGGCTAAATCCTGAGCTCATTAAGGGGTGGGGGCTACACTGGCTTGGGGCAAATCTGTACCTTGGGCCCTGATTCCTTTATGGCCGTCCAGATTGTGACAAACCTTTTGTTCATTAATTTTTCCATGAAGGGACCAGATGTTCTCATTATTCCTTCATGGAGAGTTGTTACTGCTTTTATCTCCATTATAAGGCCCAGGATGTGCTCGAACTCTGTGTCCTTATTGTTCCAGTTCCCATGGTCTCTAGTAAACCGCACGTTCTTGAGCCTCTCCTGGAGGTGACAGATGAGGCGGCCAATCTCCTCATATTCTCTGAACATCAGAGTTACACATGCTTGGAAGGTGGTATGATCTTCCCTTGGGTCCATCACCTCCCAACACTTCTCCAACACAATTAGTCTTTTCCCTGGGGCGGGTGAGGACTCCTTATCTCTTCCTGCTACCGCTGGTCTGGATGTTGTTCCTGGTGCTCTGTCTTGTGGGGAATCCAGGGCCTGCACATTTTTTATCTGGGTTGATCTCCCCAACATCTCCTCTGCTAGGGATCTCTCCACCCTAATTGGGTGCCTGGGGCTCCATCAAATTACCCAGGCAAGCTGCCTCCTTTCTGGGGAAAGAGAAGACAGCCGGCAGAGTATGGTATAATCCTTGGGAGCTTACAGCAGCACTTCTTCTTCCTTCCAGCTCCCAGGCAAAACTTTAAAGCCTCCTAGGAAATGGGGGGCAATTGATGCCACTGTCCTGCTGTCTGCCTATATTAATACTCCAAGACGGGTCTCCAAGTTGTGTCTTGTCTGTAGTAACAGGGTACTGGGAGCAAGAGACCTACACTTGTCTGTCATCTTGCTGCCTCTGGTACAAATGTTGTTTCAGGCCTAGTTACAGTGCTGGTCCCAGTATCCATGTTGCGTTCTATTTGTAGTCTGTGCCTATTTTTGCCTATTTTCCTGTTGTCTGACCTTAATTTTTGGAAATATGGAGACTCCAAGTAGGGTCTCAAAATTGTATGTTGTCTGTACTGGCAGGCCCCTATGGCCGGACTGCGTAGCCCAGGCTAGGTGTCATGACATACTGCATCAGGGCTCATCACTGCAGTTGCTGCAACATCTGCAGAGTGGAATTCCATTATGTCGGCATGTTGCATATCAACCAGTTAAGCCGAATCACCACTGTTGTGATGCAAGTCAACTAGCCGCGATGTGTTAACGCCGGAAGTGAGCACACAGCGACCGTGCCTTCTGCAGTAAAGCATCCAGACTGCGATAATGGCTTAGAAATTTTTGTACAACCAGGTTGAGGACGTGAGTCATGTGTAGCACCCACGGGGTAGGGGTTAAGTATACTCATTGCCGGGCTGGTGATGTCGGGTCTGCGATGTAACGGGTGGCCCTGCCCGGCTTTGTGGCCCCGAGGTGTACAATGAAAGGGGAATGTATGGATGGGATGAGGATGTTGGGAGTTGTCTCTTGACGCCACCTGCGGTACGCAGCCAGGGATTAGCCGTCGCTGCGTTCGCAGTCCTCTGGGGCGGATGGTGTCGCAGCTAGGGTAGTTTAGCTTCCTGTAGGCGAAGCTAGACCCTAGGGAGGATGATGGAGGTAGTAGTGGGCGTTGGCGCAGAAGTGCGGGGCACCAGCAAAGAAGGACGGACATGGCAGTTGCGGTTCCAGGTCTTTACTCACTGTCCTTTGGTTGCCTGGGGGTATCGGTCTATGCCGTGATGGGCTCCAGCCGATCCTGGATAAGTTAGAGGTAGCCACCAGTATTTGAAAGTGTCCTTTCCCAAGGGATGCACCTCCAGAAGTGACGAACCCGGGCTGAGATTCCCGCTCCAAGCCTAAGGCTCCATGAAGAAAAAGAAGGTAGAAAGTGGTGTCGTGCTGCTAGGACTGAAGTCCCGACTTGACTGAAGATCGTGTAAGGTTGCTCCTGCCTCTACCCCAAGTGGTACCCGCCCCCCAGGTGGTTGTCCTAGTGACCGGGAAAGTCCAATGCATCATGATTGCCACCCCCCAGCCTAACCTAGTCCAGTCGAGAGTGATAAGGTACCTATGCTGCATGTAAGGTGAAATGGGGAATCACCGGTGGTTAACCCCCTCCTTACCCGAGATGAATACTGCACCTTAAGTGAGGTGCAGTACCCTGTGGCGACTGAAGCCTCAGGGGCACCACATTCCCCCGCAGCAAATGGCAGCACTCCTGGGCTGCAATAGAATAACAATGGTATACTGCATTTTGTTATACATTAACCAGGTTAACAATCTTCCCTTTATGGGAGGCATTTTCAATCAACAGTTTCAAACATTAAGGGGTACTTTGCACACTACAACATCACAGGTGCGATGTCGGTGGGGTCAAATCGAAAGTGACGCACATCCGGCGTCGTTGTCGACATCGTAGTATGTGAATAATTTTTACTATGATTAACAAGCGCAAAAGCGTATGATCGGAGTAGCGTCGGTCATTTCCATAATTTCGGAAGGACCGATGTTACGATGTTGTTCCTTGTTCCTGCAGCAGCACACATCGCTGTGTGTGAAGCCACAGGAGCGAGGAACATTGCCTTACCTGCGTCCCGGCTGCAATGATGAAGGAAGGAGGTGGGCGGGATGTTTACGTCCCGCTCATCTCCGCCCCCCTGCTTCTATTGGCCACCTGCCGTGTGACGTCGCTGTGATGCCGCACGACCTGCCCCCTTAGGAAGGAGGCGGTTCGCCGGCCAGAGTGACGTCGCAGGGCAGGTAAGTGCATGTGAATCTGCCGTAGCGATAATGTTCGCTACAGCAGCTATCACAAGATATCGCAGCTGCGATGGGGGCGGGGACTATCGCGCTCGGCATCGCTACCATCGGCTTGCGATGTCGTAGTGTGCAAAGTACCCCTAACAGTTACCGGTCATCAGTGTGATCAATGCAACAAAACATCAATATTTGCATATGAAAACATTTTACTCTTGCTTGACTGCTGGCGGTCCCAACCCCCTGGTTCTGGGCACTCAGGGGACATCATCTGGCATGGGGTCCTGCTTTGCCACAATAACGGCAAACCGCTATTATGATGCCACGCAGAATCAGAAACAGGTTCCCCATCCGGGACAACTCCCAGGCAGCAATCCAGCACACCTCCCCTCAAGGGTAGGATTGTGATTACCTCATTCGCAGTCCCATCACGGTGCTCCTGGTGATGAAACTGCCAGCACTGGGCCCCCCAAGGACCCGGGTGGGCCGATCGTGTCAACGTGAAAATCTCAGCTGGAGGGTCTGCCTTAGACAAATCACAAAGTCCGTCCCCACCGACACTTAACAGGGGTGCTTCCTCTGAGCACCGCGCTGCCCGCTCCTCTCCTGAAGTACAAGGCGTTGAACAAGGCAGGTGTCCCAGGTGGAGGGTCTGGATCATCCTGGTCTTCTGTCTTAATCGACAGGGCCTTTTCTTCTGGTTCTGCCTGGTTCCCCGGGTGGGTAGCACTCGCCTCTAGCAACGGAGCTCCGTTTGCGTGCTTTTCGGAGTGCCACCCACGAACGCACACCCCCTTTTCTTCCCACGCAGAATGATTAATGGCAACTATCCTTTTCAAGAAACATGGTCCAACACAGTTCTTGGAGGCGCAAAGTACCCGTTTGTTGCGGGCACGTAATCCTGTTCGTGACGCCAAGTTGTAGCACCCACGGGGCAGGGGTTAAGTATACTCATCGCCCGGCTGGTGATGTCGGGTAATGTATGGATGGGATGAAGATGTTGGGAGTTGTCTCGTGATGCCACCTGCGGTATGTAGCTAGGGATTTGCCACCGCTGCGTTCACAGTCCTCTGGGGTAGATGGTGTCGCAGCTAGAGTAGTTCAGCTTCCCGTAGGCGAACCTAGGCCCAAGGGAGGATGATGGAGGTAGTAGTGGCCGTTGGCGTTGAAGTGCGGGGCGCTGGCGCCGGCAAAGAAGGATGGACATGGCAGTTGCGGTTCCGGATCTTTACTCACTGTCCTTTGGTTGCCCGGGGGTATCGGGGGGTACCAGTCTCTGCCGTGATGGGCTCCAGCCGATCCCGGATAAGTTAGAGGTAGCCACCAGTATTTGAAAGTGTTATTTCCAAAGGGATTCCCCTCCAGAAGTGATGAACCCGGGCTGATCTTCCTGCTCCAAGCCTCAGGCTCCATGAAGAAAAAGAAGGTAGAAAGTGGTGTCGTGCTGCCAGAACTGAAGTCCCGACTTGACTGAAGATGGTGTAAAGTTGCTCCTGCCTCTACCCTAAGTGGTACCCGCCCCCCAGGTGGTTGTCCTAGTGACCGGTAAAGTCCCATGCATCATGATGGCCACCCCCCAGCCTACCGTAGTCCAGTCCCCAGTGAGAAATTACTTATGCTGCATGTAAGGTGAAATGTGGAAACACCGGTGGTTAACCGCCTCCTTACCCGAGATGAATACTGCACCTTAAGTGAGGTGCAGTACACTGTAGCGACTGAAGCCTCAGGGGCGCCACACATGAAAGGCACTTGCTAAAAGTTTGCTTGCTTTACTTGCAAAAAGTGCTGCCATTTTTAGGCGCATAATTTCATTATCTGGGATACTATGTTAGGGTTCCTCTGCTGACAATTTTGCTATAACACCTCTGCATTGTAAACCACATGTCCATTTTTGCTATGCAATTTTAATTGCAAAAAGTGCTGCCAGTTTTAGGGGCATAGTTTCATTGTCTGGGATAGTAAGTGAGGGTTCTGTACCGTCCCGCGCTCGGCCGCAGCCGAGCCGCTTGGGTCCGGGCTCGTTTAGTGGGTGGCTCGAGTGCCTTCGGACCCGAGGATCACGTCGCTCTGCAAGGGGTTGCTGGCGATCTCGATGAGGGTGGTTAGGTAGGTGTACGGCCGAAGCCGTGTTTTGAGTTCGTGACGCCACCCACGGGATGTGGTGAAGGTCTAGACACCACTGCTGCAGTTACGGGGCACCCGGGGGAGATGGTCGTTCAGAAAGATGTTAACCCCTCCGTGGGCAGGGATGGTGGCTCCGGGACCTGTTTGGGAAGTATGTAGTGGCTGTGTGGTGCAGGGCAGTCCGTGGCTGGATGGCACTGTTGTTATCACGATTATTAATGCACGCAAGTCTCTGGTAAACAAATTGATGGTGGTCGGTGCCCGCAGCCGGCTGCGTCTTGTCCTCCACCCGGGCTGGTGGTCCTGGTCTTTCTCCTGCACCTCTTTATGTTCGTGTTGACTTCCTATGCCTCAGCAACGGGAGTCCACTCCCTGGCTTTATATGTGTCGGAGGAGTCCATTTGCCCGCAGGCGCTGGCCTGAGGGATCTCTCTGCCTGTGCGGTGTCTTTCTATCCCCCTCGGTGGGCTGTTGCCGTCTTTCAGGTCTTGGGACGGGAAAGGACCTAATGTCCAGACCTCAATTAGTGAATTCGACGTGGTCCAGTGGCTTCTGGGCCTCGTTCTGGGTCTGAGTACCCCCCTGGTGCTCCGGTTTCCAGTCGGTTCCCCGTTTCGGTACCGGCGGGCCATTACCCTGTCCCGGTCCCTTACTTTTCCACCTGGCCGTCTTCCCGGCTCCTGCAGGCCAGGCCACCGCCTGCCTCCTAGCCAAGGGCTACGACCCTCACACCTGTCAGTTTGTGGCAGACCTGTCACCACAGGCCTGCTGCGCTCTCCTTCACTCCTCACTTGTCACAACTGACTAAAACACTCTGCTCCCTACGGGGAACTGAACAGATCTCTCGTTTTTCCCGCCTTAGGCTCTCTGAACTCCTTGGTGGCCGGGACCAACCGCCTGGCTCCACCCCTTGGTGTGGCCATCAAGCCCTGAGGGGTTTGACTAGGTTTTGTGTGGTTGGCTGTTGTTACCTTATTAGGGGAATGGGTGTTATGCAAGGGCCTACCTGTGACCACCTGGCTAGTCCAGGGCATCACAGTTCCTCTGCTGACAATAAAGCTACACCACCTCTACATTCTACACCACCACGCCATTTCTGGTACGCAATTTTAAACTGCAGTAGTCCAGCCAATCTGTGACAAAGGTACAGGCGTAGATATAATGTTGCCTCCATCCAAAGGTGGTGCTCTCGATGTCTGATAGAGCTCAACACCAGCAGCTGTTTCCACTTCCAAAACAACTGGCGACCTGCCAATCACACAACCTGTTGCGGTTAAAGGAGTGGAAGGTCTGCGTCCAAAAGTATGTGTGACTGCTGTCCCCACAGTCACAGAGGATGAAGAGCACTTGATGCACTTAATGGGGCAGACGGTGGTTGCACAGCCCCGCTAGGCCGCATTGTAGTACAGTGAACTTCCCATTGCGAATTATGCTTCATTTAAAGTTGTGTACAGGGTGGGATCCCCAGTATACAGCAAAACCATGCACTAGGAAAAGGACTCTAGGCAGTTGTGTTGATAAATGATTGTTTAACTTTACCAATAACAACCATGCATAAAACTGAAAGAATAGAACAATCTATTCACAAGTCCAAAAGCCTACATCCCTATGCTGCAACACTCGTAATGGCGATTTATACCCCCTTCTCACCAACCTTTGCCTAACCAAGGGACTGTCTAAACAGTTGCCTACTACCTGGTAATCCCTCTGTGTAGCAGGAGTAATTGTGTGTGTGTGACGCCCTGGCAAAACCAGATAGTCACAGATAGGCTCCCGCATAACACCTTCCCTCACTCAGGTAACACACAGCCGACCTGAAACCCTAGTCCCCCCCTTAGGAAAAGATAGGCACAACAGTGGGCGGGACCAGGCGGTTGGGAACGCCCACCTAGGGGTCTAGACAGCCCGGGGCGGGAAAACAAAGATCAAGTCTGTAGTTCAAGTTGAGAGGAGTGTGGGCTGGAGCTAGGTGTAGCTCCAGCAGAGGAAGTTCAAGTTGAACGGTGCCAGGGTCAGAGCCCTGGTGCCTTTGGCTAGGTGGCAGACGGTGGTCTCTGTCAGCAGGAGATGGGAAGACGGCTTGGCAGATCCGAGGTGGACCGGGAAGGGGTCGTAGCCCGCCGGTACCGACACGGAGAACTGACCCGAAACCCGTAGCACAGAGGGGGTACTTGGACCCTGAAGCCAGGACCGAAACCAGCGGCCTAGCTAATTAACCGATTGAGGCAGGATGATAGGTCCTGTCTCACCTAAAGTCCCTAAGAGAAAACAACAGCCCACCGATAGGGATAAGGCCACCGCCAGGGCCCATAGATCCCACGGGCCAGCGTCTGCAGGCACGGCTCCTAAGGCCACATCCAGCCGGGAGCGGAATCCTGAGTTCCAGACCAGGCAGTCTACCATACACAAATGAAGTGCAGAGGAAATGACAGCGACCACCAGCCTGGGTGGGAGACCTGAATGCAACCGGCCGCAGCGGCCGGCCACCAGCACTTTGGTTTACCAAAAGACTCATGTGATTCATTTACTTTGAGTAACCAAACATCCCCCTGAATGTCCGGGCGCGCCGACCCTTGCCATTGCTATACCCTGCACAAACACACTGGGTCCCGGGGCGACCATCCCTACCCACGGAGGGGTTAACATACAGCTGCCACTACATCTCCCCCAGGTGCCCCATAACAGCAGCGGTGGTGTCTCACCTCACCACACACCGTGGGTGGCGTCACAAACTTAATACGGCCTAGCCCATACATCTACGTCCCCCTTTTTATTCGGCGTGTCCGCGAGACCCCCAGGTCCGGAGACCCTCGAGCACCCACAGAAGGCCCGGATCCAAGCAGCGGCGGCTGCTGGCACGGGGGTGGCACATGACCTACAAGTGGCGCATCACAAGAGCTTACAACTTATCTACTTAAACATAGACAAAACCCATTAACCCCCCTGAATACCCTTGTTTGCTGAAGCCTCACAGATAAGGCAGATGATAAAAGTGGTAAGGCAAACCACACAGCTCAGCAACACAGTCATGGAAATCTTGGAATGCAACAGTCAATGCAAACATGTGTCGCTGTCCCTCTAGGATTTTAACTGTAACTGACAAACTGACAGAGCAGAGGCAGCAAGTCTTATTGTCTATATTGTCGGCCTAAGGGGTGCTTCACACATAGCAAGATCGCTACCGAAATCGCTGCTACGGCACGGTTTTGGTGACGCAACAGTGACCTCATTAGCGATCTCGCTGTGTGTGACACTGAGCAGCGATCTGGCCCCTGCTGCGAGATTGCTGCTCGTTACACACAGCCCTGGTTCGTTTTCTTCAAAGGCGCTCTCCCGCTGTGACACACAGATCGCTGTGTGTGACAGCGAGAGAGCGACGAAATGAAGCGAGCAGGGAGCAGGAGCCGGCATCTGGCAGCTGTGGTAAGCTGTAACCAGGGTAAACATCGGGTAACCAAGGTGGTTACCCGATATTTACCTTAGTTACCTGCCTCCGCCGCTCTCACGCTGCCTGTGCTGCCGGCTCCGGCTCTCTGCACATGTAGCTGCAGTACACATCGGGTTAATTAACCCGATGTGTACTGTAGCTAGGAGAGCAGGGAGCCAGCGCTAAGCAGTGTGCGCAGCTCCCTGCTCTCTGCACATGTAGCTGCAGTACACATCGGGTTAATTAACCCGATGTGTACTGTAGCTAGGAGATCAAGGAGCCAGCGCTAAGCAGTGTGCGCGGCTATCTGCTCTCGCGGTTATGATCGCTGCTTCGGCTGCTGTGTTTGACAGCTAAGCAGCGATCATAACAGCGACTTACAAGGTCGCTGTTACGTCACAGAAAATGGTGACGTAACAGCGACCTCGTTGTCGCTGTCGCTTAGTGTGAACCAGCCCTAAGCAGAACAGCTATGTGTTTTGTTACCAAATCAAAGTGTTGGGTGCACGCAGTCCTGGCTGGGCCCAGCCTACTGTACCCGGGTACTGTGGTGTCCAGTTGCCATAAATACAGACTTGACGATCCTCTCACGGTAATCAGTGTAGCCAGCAACGGAAGAATGGCGGTCTCCGGCACAGGATGCTGCTCTCAGGCGTTACAGTCCTCCGCACCAAACTCCAACACGAGTCTTCTCACAATCCACCAAAGTGTTTCCACGGCGGCTCCTTTCTGTTCCGCACACCTTTCGCTTTTTCTTAAGCTCAAATACAGCACCTACTCCGGTCTCCAAGTCCACACACGAAGACCGTTTTGATATTGCTATAGTGACTAAACAGTCAAAGGCAGATGCAAACCAGCAGCCCCTTGTGGTTAGTCAGCAACAATGCATACAATGAACGGCAAATAAGCATCTTGCATTCACATTGGATAAAGCTCATCAATACACCCTCACCCTATCACTTCCTATTCATGCAACGGTTCATGGATGAAGTACTCAAAGTAGTGATTTTTTGCCTCTACTTAGAGATTGGTGACAAATCTTACAGATTACATGAGTTGTGTAATCCTTTGTGATGTCAAAAAAGCCCCAGGCTAGGCAAGGCTTACAGCCCTTGCAACCTGCAGATCCATCCCGACTTGTGCTCAGAGGCAGAGTTGTGGCTGCGGATTCAGTTGTTGACGTGCTTCCAGTACTTTATCTCTGTCCATGAAGATGCAACCTAACCTTGTCGTTAGTAGCACCCTCATCCACCTCCTCTGCTGACCTCATCAACTGGCTGACTGTGGTTTGAAAGTAATTGGGGTCTCCAACCTCATCATCACCCTGTGTGATTTCACTCCCCTTATCCTGACTCCTCAAAGCCAACCTCTTCCTGCCCTGACCGAATAGTAAAGTTGTCGTTCCAATCAGGTATCTGAGTCTCATCAGCATGTCCCCCATTGTCTCCACCAAGAGGATTTACAGTTTGGGAATGAGGGTGTACATTATGCTTTGAACCTTCTTCATCGGGGCCTGGATCTGACTCACAAAGCTTCTGGGCATCAGTGCAGATCATTTCCTTGTCTGGACTCACTGCAGCTTTTGAGCAGACCTCTGATTCCCAGGCTATAGTGTGACTGAACAGCTCTGCAGATTCAACCATGTCTGTTACCCCATACTCAGCAGGGCTGGTGGAAACTTGAGAGCTGGTAGGAAGCAAGTGCGATTGGGGTGACACCACAGAGGAATGGAGTATTTGGGATATTGAAGTTGAGGTAGAGGAGAGGCCACTTGATGGAGCACTTGAGATCCACTCAAGCACCTGCTCTTTTGGTGCCTCATCTACAGTTGTTAACGATGGCCGTGTCCGTAAACAAAGGTATTATATCAGATTTTCCATGGGAAGAAGTAGACATCTTATTTTGGCTAGAAGTTTGGGTTACGAATCAGTGCCGCCGTAGCCGCAAGCAGCCTTTTGCAGTTCCAGTTGCGCCAAGGCGTCAGCTGCCATTTTTGGCCGTGCCTCAGGTCGTCCAGCTGGCTGCTTCCTCCTCCACGTCTAAGTGTGGAGAGGCGGCTAGTGCGCATGCGTGTGCCGATTTAACCCAGCCACAGCCTAAGTCCAGTGTTTCAACTAGTGAGCATGCTCAGTCTGACTGTGCCATTCCTGAGGCTAAGTCCTCAGTTCGGGCTACTGAGCATGCTCCCACACTTAGTGCGAAAAGCCTCTTTGCACAGGTACGTGAACTCCGTGCTGTGTCTAAGTCCTGTGTTGTGCCTACTGAGCATTTAGTGCATCAGAGGCTAAGTCCGGTAAGGACCTCACTGGCCATGTCCGTGAGGTGGCAGGCCCTGATAGGCCAGAGGGCATCAGGTGTCCTGATGATGTAGCCCCTCCAGACTGGCTTGCAGAAGCTCGCCCCTATGACTTGGCACCTCATCATTTTTCGTCAGACGATGAATGGTGAGGTGTTTGGGTCGTGGCTGCCATGAGGTCATCAGTGAAGTTGCAGTTCCGGATAGTCCGCTGGTTATGTCACTGATGACGTGGCACTTTGCTATTGCCTCCTGGAGGTGCATTGTGGTCCACCCTGGGTTGGGGCGGACCCAGTTTATAAAAGGGGCTGGAGACAATATGGAGGTGCGCAGTCTTCTATTATGCTCAGACAGAGCACACCTCCAGATGTTGAACCCATTGCGGCTTTAGGACAGAGGTAGGCAGGGATAGGGCGTCGGTGCTGGACGCCACCACACTTGCTAACGTAGAACGGTTATGGCCAGCTCCTGTCCTACCAGTCCTGCTAGTGCAGCCCAGTGGCATTAACTGGGCTGCTGCTGCTGCGCCTGCTGTCCTCAGGTGTGCCCCCTATGCACACGGACAGCGTACCCAATGGCCCCTGTGTTGTTAACAGGGAGTTCCTGGGCTGGGTGTGTGGACCATGTGACGCTAACAGGGTTCACAGTCTCCATATCCGAGTGTCGTCTAAAGGCCGCTTTACACGCTGCGATATCAGTACCGATATCGCTAGCGTGCGTTCTCGCCCCCATCGGTTGTGCGACACGGGCAAATCGCTGCCCGTGCCTCACAACATCGCCCAGACCCGTCACACTACTTATCTGCCTAGCGAAGTCGCTAAACCGACGAACCGCCTCCTTTCTAAGGGGGCGGTCCGTGTGGTGTCACAGCGACGTCACTGAGCGGCAACCCAATAGAAGCGGAGGGGCGGAGATGAGCGGGACGTAACATCCCGCCCACCTTTTTCCTTCCGCATTGCGGCCGGCGGCAGGTAAGGAGAGGTTCCTCTTTCCTGCGGCGTCACACATAGCGATGTGTGCTGCCGCAGCAATGAGGAACTACATCGCTAGCAGCAGCAGCGATTTTTGAGAATAGGGGGGCATGTCTCCGATGAGCGATTTTGAACGTTTTTGCAATGATTCAAAATCGCTCCTAAGTGTCATACGCTGCGATAACGTTAAAGCTGCCGGATGTGCGTCACTAACGACGTGACCCCGACGATAAAACATTAACGATATCGTAGCGTGTAAAGCCCCCTTAACTCGGTTCAGGCTACTATTAGTTTCAGAGCCACCCAGCTCTGTGTCCTCCGCCTAACCTTCGGGTTGCCAGCATCTCATTTTCCATCTGGGAGCACGGCGGACCCCGACTGGCGATTGGGATATATACCACCTTATCCAAATCTGCCAGTCCGTAACAGATGGTGTTTCTTCAGCAGATATTACTGTTGCTTTACCACCAAACCCATGGACACAAACTTTTTTCCCCTTTCCAACACACCCTTTCCCCTTTTCACCAGCATCTGTCCTTTTTCCACTCATTTTGTATATGACCAAATTTGCAACTCTGCAGGGACACCCTACTCAACGCCGTCTCAGCACAGCAGCCAGCCCTCGGTCCCTCAGATGTGGACAAGTAAAACACCATTTCCTCCTGGCCGTGACAAAGCGTTGAGATTCACTCTGTGCAGCACTGGTGTTTAGTGGAAAAGCCGATCTAAGATTGCGTACCAGCTTCTGCTGATACTCCTGCATACGAGCGTCCCTTTCTATGGCAGGACTTATTTCACCAAATTTTGTCTTGTACCGGGGATCTAACAGTGTGGCAACCCAGTAGTCAGCATTACTTCGAATTCTGAAAATCCGAGGGTCATGTTGTAGGTAGTGCAGCAAGAAGGCACTCATGTGTCTTGCGCATCCAGGAGGAACAAGTCCTTGCTGTGTTGTTGGCGGCAAGGTGAGAATCATGCTTCCTTCCTCTGCCCTCTCCCCCCAATCTCGCACAACAGAAATGTGATCAAGCTCTCCCTCATCTACTGAGTCTTCCATGCCCATCGACAGTTCGACGAACTGTCGTCCTCCATTTCTTCCTGGGCTCCTGCACCTTCCTCAACATTTTGGCTGCTATTATGTGCCCTTGTTAATCCCTCCCCCACCGTCCCATGCCTGCCGCCTTGGTGCTGCTGACCATCTGGACCTTAAAGATCTTGTTATCCCTTCCACATATGATTCCTCCTGTCCTTCCTCCCCTTCCTCTTGTCCCACCACCTGACTATGAATACTGTTTGGAGTGTGCTCTAGCATGTAGATGACCAGAATTGTCATGCTTGTAATGGCAACGTCAGCGCTAAACAGCTTCGTCGACATTTGTAAACTGTGAAGAAGGGTGCATAGGTCCTTGATCTGAGAACACTCCAGCAGCATGATCTGCACCACCTCTGGATCTCGTTAGCCCAGGCTATATGTCATAACGTATTGCAGCAGGGCTCGTCGGTGCTGCCACAGATGCTGCAACATGTGCAGATTCAAACTCCTGCGTGTCGGCACATCACATTTCAGGCGGTGAACCGGCAGACCGAAAGACTTCTGGAGCGATGCAAGTTGTTCAGCTGCGGGGTGTGAATGGTGGAAGTGAGCACATAGCGAGCATGTCCTCTGCAGAGGGCCATGTAGGTCGGGATGGTGGTTTAAAAATTGCTGGACAAACAGGTTCAACACGTGAGCCATACAAGGCACGTGTGTCACATTGCCTTGACGAAGTGCCGCACCCAGGTTTGCATCATTGTTGCACACGGCTTTTAAGTCACCACCGGAGTCCGCTCCAGCAACTTGTACTCTGCCAGGTGACACCGTGTTCCTTTCTTAGATAATGCTGATGATGGGAGAGGAGTCGATGCCGGCGGCGCCAGTGGCCACAGATTCTGCTCATCCATTGGGCTGGGTTACCTTGAGATCTGCAGTACCACTGGCTGACTGAAGGTGGTGGTTGTCTCACAGCTGAAGTACCATCATTCAGCTACAACCAATGGGAAGACACCACACCCTTTTTTAGGCCCCTCCTGTCTGCTGACCACTGCCAGACATAGTTCTGAACTTCTGGTTCCTGTTCCGCCCAGTTCTGTTTTGTGATTTTGTGTGCTGACTACCGCTTGTTTCCCGACTACGTCTCCTGCCTGCTGTTTATGTACCTCGTTGCCCCATCCGCATTTGACCTCTGCTTGTTTTCTGATTAAGTCCTTGCCGTCCGATTCTGTTCATGTTCCTCTATTCATGGTTTGACCCTGCCTGACTTCTACTCTCTCGGACTGCAGCCTTCTACAGGTATTGATCACCTTGGCCCCTGTCTAATTCCAAATCCCTTTATAGGGTTAAAGGGTTTCAGGGTTCTAGTGGTCCTGCTTTGGGAGCGGCTGCCCTCTAGCCTATCCTTTACAGCCCGTCTGAGTGTGTGGATCCAGGCAGGCGTTACACCGTGCCCTCTGCAGAAGGCCATGTAGGCCGGGATATTGTTTTAAAAATTGCTGGATAACCAGGTTGAATACGTGAGCCATACAAGGCACGTGTGTCACATTGTCCCGGCGAAGGGCCGCACCCAGGTTTGCATCATTGTTGCACACGGCCTTCCCTGGCTTCTGGTTGAGTGGAGACAACCATTGATGAAACTCGGTCTCCAGAGCTAACCGTCCACAACTCCTCAGCGGTGTGACTCACATTTCCCATACATTTCAAAGTAAAGAATCGACCGCCTGATGCCGTTGATCTCTGATGCCAGCATAGTAAGGAGGAGGTGTGCGGGATTCTTTGTGCTCAGTTACAACGCGGGTGGCCTTACCAGACAGTATTTGAGCGGAGGTGGATGACCGAGATGAGGTTGAGGTGGCAGAAGCAGTGGAGGAACTTCTACATACAGAGGAAGGATTGACACACAACTCGTGGGGACGGCAAAACTTGTCCAGCAGACCTTTCTCCATCTCTCACCATAGTTACCCAGTGCCCAGTCAGCAACATGTAACGCCCCTGTCCATGCTGGCTGGGCCAAGTATCTGTGGTGAAATGCACCCTGTCACACACAGAGTTTCTCAAGGAAGCGGTGATGTTGTGTGCGACATGCTGGTGTAGCGCAGGCACGCCTTTCTTGGAGAAGTAGTGGCGACTGGGATCTGCTCTTGGGGCACTGCAATGGACATAAGGTCTTGAAAATCCTGTGTGTCCACCGGGTGGAAAGGCAGCATTTCTGTAGCCAACAGCTTGCAGATGCTGAAAGTCAACCTCTTAGGCTACTTTCACACATACGGTTTGAGCCGTGCGGCTCAATCCGGCTGTGAAACCTATGCAACGGATGCGGCGAAAACACCGCATCCTTTGCATAAGTTTTTACATGCGGCCGGTCCGTTTTTTTCCGGTTGCGGCACGCTACTGAGCATGCACAGTGGAAAAAACGCATGCGGCGGCCGGATGCGTTTTTTTCCGCATCGTGCCGCATCCGGCATCCATAGGCATGCATTGAAAATGCACCGCAGCGGCCGGATGCGGCGCGATGCGTTTTTTTTTTGCCGGAGCACACTTTGTACAGTTCTATCCGGCCACCGCATCGGCTAAATCTGCCGCATGCGGCAAAAACCGGACCGAACGCAAGCCCCTGCGGCACAATACTGCACTAATGTAAGTCTATGCAAAAAAAAACGCAACCGGTGTTACAAAAGCCGGTTGCGGTTTTTCTGCAGAACGCCGTATTGTGCCGCAGAGCAAAATCCGGATGTGTGAAAGTAGCCTTAGGCATGTCATGCCCTTTTAAAATCATGTAAAACACCGCAAGGGGACTCCAACCAGAGTCTCCTTCTTTTCCAAAAATTAGGCCACACACACACACCACTTCCCTGGCATCAGTTGTCCCACAGTTGCAAACTTGACATGTTGATTTGCATGAAGCACATTCAAAAATCCACCAGCCTTTCGTCTCCCCAGGATAACACAGGGATAGAAAAGTCCTTGCTGATCCATGACTTCTTCATCTTGGTTCATTTTAAAAAAAACAAAAAGGGGACTCCAACCAGAGTCTCTCTCTTTTCCAAAAATCGGGCCACACACACAGCGCTTCAGTGGCATCAGTTGTCCCACAGTTGCAAACGTGACATGTTGATTTGCATGAAGCATATTCAAAAATCCACCAGCCTTTCGTCTCCCCAGGATAACACAGGGGTAGAAAAGTCCTTGCGGATCCATGACTTCTTCATCTTGGGATCATGTAAAACATAGCAAGGGGACTCCAACCAGAGTCTCAATTTTTTCCAAAAATTGGGCCACAGAAAACACTTAAGTGGCATCAATTGTGCCATAGTTGCAAACTTAAAGGGAACCTGTCAGCAGAAATTTCCCCTAAAACCTAACAGATTCCCCCTCTGCAGCTCCTGGGCTGCATTCTAGAAAGGTCCCTGTTATTATTGTGCCCCCTTTCTGACCAAAAAAAAGAGTTTATAAAGAGGTACCTTTTTGGCTTCGGATTCTATAAATGTGACACGGGGGCGGGCAGCCTGATGGCCGTTATTCTGCCCCCTGGTCCTGTATGCCGCCCCCATCGCTGATTTCCATACTTTTGGACGCCGCCCACTGCTCCAGCCATCCCCGCGCATGCCCAGTGCCAGTCTCACGGGACTGAGCACTGTGACTGCTGGTGACGTGTGCGCAGGCAAGTGATTATGGGCGGGACTATGACTGTTATCAGCAAGTACCCGCCCATAATCTCGTGAGCGCGCAAACCTCTCCAGCGGTCACACTGTGCTCAGTGTAGATGCTAGACTGTATGGGCTGCTTCCAGGGATGACGTCCCTTTGTCACGTGATAGTATTTTGAACACGCCCCTATCACGTGACAAAGGGACGTCATCCCTTTTTTAAAAAAAGCTTACCCACAAATTGTGCCGTTTATACTCCCACCCCTTATGTGTAAAAAAAGACCCAGGAACATAAAAGACTCTTTGGTTAATGCTGACATAGGGAGCAGTACTAAATCCGACACACCGACTTTTTTGGCAACAAGACGCACGGGCACCTTTCCATGTTTAAATTGTCCAGCCTGCTCTAACGTCATAAAGGGTGACCACTTTACTCATCCAAGGTCAGGCAAGAGTTTCCGTATCAACGAATATTTTACTTGCGAGAGTAATTTTGTAATCTTCCTCATTAAATGTCCATGTGGTCTTCTTTATGTCGGGGAAACAATTCAGCATGTGGGTGCACGCATTGCTAGCCACAAATCCACAATCAGGTGTGGCAAATTATGGTTACCAATCCCCCATCACTTCAATGAGGCTAAACATGCGGTAGCCCAATTGCGTTATCAAGTAATCGAAAAAGTGCATAGACCTAGACGGGGTGGTAACCATATTGAATTGCTCAAAAGAAGGGAAAGTTATTGGATACACAAATTACAGACACTCTCTCCCAAAGGCCTCAATAGGGAAATTGATTGGCCTTTATGATTAACCTCATTTTTCCTTTCCAGCATGTGTTCTTCTCCTATCTATATACTAACTAATGTATATTATTTACAGAAACCCTGAAAATAGGCATCTCTGCCATCTCTCTCTCTTCCCCCATCGCACACCTTCCAATAGATGGTAAAGTATAAAACGGCACTTCTATATAATCATATAATTCTATAATTCACCTGGTAGTATATTGGGACCCTTTGCCACTTATATACAGTAATAGTATATAACCATTGTTTAAATGGAGAAAGATGAAATTGTATGCATTTAAATGAGCATTTTTTCACAGCTCCAACTCTCCTCAGGGTCCTCTTGGAATAAGAAAGAGGTTTTTTACTAAACATGCAATGTTTGTACTGTTTTCTGTCTGTTGTTACCCTGGTAATTTGAGATGTATATATATTACACTACTCCTCTGAGCCCTGGCTCTGTTATACTCCTATAATAACATAATAAGCATGTTGTCCGACTCCTGCAGATTGCTCATATACAATTGTAACCTCCACCTTAGCGATATGAATGTTGCGCTTCCCTCCACCCTCTCTTTACCTGCTTCTATTCTACTATTGTACTTAATTCCAGTCAGCACACTCCCAGTGCTGCGTTTCTATTCTATGTCCCCAATACAACGCAATGCGCATGTGCGGGCGCCTCTCTTCTAGGCTTAGCGGTACCACATTTAATCTAATACTGACTCACTCTTCTACCGCGCATGCGCGGTGGGCGCCGGGCACTTCCGGTTAGTGGCGTTAAATAGCCGTCTAAACCTTACACATACTGCATTCGGCCACATCCTGGGAAGGAGGCAACAAGGTATGTCCACAGCGCTCTGAGTGAGAACTATTAGATTGCAGCACAAGCTTTTAACACAAGCTTCATTGTTCTTTCTCTAGAGGACCCAGTCCAGCATAGCACTATAATATCAGATATACAAGCCGCAGGTATGATAGCTTCTCTGCTATAGACAAATAGACTGAATATCGGTATTGCAAGATTATACTATGTTTTGTCCCTGGCAACTATGATGTTTCACTTCTTCATATCCCTGTACCATGCCATACAGACCTCACTGCTGAAATCTGGGCATCTATGTTAATATTTTGCAGATGGAAATTCCTCTTCTTTTTGCTATATAGCTAGAATCACACTAGAAACTATTTCCTATAATTTCAGGAGACCTAAGGTAATTGACCAGACTGATGGATAAATAAATGTGTGTTACATATGGTTCTCATGTACTCTATATTTTCTAGGCACCACATATATTATATCCTTGCAAAGCTTCTGGGATACATAAACCCTCTATAAGCAATAAAACAGGTATCTGACACACATACTGAAGATTATATAGATAAGTCATGCACACGACCATTCATATGTCGATATTACATTTATTTACAGAAATTGTGTACGGTGAATTCAACCTTGCTATATTTTGGTGGACCTCCTCTATTCCCTGCATCTAGCAGAATCCGCTCATATAAGCCAAATCTTCTACTTGAAGGTATGCCTGGGCCCCGTGCTGTTCATTCTCCCCCCCTGCCCCCCCCCCCTTCCTTTTCCTTTCTTTCTAATTTTTCATTCTTCTTTCAGACTAAGCTCTTTCACTTATTCCTTTCTATTGTATTCTCTCTTTTTTCGTTGTCTCAAATGCATCAAGACCATACTTTTTGTGGTTTTTTTGATTATTTATTTGTACATATGTAAATATTGTATATTATTGTATAAAACTGATTACCATTTTTTCTCTTCATCCTAGTGACTAGGCGTGAGAAAGGCCTTATTGGGCCGAAACGTTCCCCTGTCACATTTCTATATAAATAAAAATACAAGAATTGCAAAGAAAAAACCTTGTTTTCCCCTTTTTTTTGAGAGTGCAATGTTGTAATCTAGACTATATTACTGGACTTTGGTCCTCACATTTGCACCTCTACCTTCTTAACTGGCCGTGTGCACACCATCACTCTCCTACAATTGTAATTTTCTTGGTTGCTGCACCAGCCTACCCATGTCATCGGATACTTTTGCATATGACGATTCAACGAGCCATAATATTTTGGCACAAGTTACCAATTCCACAGAATTCCTAAAAACCCCAATCCCGGAGGTCAGATCAAGGGATTGGGAAAGAGAGAACCGCACGTTCATATCCTTGGATTTACATTGCACAACTTTAGCGGAATACCACAGACAAAACCGGATTCCTAGGGGTCTGAGAAGCAACTTGAAACCCACACTTTTTGCCAATATTGATGAATACTGCAAAAAATATCAGCAAATTTTAAATAAATGCTCATTAGACCTAATAGTCCTTACCATCGAATATCTGCAGATTGCCATCAAGGAATCTAAAGAAAAGATTCTTACTATTGAAACACAGCTAGCTGATAGCCTGACTCCTAGTGATTTAACCACTCTCAAGAACAAAACAGAAGAAACACTAAAAGAGTTTAAGAAAAATCTTGAAGATAAAAAAAGACAAAAATTCCAAAGAGATACCGAGGACTATTTACATAACCAAGTATATAGGTGGAACGACCAATCATCCAGTGCCCCAAGACAATGGCAACGACAAAGTGCTTACAACCAATCACCAAGCTCAGGGAGCGAGTCCAGCGGCAGCAGAGTAAACTCCACTTCTTTTTTAGGTCGCGAGAGAAAAAGAGGCAACCAACGAGGAGGTCGAGGAGGAGGAGACTGGGGAATGACCCTTCGTTCACAGGTGAGGGTCCCAATTTAGTGGCTAATATATCTAATTACACCTTGGCACCTAATGAGCTTTCTGTCCTAAATAAGGGTCTCACCTTTTGCCCCACGCCTAAGTGGGACGCTTTTTCTCTAGAAAATGATCTACAGAAATTTTATAGACTAGTGAGATTAAAAACACATTTTGGTCTGAACCCCAACCAAACTACAGATTCCTCCATACCACCTAAAGAGACAAGCATCAAAACATTAGGGCTACGAAACCAGAGTCACTTTATGCCCCCTAAGACACACCATGCAGTAGAAACATTCATAGATTTGGTAGATCGAGACATAAAGGATAATATTCATGAGCATGCACTTGGCTTTTTTCCTACACATAATAATCTGAATACATCTGAAAGAATGGCCATTAATTCTCTAAAAAACAATAAGGAAATTACGATCAAACCGGCAGATAAAGGGGGAGCCATTGTGGTTATGAATACTTGTGACTACGTTAAGGAAATCAAACGCCAATTAGAGGATACAACCACCTATCAGAAAATTTCCACTGACCCTATTTTCAAAATTCAGCAGAAAATCAAAAACTTCCTATCGGCCTATTTAGATAAGGGTATCATTGATAACACTACATGCACCTTCCTGACCAAAGCACATCCTATAACCCCAGTATTGTATATCCTACCCAAAATTCACAAATCACTCACAAACCCTCCTGGCCGACCAATTGTCGCCTCGACAGATTCAGTTTTAGCGCCACTCTCCATTTATTTGGAGAAGATTTTGACCCCATTAACAAAAAACACCAGATCATACATTTTGGACACCAATAATTTTCTACAAAAAATGAGAGAATTGGGACATATCCCGCCTAACTGTATCCTGTGTACATGGGATGTCACCAGCCTGTACACGTCAATTTCACATGAGAAGGGCATTAGGGCCACCAAACTAGCCCTCAACAATTCTAAACTAAATCAGGAATCAATTGATCTCACAATAGGCCTTCTTAGTCTAGTTTTACATGAGAACTACTTCCTTTTTGGGGACGATTTTTATGTACAGACACAAGGGACCGCTATGGGTTCGAACATGGCCCCGGCGTATGCTAATTTATACATGGATTACTTTGAGGGACGTTACATCTATTCCTATCCATCTTTTGATCAATTATCTCATCTATGGGTTCGATACATAGATGACGTGTTCTGCATTTGGCAAGGTGACATGGACAGCCTATTAGCGTTTGACAGACATATCAATACAGTATGGCCAGAACTGAAATTTACACTTAACCATAGTCGTGACAAAATTAACTTCTTAGATACTAGTATAGAAATGGATGTATCTGGCTGTCTGTCATCAGATCTATACCGAAAACCAACGGATCGCAACTGTATGTTGTTGTACAGTAGCTGCCACCCATGATCAACCAAAAATAGTCTACCCAGGTCACAATTCAAAAGGGTTACCAGGATTGTATCCGACATAACCACTCAGCGAGAGAGACTAGAGGAAATGGCAGATAGATTTCGAGAACGAAAGTATCCTAATACACTATTAAAAACAGAAAAAGAAGTAGCAACTACCTCTACCTCAATTGACAGAAACATGACATCAACAGAGAGAATTCCTTTTGTTCACACCTATCACCCATCAATGCCCAAAATTTATAATATTATTTCTCGACATTGGCCCCTTTTAAAAAAAGCTTATCCACAAATTGTGCCGTTTATACCCCCACCCCTTATGTGTAAAAAAAGACCCAGGAACATAAAAGACTCTTTGGTTAAAGCTGACATAGGGAGCAGTACTAAATCCGACACACAGACTTTTTTGGCAACAAGACGCACGGGCACCTTTCCATGTTTAAATTGTCCAGCCTGCTCTAACGTCATAAAGGGTGACCACTTTACTCATCCAAGGTCAGGCAAGAGTTTCCGTATCAACGAATATTTTACTTGCGAGAGTAATTTTGTAATCTACCTCATTAAATGTCCATGTGGTCTTCTTTATGTCGGGGAAACCATTCAGCATGTGGGTGCACGCATTGCTAGCCACAAATCCACAATCAGGTGTGGCAAATTATGGTTACCAATCCCCCATCACTTCAATGAGGCTAAACATACGGTAGCCCAATTGCGTTATCAAGTAATCGAAAAAGTGCATAGACCTAGACGGGGTGGTAACCATATTGAATTGCTCAAAAGAAGGGAAAGTTATTGGATACACAAATTACAGACACTCTCTCCCAAAGGCCTCAATAGGGAAATTGATTGGCCTTTATGATTAACCTCATTTTTCCTTTCCAGCATGTGTTCTTCTCCTATCTATATACTAACTAATGTATATTATTTACAGAAACCCTGAAAATAGGCATCTCTGCCATCTCTCTCTCTTCCCCCATCGCACACCTTCCAATAGATGGTAAAGTATAAAACGGCACTTCTATATAATCATATAATTCTATAACTCACCTGGTAGTATATTGGGACCCTTTGCCACTTATATACAGTAATAGTATATAACCATTGTTTAAATGGAGAAAGATGAAATTGTATGCATTTAAATGAGCATTTTTTTACAGCTCCAACTCTCCTCAGGGTCCTCTTGGAATAAGAAAGAAGTTTTTTACTAAACATGCAATGTTTGTACTGTTTTCTGTCTGTTGTTACCCTGGTAATTTGAGATGTATATATATTACACTACTCCTCTGAGCCCTGGCTCTGTTATACTCCTATAATAACGTAATAATCATGTTGTCCGATTCCTGCAGATTGCTCATATACAATTGTAACCTCCACCTTAGCGATATGAATGTTGCGCTTCCCTCCACCCTCTCTTTACCTGCTTCTATTCTACTATTGTACTTAATTCCAGTCAGCACACTCCCAGTGCTGCATTTCTATTCTATGTTCATAATACAACGTAATGCGCATGTGCGGGCGCCTCTCTTCTAGGCTTAGCGGTACCACATTTAATCTAATACTGACTCACTCTTCTACCGCGCATGCGCGGTGGGCGCCGGGCACTTCCGGTTAACGGCGTTAAATAGCCGTCTAAACCTTACACATACTGCATTCGGCCACATCCTGGGAAGGAGGCAACAAGGTATGTCCACAGCGCTCTGAGTGAGAACTATTAGATTGCAGCACAAGCTTTTAACACAAGCTTCATTGTTCTTTCTCTAGAGGACCCAGTCCAGCATAGCACTATAATATCAGATATACAAGCCGCAGGTATGATAGCTTCTCTGCTATAGACAAATAGACTGAATATCGGTATTGCAAGATTATACTATGTTTTGTCCCTGGCAACTATGATGTTTCACTTCTTCATATCCCTGTACCATGCCATACAGACCTCACTGCTGAAATCTGGGTATCTATGTTAATATTTTGCAGATGGAAATTCCTCTTCTTTTTGCTATATAGCTAGAATCACACTAGAAACTATTTCCTATAATTTCAGGAGACCTAAGGTAATTGACCAGACTGATGGATAAATAAATGTGTGTTACATATGGTTCTCATGTACTCTATATTTTCTAGGCACCACATATATTATATCCTTGCAAAGCTTCTGGGATACATAAACCCTCTATAAGCAATAAAACAGGTATCTGACACACATACTGAAGATTATATAGATAAGTCATGTACACGACCATTCATATCCCTTCACTGGCTTCCCATCGCCCAACGACTCCAGTTCAAAACATTAACCATGACATACAAAGCCATGCACAACCTGTCTCCTCCCTACATCTGTGACCTAGTCTCCCAGTACCTACCTGCACGCAACCTTAGATCCTCACAAGATCTCCTTCTCTGCTCCTCTCTTATCTCCTCTTCCCACAATCGTGTACAAGATTTCTCCCGTGCATCCCCCATACTCTGGAACGCTCTACCTCAGCACATCAGACTCTCCCCTACCGTGGAAAGCTTCAAGAGGAACCTCAAGACCCACCTCTTCCAACAAGCCTACAACCTACAATAGCCCTCAGCCCAGTAGACCACTGCGCAACCAGCTCTGTCCTCACCTATTGTACCATCACCCATTCCCTGTAGACTGTGAGCCCTCGCGGGCAGGGTCCTCTCTCCTCCTATACCAGTCTGTCTTGTACTGTTAATGATTGTTGTACGTATACCCTCTTTCACTTGTAAAGCGCCATGGAATAAATGGCGCTATAATAATAAATAATAATAATAATAATATGTCGATATTACATTTATTTACAGAAATTGTGTACGGTGAATTCAACCTTGCTATATTTAGGTGGACCTCCTCTATTCCCTGCATCTAGCAGAATCCGCTCATATAAGCCAAATCTTCTACTTGAAGGTATGCCTGGGCCCCGTGCTGTTCATTCTCCCCCCTGCCCCCCCCCCTTCCTTTTCCTTTCTTTCTAATTTTTCATTCTTCTTCTTTCAGACTAAGCTCTTTCACTTATTCCTTTCTATTGTATTCTCTCTTTTTTCGTTGTCTCAAATGCATCAAGACCATACTTTTTGTGGTTTTTTGATTATTTATTTGTACATATGTAAATATTGTATATTATTGTATAAAACTGATTACCATTTTTTCTCTTCATCCTAGTGACTAGGCGTGAGAAAGGCCTTATTGGGCCGAAACGTTCCCCTGTCACATTTCTATATAAATAAAAATACAAGAATTGCAAAGAAAAAACCTTGTTTTCCCCTTTTTTTTGAGAGTGCAATGTTGTAATCTAGACTAAGGGTATGTTCATACATCAGGTTTTTGCTGTGCGGCACAATCCGGCGCTTTGCGGGAAAAACGCATTTGTTTTTTTTTGCTGCAGGGTGCGTTTTTCCTCATAGATTTTTATTAGCGCCGGATTGTGCCGCATGTACTTGTGTTTGATCCGGTTTTTGCTGGATGCGGCAAAAATCATCACTCCGGCGGCCGCACTGGCGCAAAGAAACGTTTTTTGCCAGCGGCAAAAAAATGCATAGCGCCGGGTGCGGCGCTCTGCGGCATGGTGCATAATGAAAGTCTATGCGAGCCGGATACGGTGGCATGCTTCAAATTCTGGAAGCATGTACCGTATCCGGTTTTTACTTCTGAGCATGCCCAGAAGTGATATAAATTCATTGCTTGTCAGAAAATCAATCACTCAATCACTCACTCTTTCTCAAACTCACTCACTCACTGACTCACTCTCTCACTGACTCACTCTCTCACTGACTCATTCACCAAAATCCTTCAAAATCAATCAAAAAATCCTTTATTTGGAATAAAAGACAAAAAAACACCCTCTTTCACCATTTTATTAAAATCCCCAAATACCCCTCCAGGTCCGACGTAATCCACAGAGGTCCCGTGATGCTCTCAGCTCTGCTACATGAAGCTCACAGGAACGGCAGTAGTACACTGCCTCTATCAGCTCCATGCAGCAACTGAAGGGAGTCGCGCTGTCAGCGGTGACGTCACTGAGGTAATGCCGGGTTGTGTGCGGTGATGATGCGTGCAGGGTAGTGCCGACGTGTGCGGTGATAATGCGTGCTGGGTAGTGCCGGCAAGTGCGGTGATGATGCGTGTGAGTTAGTGCCTGCATGTGTGCGGTGATGATGGGGTCTCTCTCTCTGTCGCAGCATAAAAAAAAACAAAAAAAAAAAAACGGATCCGTCGCATCCGTTTTTTTACAATCTGAGACGGATCCGTTTCATCAGGCACAAACTGGATTGTGCCTGATTGGAAAAAACTGATGTGTGAACTTAGCTGATGCAGCAGCTCTGCCAGGCAGGAGATCATGTGGTCGGTAGGTGATAGAAGCATTGGCAATGCTTCTATCTTTGCATATTACCGGCCAGTGCTGTCTGTGCACCTGCAGGAGTGGACACAAGTGGTAAGTACACACTGACCTCTCCCCAATGTCCTGATCTACCGTGGTGTGCCTTCAACATTGAGAAGCAAACATTGCACACACGATAGATCAGGACACAAACACACGGGAGTCAGAGAAACAGCTAGAGGAGCACAGGCTCCGGGCCGATTGGGGGGGAGGGGGAGGGAATCAGCGCTGGGGAGATTCATTACCTTAGCTGCAGCAGCACAGACAGAGACTAGCGTGCTCTGCTATGTAATGCTAACAACACGTGTTAGGATGGTAGGAGGGAAAAGTAGCGAGGCAGGGAGAGAGTGGGTGGGGCGGAGCCATGGGATACGGACCTCCCGCCCGGGGCAACGGGACAAACTCTGCAAATCGTGATAGTCCCGCTGTATCCGGGACGGTTGGGAGGTATGCATTAAGGGAGTGATTGAGGACTCTGGTGGGGGCTCTAGAGGAGGTGAAGTGCAGAAGCAGTGGAAGAAGTGGTAAATACAATGGTTTGTCCCCCAAGCCTTGGGGATGCCAAGACTTGTGAAGCAGCCCCTTGCCCACCTGCTCCCGCAGCTACCAGAGTCACCCAGTGCTCAATGAGTGAGATGTAATGTCCCTGGCCATGCTTGCTTGTCCAGGTGTCAGTGGTGAAATGCACCCTGTTAGACACAGTGTTTTTCACGGAATGGGTAATGTTGTCTGCAGTATGCTGCTGGTGAGCAAGCACAGCTTTATTAGAAAAGTAATAGTGACTGAGCAACTGGTACAGGGGGACTGCCACGGCCATCAAGTTTCATAAAACGTCTGTATCCACCAGGCACAAAGGCCGAATTTCCTTGGCCAAGAGTTTAGATTTGGTGAAGTTCAAGCTCTTAGCTTTAGCATGTGTGGGAGGAAATAATCTTTTATGTGACCACAACTGCAGGACTGAGGGCTGACTGCTGTGCTGAAGGATGGTGGAGTAGGGTGTACGCAACAAACTTGTGGACTAGGAGGAAGGTGTAGGCGGAGATGTTATGGTGGATTGGGAAAAATATCTTATACTTGGTGTCTGACATTGGTCAATAACACCAGGTATGTCCACTTCTGTAACAGCTGATGGGCTGTCACTCACTCACCCTGACTGTAGCTGGTAAACAAATAGAGATTCTATTGCCAGAAACCTGTGTGAGAACACTTTCGACGGTGATGGAGGAGGAAGAAGTAGCAGACGTCATTGAAGGGGTGGCCGGTGGTTGGGGAGGCCCACTAGGCCGCGTTTTAGCTCAGTAAGATTGCCAAAGTAACGTATGTTGTGCTGGTTCATGCATGTGTGACTCCCTGACACAACAGGTAGTGCAACGCCCTGGAGAACCAGGTATAGATACATTTAGGCCACCGCAGAACACCAGTCCCACAAAGGGTTACGCCAGCTGACCTGAAACCCTAGTCACCCCCCTTAGGGCAGGACAGACACACCAGTGGGCGGGACCAGGCAGTTGGGAACGCCCACCTAGGGGTCTAGAGAGCCCGGTGTGGGAAAACAGTCAGTTCAGTTTGGTCAGAGTTCAGTTTAGGCTTTGAAGTTGACAGACGTCAGGGTCGGAGCCCTGGCGTCCTGGCTAGGTGGCAGATGGTAGCCATAGTCAGCAGGAGACGGGAAGACGGCTCGACAGAACCGAGGTGGACCGGGGCAGGGTTGTATCCCGCCGGTACCGACACCGGGGACTTGACCGGAAACCGTAGCACAGAGGGGGTACTCGGACCGGTGGAGGACCCGATACACCCGTCTGCGGCAGCCGGCCACCATCACCTTGGTTTACCACAGGACTTGTGTGTATTATTCGACCATGAGTAACATCCCTGGCCTGGCTTGGTGCGCCAGCCCCTGCAATCACCATCCTCAACACAGAGACACTTGGCCCCTGCAGCATCCATCCCTACTCACGGAGGAGTTAGCATCCAGCTGCCATCACATCTCCCCCGGGCTCACCATAACAGCAGCGGTGGTGCTACATCTCACCACACACCGTGGGTGGCGTCACAGAAAGTTTACTACCATCCCCGTACAAATACGTCCCCATTTTATTCGGAGTGTCCACGCGACCACCGGGTCCGGAGAACGCCTCGAGCCGTACCGTAGATCCGGTTCCGAGCAGCGGTGAAAGTGCGCCTTATTCTGGACTGTCAGCGGTGCTCCGCTGTAGAAATTTTGAAAACCGCCATCTTCTTCATTATTTTTAGGCGCAAAAAACAACGCAGCGTCTTCTTCCCCACGAAATCGCGTGACGCTGAAGCCCCGCCCCCTGGGAAGAAGGCTGGAAGGAAAACACTGTGGCCGAAATCGAAACTAGCAAGCCGCATAAGAGGATTGCTCCTGAAAAACCAGGGTGCGGGCGAGAATAGCGGCGTGTGATCCGAGGAAATAAGAGGCAGGGACACCAGGACTCTGCCATCTTCCATTCCTGTAGATGAGATTACTGTGGAAAGATAAGGCGCAAATAGGGTCTTACCCGGTATAGTATTTTCTGTACATTGTCCTGAGGAAGGGGACGGATACGTCCCTGAAACGCGTAGACCTGTGAAAATAAAGAAAAAGGGATTTACTTTTAACATTTTTTGACTTCTGTGGTGTGGCGCGGTATATCAACCTGCTTTCCTATACTTTTTGAACTGTATCTTCCATTCCTGGACATCACCTCGAGAGGATGTCTGATCGGTCCGGCAACCCGAAGATGGAAGGATTTGCCACCGGGACTGCCGACTGAGTAGAAGCTCAGACCGAACGGATGTGCCGAAGAATCCAGGCCCAGGCCACCATTCTGCTAAGGAGATGGACGGCCGAGATGCAGGAGCTGGCTGCAGCCATCCGGGCCCGCGAAGTGGAGATGACCTCGGAGGAACGGGTAAGCGACCCATGCCCCTATGTCCCACCGGGACTGGCCCAACAGGCTAAGGAGCTCGGTCAGCCCCCGTCTGCCACGCCGCCTCCCTCGCTGCCCGTACCTGTAGCTGGTGCCCCACTCGGTCCACTGCCACCAGCAACGGCAGCGGTACCCATTCCATCTACCTGCGAGGACCCGGCAACGGAGTCCTCGGGCCCTGAGAACACCACCGCTCCGGCACCCGTAGCAGCCCCGTGGAAGATCAAAGCCCGGAAGACATCCCCTCTGGCCCCAAGCCTGGCCGCGCCAGAGAGGACATCATCCCCGATCCCGGAGAAGGCGGCGCACTTGATGACGTCGGCCCCGGCAATCCGCCCAGCCGCAGCAGAGGCGATGCCAAACTGGAAGTCAGCAACAATGCCGGCTGCTCCCCAGTACCCGTTCCTGGCTGAAGCGCAGCCAAGATGCACCTGCAGGGCGGCAGAGCAGGCCGCGGGTCAATGGAGCCCTCTTCCACTTCACGTGAGCCCGGTTGTAGCCGGCAGTGAGGGCGTCCGGATAGTCCAACCCCCCGCACAGGAGGGGGCAGGGTGCGGAACCCGTATCCCGTTTTGGGAATGGGAGCGGCAGAAGCTGAAGACGGAGATCACAGCACGTGAGAAGAGAAAGGCCGAAGTACTGAACTGTGCCTACTGGGAGAAAGATAACCTCCGGCAGGCCACTTTCCGGGTACAGGGCCCGACGTACTAAGAACAGGTCCGGCATTTTAACCCCCAAAAGGGATGGGGGTTTCATATACAAACTGGGCCTGAAGGCCGAGATCTTTGTGTCCCGAAGGGATGTGGCACCTCAGTTGCCTACGGGCCACCCCGACCGAGACCTAGACCTCGGACACTTGGTGACATATACCCGGCACTGCAGAGAGAGGGGATGGTTCACCCTCGATGTGAAGAGGTGGGTGAAAGTTGGAGAAGAGTACTGCCTTCGCCCCTCTCCGCCATTGCCCAGCACCGATGAGGAAGATTATTGAGGTAGCGGTTCCTGGCTACCCCAGTTGAAAGCTCCTGTTTGCCGTTTTACCGTTAAAATATGGACCAAGGCTCTGGACTGGAGAGCCAACCCAAAAACTATTGGGCCTTGTAAATAGTTCGAGGCCACCACTTTGTTCACGGCAGACACTGGAGAAGCTGATTGGAGGAAGGGCCTGTGGTAGAGTCGGCCGAGGCCCAGTCACTACCGAAACCGGTGACTAACCTCCAGGCCAGAGGTCCCCGGACTTGGTAACCCGTGACAAGGACTGCCGGGTAAGGAACTTTTTACCCGGCCCGTGTGGGCACCACCTGGACCTGTTCCTGGACTGGGGAAAAGGGGTGCCAACCTGTGTTTTAGAGGTGGCACCAGGGCTAGGTTTGTTTGGGTGGAAGCAACAAGAAGGTGGCCCGGTCTGTCCCGTTTTACATGTGTAACGTTCAAGAAATGTGCCTCCCATAAGGGAAGAAGTTATTTTATTGTTGACTGTTATTATAATTGTAAATATGCCTTTTACCTTTTTCAGTTCCGGTTTAATAAATGGTGGTGGTCGGACAGCCTGCGGAGGGTCTGTATTCAACCAAGGGGAATGTAACGCCCTGGAGAACCAGGTATAGATACATTTAGGCCCCCGCAGAACACCAGTCCCACAAAGGGTTACACCAGCTGACCTGAAACCCTAGTCACCACCCCTTAGGGCAGGACAGACACACCAGTGGGCGGGACCAGGCGGTTGGGAACGCCCACCTAGGGGTTTAGAGAGCCTGGGGCGGGAAAACAGTCAGTTCAGTTTGGTCAGAGATCAGTTTAGGCTTTGAAGTTGACAGACGTCAGGGTCGGAGCCCTGGCGTCCCGGCTAGGTGGCAGATGGTAGCCATAGTCAGCAGGAGACGGGAAGACGGCTCGACAGAACCGAGGTGGACTGGGGCAGGGTTGTATCCCGTCGGTACCGACACCGGGGACTTGACCGGAAACCGTAGCACAGAGGGGGTACTCGGACCCTGAAGCCAGGACCGGCACCGACGGCCCAGCAAATTAACCGATTGAGGGCAGGATTCTAGGTTCTGTCCCAGCCTAAGACCCGAAAAGTAGACAACCACCCACAGAGAGGGATAGGGCCACCGCCAGGGCCTGTAGATCCCACGGGTCAGAGTCAGACGGGCACGGCTCCCAAACAAAGGACCAGGAGCGGACTCCTGCGTTACACACCGGGAAGTCCATCACACTACAGAACAGTGCAGAGGAGAAAGACTTTTGGCTATCCACCCGGACCCGGGTGGGGGACCCGATACACCCGTCTGCGGCAGCCGGCCACCATCACCTTGGTTTACCACAGGATTTGTGTGTATTATTCGACCATGAGTAACATCCCTGGCCTGGCGCGCCAGCCCCTGCAATCACCATGCTCAGCTCAGAGACACTGGGCCCCGTGGCATCCATCCCTACCCATGGAGGGGTTAGAATCTGACTCGCCCACCCCAGGGCTTTGGGACACCCGGTGTTGGGCCGGACTAGTCAGGGGTAGTCAGTGGTGGCGGGGCCCGACTCCGTGACCCTGGCGGGGTCAACTAATATGGCAGTGGTGGGGATGGTAATTAATAATAAAGTTTGCAAAATATTCGTGACGCCACCTGTGGGCCACCTGTGGATTGCGACTAAGGAGCCGCCGCTGCTGGATGGGACCTCCAGGGCTGATGGATTAGCAGCTGGGATGGTTCTGCTCCCCACAGGTGGAGCGGTACCCCGGGGCAACCGTTGGTGCTTATTAAAGTCTATGGTGCTTGGAAAGGGTGCAGGGCTAATCAGGACAGTGAAAAGAACTGACACAAACAACAGTCTCTTTACCTTCTTTTCTTTTACTGTGCAACAATTCAGTCCAGGGAGACCATCACAGGTGGTAAAGGGGATCCGGTCGGCCTGGAAGTAACTGGGGTGATCTCCTTGGCCGGTCGAGTATTGAGGCCTACTCCCTGTTCTTCCTTTGCTTCAACAGGACCCTGCACTCTGGATTTAGCAATGGCCCTCTTGTTGCTGGGACCAGTGGTTCGTCCCTTTCTCCTAGTATAGGCTGCACAGGCCCTCTCTGATGCTTCCCTGCTGGGGTCCACACCGGGCCCTGGTGATGCAGCTGTACATTCGGGTTCTTTATGGGGGACAGGAGACCTAAAGTCCTCCTGCCCTTGGGATTCGGCTACCAGGTAAGGGTTTTACACCCTGGCAACCACAGACTCCGATGTCTAATTTTCCCTATGTTCTTCTGAGGCAAACCGATTCTGACCAGTTCTCCCCTGGAATCTTCTCTCTGTGTCTCGCTACGGCCCCTGTTTTTCTGGGTTGAGCTAACCTAGCTCCAAACCCCAGCTCACAAGACCGTCTACTCACTGCTCAGCTCCTCTCACCTTGAACTTCCCTAACAGACTAACTCCTCCCCCAGGTCAGGCTTAAGGAAGTGCTCCCTGGAACTCCAGGTTTAGAGCTCCCTCTGCTGGCCTGAGAGAGGAACGGCGTTGAATGTTGGTACTTACTGAATAATAGACTTCCCCAATTACCTCCAGGCTCAGCATTAACCCTTTGGAGGGGCAATGCCGTTGTGGCAACCAGATCCTGGGGCGCCACACATCCAGCTGCCATCACATCTCCCCCGGGCTCACCATAACAGCAGCGGTGGTGCTACATCTCACCACACACCGTGGGTGGCATCACAGACAGTTTACTACCATCCCCGTAAAAGTACGTTCCCATTTTAGTCAGAGTGTCCGCGCGACCCCCGGGTCCGGAGAACCCCTCGAGTCATACCGTAGATCCGGATCTGAGCAGCGGTGGCTGCTGGCATGGGGGCGGCACAGTAGTCACACATAGGCCCCCGCATAACACCTTTCCCACACAGGGTTACATACAGCCGACCTGAAATCCTAGTCACCCCCCTCAGGGTAGGACAGACACACCAGTGGGCGGGACCAGGCGGATGGAGAACGCCCACCTAGGGGTCTAGAGAATCTGGGGCGGGAAAACAGTCAGTTAAGCTAAGACCAGTCAGTGACAGGCTGAGGTTCAAGTTGATGGGCGTCGGGGTTGGAGCCCCGGCGTGCTGGCTAGGTGTCAGACAGGGGTCCATGTCAGCAGAAGACGGGAAGACGGCTGACAGAAATCCGAGGTGGACCGGGGCAGGGTTGTGCCTGCCGGTACTGACACCAGAGAACTGACCCCGAAACTGTGCACACAGGGGGTACTTGGACCCTGAAGCCAGGACCGGCACCGACAACCTAGCTAATTAACCAATTGAGGGGAGGATTCTAGGTCCTGTCCCAACCTAAGTCCCGAAAAGAGACAACCACCCACTGAGAGGGATAGGGCATCCGCCAGGGCCCGGTAGATCCCAAGGGTCAGCGTCAGTGGGCAAGGCTCCCAACAGAAAGGACCAGGAGCGGACTCCCATGTTTCACACCGGGAGGTCCAACACACAACACACACCATGCAGAGGAAAGAGACATCGACCATTGGCCGGGTGTGGGACCAGATACACCCGGTCATGGCGGCCGGCCACCAACACTTTGGTTTACTAAAAAGGACTCTGTGTTTATTGACTCCACACATCTTTGCAGCCTTATCCAGCACCACGACTACTAATGACTCCACACATCAGTGCAACCTCATCCAGCACCAGGACAACCGAACTGTAAGTTTACTGGTCCCTGCAATCCCACACAACACTGAGCTCCAGGGCAACCATCCCTACCCACGGAGGGGTTAACATCCAGCTGCCATCCCATCGCCCCCAGGTGCCCCACAACAGCAGTGGTGGTGTCCCACTTCACCACACACCGTGGGTGGCGTCACAGACTAACTACAGCAAATCCCATAAACAAACGGCCCCTTTTTATTCGAAGTGTACGCGCGACCCCCAAGTCTGGAAGAACCCCTCGAGCCATACCGCAGATCCGGATCCAAGCAGGCCGACGGCTGGTGTGGGGGCGGCACACCTCGAAACTTGGCGTCACGAACAGGATTCAAACCCATCCCCCTACCTGGTGGAAGTGCGCCTTGTTCTGGACTGTCAGCGGTGCTCCGTTGCAAAATTTTGAAAAGCCGCCATTTTGCAGCCATTTTTGGGCACGAAAAACAACAACCCGGCGTCTTCTTCCTTAAGAAAGGGCGCGAAGTTGAAGCCCTGCCCCCTGGGAACAGAGCCGGAAGGAAGAAAAACCCTGACGCTGAAAACAAAACTAGCGGGCCGCGCGAAGTGAGTGCTCCCGAAAAACCAGGGGGGCGGCCGAAAAGCTGCGGCATGTGATCCAAGGAGATAAGGGGCAGGGACACCAGGACTCTGCCACCTTCTGTTCCTGGACACCATCACGAGAGGATGTCTGCCCGGTCCGCAACCCGATCATGGAGGAACCTGCTCCCGGGACTGCTGAATGGGTGGAAGCCCAGACCGCGAAGATGTGCCGCAGGATCCAGACACTGGCCAATTATATGCTGGCAATATGGACGGCCGAGATGAAGGATCTGGCTGCAGTCATCCGGGCGCGCGAGGAGGAGATGGCCTCGGAGGAGCGGGTAAGGGACCCATGCCCCTATGTTCCACCGGAACCTGCCCAACCGGCTGGGAATGCCCGGTCTTCCCCGTCCTCCACGTCGCCTCCCTCGCCACCCGCACCTGCAGTTAGTAACCCGATAGGTCCATTGCCCCAAGCCATGGCAGCGGTACCCGTTACATCTGACAGCGAGGACCCGGCCACGGAGTCCTCAGGCCATGAGCACACCACCGCTGCTGCACCTGTACTGGCCTTATGCAAGACCAAAGCCCGGAAGACATTCCCTCCGGCCCTGAACCCGGCCGCACCAAAGATGACATCCTCCCCGGTCCCAAAGATGGCAGTGCACTTGATGATGTCGGCCCTAGCAGTCCGCCCGGACGCAACAGAGGCGACACCCGCGCCCGACCGGAAGTCGGCTACAGCAATGACGCCAACCATTCCCCAGTACCTGGCCCTGGCTGAGGCGCAGCCGGGATATACCTGCAGAGCAGCAGAGCAGGCCACGACACATCAGAGCCCTCCACTTCAAGGGAGGCCGGTCGTAGCCGGCAGTGAGGGTATCCGGATGGGCCAGGCCCCCGAGCAGGATGAGGCGGAGCACGACACCAGTGCCCCATACTGGGAGCAGCGACGGCAGCAGCTGAAGACCGAGATCGCTGCCCGAGAAAAGAGGAAGGCCGAGATGTTAAACCGTACCTACCGGGAGAAGGACAATCTCCGACAAGCCACCTTCCAGGTGCGGGGCCCAACCTATCAAGGACAGGTCCGGCACTTCAATGCCCAAAAAGGATAGGGCTTTATCTATGAGCCGGGCATGGATGCCGAGATATTCGTTTCCCGGAGGGATGTGGCCCCACACCTGCCTACAGGCCATCCGAATCGAGACCTGGAGCCCGGAGAGCTGGTCTCCTACACCTGGCACTGCGGAGAGAGGGATTGGTTTGCCTTAGTTGTAAGGAAGTGGGTGAAAGTTGGTGACCAGTTGTACCTCCACCCCCTTCCGCCATCTCCAAGCACAGATGATGAGTAAGGTAGTGGTTCCCGGCTATCCCAGTTGTTGTTAACCCCGTTGGAGTTTATTCAGTCTTAAAAATGGACCATGGCTTTGGACTGGAAAGCCAACCCAAAAACTATTGGGTCTTGTAAATAAACCCCTAACTACCTTCTTGTTCAGCACCTACATAGTCACTGGAGAGGCTGATTGGAGGAAGGGCCTGCGGTAGAGTAGGCTGAGGCCCAGTCACTACTGAAACCGGTGACTACCCTCCAGGCCAGCGGTCCCCGGACTAGGGGCCCGTGACAAGGACTGTCGGGTAAGGAACTTTTTACCCGGCCCGTATGGGCGTCACCCAGACCCATTCCTGAACTTGGGCATAAGGGCTGCGCACCAGTGCTTAGCGGTGGCACCAGGGAACAGGTTGTTTTGGGTGGGAGCAACAAGAAGGTGGCCCATTCCGTCCCGTTCCGGTTTGTAACGTTCAAGTATGGTGCCTCCCATAAAGGAAAAAAATTGTTGAAAATGTTATTATAATTGTTATCCCTGTTTTCTACTTTTTCTCGTTCCGGTTAAAAATAAACGTTGGTGGTCGGACAGCCCTCGGACGGTCTGTATTTACACCAAGGGGGATTGTGACGCCTTGACACAACAGGTGTCATAGGCCCCCGCATAACACCTCTCCCACACAGGGTTGCATACAGCCGACCTGAAATCCTAGTCACCCCCCTCAGGGTAGGACAGACACACCAGTGGGCGGGACCAGACGGATGGAGAATGCCCACCTAGGGGTCTAGAGTAGAGTTGAGCTCGGTTCGCGGTTCGAGGTTCTCCAGTTCGCGGCTCGAGTGATTTTGGGGGCTGTTCTAGATCGAACTAGAACTTGAGCTTTTTACTAAAGCTCGATAGTTCTAGATACGTTCGAGAACGGTTCTAGCAGCAAAAAGACAAGCTAATTACTAGCTGGCGTTCCGCTGTAATAGTGTAAGTCACTCTGTGACTCACACTATTATGAAATTTTAGCGTATAGTGTGCGGGAACAGCGCATTCAGATCACTGCTGTTTGGATAATGGCGATCGCCATTTTTTTTTTTTCCTTGCCTTCCTTCCCTAAGCGCGCGCGTGTAGTGGGGCGGGCCAGCATGTCAGCCAATCCCAGACACACACACAGCTAAGTGGACTTTTAGCCAGAGGAGCAACGGCAAGTGTGATAGGATGTCCATGTCACATGTCCCTGCATTAAAAAAACGGACATTTTCCTCCAGCACGCCATTATCTGCCTTCTGCGTCTTGGTGTCAGTCACCGCTGGCATAGCTCCTGTCTCCGATACTGCTGTGTACGCTCTATACACAGCGCTATACAGAATAGGGATAGAAGTTTCTATTAGTCCTTGTAAAGGCTAATACCGGCAGGGTCAGAGGCATAGGTGACAGTCAAGTCCGTTAAAACAGATTTTAAAAGCTACACAAGATGACAGCGTCATCAGGTCGCTGCATTTCCCCATTAGGAGGGATAGAAAGGGAGGATTCCTTTCCTCTATCCAGACCCACAACCCTGTCACTGTACCCTCCTGCCCTTTGCACACTCAAACTCATTGTTACTAAGCCATTATACTAGCAAACACTGAGTAAACTTAGTGGCATCCTAAAAGTGGCTGTTGGACTTCCATTAGTGTCCCACTGGTGCAAACCTATGTGCAGCACCTCTGCATTGCACACTCAAACACATTGTTACTAAGCCATTATACTAGCAAACACTGAGTAAACTTAGTGGCATCCTAAAAGTGGCTGTTGGACTTCCATTAGTGTCCCACTGGTGCAAACCTATGTGCAGCACCTCTGCATTGCACACTCAAACTCATTGTTACTAAGCCATTATACTAGCAAACACTGAGTAAACTTAGTGGCATCCTAAAAGTGGCTGTTGGACTTCCATTAGTGTCCCACTGGTGCAAACCTATGTGCAGCACCTCTGCATTGCACACTCAAACTCATTGTTACTAAGCCATTATACTAGCAAACACTGAGTAAACTTATTGGCATCCTAAAAGTGGCTGTTGGACTTCCATTAGTGTCCCACTGGTGCAAACCTATGTGCAGCACCTCTGCATTGCACACTCAAACTCATTGTTACTAAGCCATTATACTAGCAAACACTGAGTAAACTTAGTGGCATCCTAAAAGTGGCTGTTGGACTTCCATTAGTGTCCCACTGGTGCAAACCTATGTGCAGCACCTCTGCATTGCACACTCAAACTCATTGTTACTAAGCCATTATACTAGCAAACACTGAGTAAACTTAGTGGCATCCTAAAAGTGTCTGTTGGACTTCCATTAGTGTCCCACTGGTGCAAACCTATGTGCAGCACCTCTGCATTGCACACTCAAACTCATTGTTACTAAGCCATTATACTAGCAAACACTGAGTAAACTTAGTAGCATCCTAAAAGTGGCTGTTGGACTTCCATTAGTGTCCCACTGGTGCAAACCTATGTGCAGCACCTCTGCATTGCACACTCAAACTCATTGTTACTAAGCCATTATACTAGCAAACACTGAGTAAACTTAGTGGCATCCTAAAAGTGGCTGTTGGACTTCCATTAGTGTCCCACAGGTGCAAACCTATGTGCAGCACCTCTGCATTGCACACTCAAACTCATTGTTACTAAGCCATTATACTAGCAAACACTGAGTAAACTTAGTGGCATCCTAAAAGTGTCTGTTGAACTTCCATTAGTGTCCCACTGGTGCAAACCTATGTGCAGCACCTCTGCATTGCACACTCAAACTCATTGTTACTAAGCCATTATACTAGCAAACACTGAGTAAACTTAGTGGCATCCTAAAAGTGGCTGTTGGACTTCCATTAGTGTCCCACTGGTGCAAACCTATGTGCAGCACCTCTGCATTGCACACTCAAACTCATTGTTACTATGCCATTATACTAGCAAACACTGAGTAAACTTAGTGGCATCCTAAAAGTGGCTGTTGGACTTCCATTAGTGTCCCACTGGTGCAAGCCTATGTGCAGCACCTCTGCATTGCACACTCAAACTCATTGTTACTAAGCCATTATACTAGCAAACACTGAGTAAACTTAGTGGCATCCTAAAAGTGGCTGTTGGACTTCCATTAGTGTCCCACTGGTGCAAACCTATGTGCAGCACCACTGCATTGCACACTCAAACTCATTGTTACTAAGCCATTATACTAGCAAACACTGAATAAACTTAGTGGCATCCTAAAAGTGGCTGTTGGACTTCCATTAGTGTCCCACTGGTGCAAATCTATGTGCAGCACGTCTGCATTGAACACTCAAACTCATTGCTACTAAGCCATTATACTAGCAAACTATGCTGCCAGTTTAAGGGCCGTAGTTGCATTGTCAGGGATAGTTATACACCACCTCTCAATTTTTACTACCACATTTTAAGTGCACAATCTTGTCGCAATCAAAATGAGTGGCAAAATGACAGATGCTGGTGGAATGGGGAAGAGGCGTGTTGGAAAAGGAAAAAAAGGGTTTGTCCGTGGGGAAGGTGGCAAAGCTCCATTAACATCTGCTGAAGATAGACCATCTTCCAGCAAAAGTAAGATGTCTACTACTTACCGTGGACAATCCGATTTGCTCCCTTTTTTACGGACACGAACAACTGGAGCAAAGGTAGATGATGGCCAAAAAAAGAAAATGCTTGAATGGATCTCAAGTGGTCCAACAAGTGCCCTCTCCTCCACCTCAACTACCGCATCCAAAAAACACCAGTCCTCTGAGTTGTCATCCCAATCACACTTGCTTTCTCCCAGCTCTGAAGTCTCCATCCGCCCTGCACAGTATGGTGGAACTGAGATGGCTGAGTCTGCAGAGCTGTTCAGTCACACTATAGCCTGGGAATCAGAGGTCTGCTTCCAAACTACAGTGAGTACAGACCAGGAAATGGTCTGCAGTGATGCCCAGAATCTTTGTGACTCAGATTCAGGCCATGATGACCAAGTTTCTGAGCATAATGTTGACCCTTATTCACAAACTGAAACACCTGTTGTAATAGACAATGAGGAACCTACTGATGACGATGAGACGCAGATACCAGATTGGGATGACAACTTAAATATTCAGTCAGGGCAAGAAGAGGCTTGGTCTGAGGGTGAGGGGAGTGCAAACACAACAATTGATGAGGAAGTTCTAGATCCCCCCTACTGTCAACCCACAGTCAGGCCCTCGAGGAGGTCAACAGAGACGGTGGAGGAGGATGCAACCGACAACGAAGTTACCTTGCGCCTTCCTGGACAGAGTCGGAGTACTGATAGCACGTCTACAACTGTATCCTCAGCCACCACTGTGCCTCTGAGCACTAGTCGGGGTGGATCAGCAGGTCGCATGCCCTCTAAGCCTTGCCTAGCCTGTTCCTTTTTTGACATTGAAAAAGATCGCCCAAATTATGTGATCTGTAAAATTTGTCATGATTCTGTTAGTAGAGGGCAAAACCTCAGCAGTTTGACAACTTCTTCCATGAATCGTCACATGAATAAATATCATATGTCCCAGTGGGAAGCTCACCGTGCTGCAATGCGGCCTAGCGGAGCGAACCATCCACCGCCTGCCCCTTCCAGTGCATCCGCGCGCTCTTCATCTTCTAGGACTGTGGGGACAGCTGTCACACCTAGTTTTCCACGCACAACTTCCACCACTGTAACCGCAACAGGCAGTTTGCTTGGTAGGTCGTCAGTTGGTTTGGAAGGGGAAACAAGTGCGTGTGTACAGCTCTCTCAGATATCGATAGCACCAACGTTGGATGAAGGCAACATCATGTCTACGCCTGCACTTTCCTCACAAACCTGCATTTTTCCAGGGACACCCTACTCAACACCGTCTACACACAGCAGCCAGATCTCTGTCCCTCAGATGTGGACAAATAAAAGGCCATTTCCTGCGACCCATGACAAAGCTAAGAGGTTGACTTTATCCCTCTGTAAGCTTTTGGCTACCGAAATGCTGCCTTTCCGCCTGGTGGACACACAGGATTTTAGAGACCTTATGTCTGTCGCTGTGCCCCAGTACCAGATGCCCAGTCGCCACTACTTCTCTAAGAAAGGTGTGCCCGCGCTACACCAGCATGTCGCACACAACATCACCGCTTCCTTGAGAAACTCTGTGTGTGAATGGGTGCATTTCACCACCGATACTTGGACCAGTAAGCATGGACAGGGACGTTACATGTCGCTGACTGGGTACTGGGTAACTATGGTGATAGATGGTGAAGGGTCTGCTGCACAAGTCTTGCCATCCCCACGACTTGTGTGTCAATCTTCTGTCTGTCCAAGTTCCACCACTGCTTCTGCCTCCTCCACCTCATCTGGGTCCTCCACCTCTGCCCCAAGCCTGCCTGGTCAGGCCACCAGCGTTCTCACTGCGCAGAAGGAATCACGCACCCCTCATTACTATGCTGGCAGCAGAGCACAACGGCATCAGGCGGTCTTTAGCTTGACATGTCTTGGAAATAGGAGTCACACAGCGGCTGAGTTGTGGGCAGCTCTGGAGACTGAGTTTAATAAATGGTTGTCTCCACTCAACCTGCAGCCTGGTAAGGCCGTGTGCGACAATGCTGCAAACCTGGGTGCGGCCCTTCGCCTGGGCAAGGTGACACACGTGCCTTGTATGGCTCACGTGTTGAACCTTGTCCAGCAATTTTTAATACACTATCCCTGCCTAGATGGCCTTCTGAACAGGGCACGAAAACTGTCTGCTCACTTCCGCCGTTCAACCACCGCTGCTGAGCGACTTGCATCGCTCCAGACGTCTTTCGGCCTGCCGGTTCATCGCCTGAAATGCGATGCGGCGACACGCTGGAATTCGACTCTCCACATGTTACAGCGACTGTGGTAGCACCGCCGAGCCCTGGTGCAATACGTCATGACGTATAGCCTGGGCCAAAGAGATGCAGAGGTGGGGCAGATCACCCTGATGGAGTGGTCTCAGATCAAGGACCTATGCACCCTTCTGCACAGTTTCGACATGGCGACGAATATGTTTAGCGCTGACAATGCCATTATCAGCATGACAATTCCAGTCACTTACATGCTGGAGCACACGCTAAACACTATTCGGAGTCAGGGGGTGGGGCAACAGGAAGGGGAGGAACTACAGGAGGATTCATATGCGCAAGACACAACAACATCACCAAGGTCCAGACGTTCATCATCACCAACGCGGCAGGCATGGGACCATGGGGGACAGGGATAAACAAGGGCGCATGGTAGCAGGCGAAATGTTGAGGAAGGTGCAGAAGAACATGAAGAAATGGAGGACGAACTGTCCATGGACATGGAAGACTCAGCGGATGAGGGAGACCTTGGTCAAATTTCAGTTGAAAGAGGTTGGGGGGAGATGTCAGAGGAAGAAAGAACGGTTAGCACCTCTATGCCACAAACACAGCGTGGACTTGGTCCGCATGGCTGCGCAAGACACATGGAGTGCCTTCTTGCTGCACTACCTCCAACATGACCCTCGTATTGTCAAAATTAGAAGTGATGATGACTACTGGCTTGCCACACTATTAGATCCCCGGTACAAGTCCAAATTTTGTGACATAATTCCAGCCATAGAAAGGGACGCACGTATACAGGAGTATCAGCAGAAGCTGTTACTCGATCTTAGCTCGGCTTTTCCACCAAACAACTGTGCAGGTGCAGGGAGTGAATCTCTCAGTTGTAACTTGACAAACATGGGACGGTCTCGTCATCTTCAACAGTCTACCCATACCAGTAGCACCGTATCTGGTGCTGGTAACAGCAATTTTTTTGAATCTTTTCATAATTGTTTTAGACCCTCCTTTGCAAGGCCACCAGAGACAAAAAAGTCTGACACATAGTCAACGGCTGGAGAGGATGATACAGGAGTATCTCCAAATGAACATCGATGCCATTACTTTGCAAATGGAGCCTTGCTAATTTTGGATATCAAATCTTGAAAAATGGCCAGAGCTCTCCACTTACGCCTTGGAGATTTTGTCGTGTCCAGCTGCCAGCGTTATCTCTGAACGTGACTTCAGTGCTGCTGGTTGTGTGCTGACAGATAAGCGCACGCGTCTGTCCAGTGACAATGCGGACAGACTAACGTTCATGAAAATGAACAAGTCATGAATCCACAAGGAATTTACTACCCCTGTGTCATCCTGGGGAGAGTAAATGCTTGTGTATTTTGAATGTGCTTGATGCAAATATAGCTGTGAAGTGTACAACAAGGGCACAAGTGCTGCCACTGATGGGGTGTCTGTGTGGCCCAATTTTTGGAAAAAAGGGAGACTCTTTTTGGAGTAACCCTTGCTGTGTTTTTAAAAATGATCCAAGATGCACAGCGCTGGGATCAGGAAAGACTTTGCTACCTACCCCGGTGTCATCCTGGGGACGGTTAAGTATGGCGTATTTTTGAATGTGCTTGATGCACATCTACCTGTGAAGTGTACAACTGGGGCACAACTGCTGCCACTGAAGGGGTGGGTGTGTGTGGGGCCCAATTTTTGGAAAAAAGGGAGACTCCGCTTGGAGTAACCCTTGCTTACATTGTTTTTAAAAATGATCCAAGATGAACAGAGCTGGGATCAGGAAAGACTTTGCTATCTACCCCGGTGTCATCCTGGGGACGGTTAAGTATGGCGTATTTTTGAATGTGCTTGATGCAAATCTAGCTGTGAAGTGTACAACTGGGGCACAAGTGCTGCCACTGATGGGGTGGGTGTGTGTGTGGCCCAATTTTTGGAAAAAAGGGAGACTCCGCTTGGAGTCACCTTGCGGTGTTTTACATGCTTTTAGAAGGGCGTGCCATGCCTATATCTGTGTCTCCTTCTCTTTTTCCTTGTCCTGCTCTTTTGTTTTCGCATGAGTATATGTCCTTGGCACTTTCCCATGTGTTTGTGTTGTGTTGTGTTGTGAGTTGTTTGTCACCTTTTGGACACCTTTGAGGGTGTTTTCTAGGTGTTTTTATGTGTTTGTGATTGCCTGCCATTGTTTCCTATGCGGTTCGAGTGGTTCGTCGGACGTTCGCCGAACCGAACTCGAACGAGACCTCCGTTCGGTGAACCGAACTCGAGCCGAACCGCGACCGGTTCGTTCATCTCTAGTCTAGAGAACCCGGGGCGGAAAAACAGTCAGTTAAGCTAAGACCAGTCAGTGACAGGCTGAGGCTGTAGTTGACGGGCATCGGGGTTCGAGCCCCGGCGTGCTGGCTAGGTTTCAGACAGTGGTCCATGTCAGCAGGAGACGGGAAGACGGCTGCCAGAGATCCGAGGGGGACCGAGGCAGGGTTGTAGCCCACCGGTACCGACACCAGAGAACCGACCCGGAAGCCGTGCACACAGGGGGTACTTGGACCCTGAAGCCAGGACCGGCACCGACAACCTAGCTAATTAACCAATTCAGGGCAGGATTCTAGGTCCTGTCCCAACCTAAGTCCCGAAAAGAGACAACCACCCACCGAGAGGGATAGGGCATCCGCCAGGGCCCGGTAGATCCCAAGGATCAGCGTCAGCAGGCAAGGTTCCCAACAGAAAGGACCGGGAGAGGACTCCGGTGTTTCACACCGGGAGGTCCAACACACAACACACAGCATGCAGAGGAAAGAGACATCGACCACTAGACCGGGTGTGGGACCAGATACACCCGGCACGGCGGCCGGCCACCAACACTTTGGTTTACTAAAAAGGACTCTGTGTTTATTGACTCCACACATCTGTGCAGCCTCATCCAGCACCACGAAAACTAATGACTCCACACATCAGTGCAACCTCATCCAGCACCAGGACAACCGAACTGTAAGTTTACTGGTCCCTGCAATCCCGCACAACACTGAGCCCTGGGGCAACCATCCCTACCCATGAAGGGGTTAACATCCAACTGCCATCCCATCGCCCCCGGGTGCCCCACAACAGCAGCGGTGGTGTCCCACTTCACCACACACCGTGGGTGGCGTCACAGATTAACTACAGCAAATCCCGTAAACATACGTCCCCTTTTTATTCGAAGTGTCCGCGCCACCCCCGGGTCCGGAAGAACCCCTCGAGCCATACCGCATATCCGGATCTGAGCAGCCCGACAACTGGCATGGGGGCGGCACACATGTAGTAGTCAAATTATTGGAATTTTTGCCTCTACTAAGTTGTTCTTTACAAAGATGGCGGATAACGAAAGTTGGGGCATCCTTTGAGGTCTCAAAAAAGGCCCAGGCTAGGAAACCCTTCTTGCAAACTGCAGATTCTTGACTGCTGCTGGCCATAGCCAGAGTTGTGGCTGAGGATGAGGTGCTTGTTGTGGTTCCATCACTATGTGTTTGTGCAGGAGTCGCCAACATAACCTTCTCGTCTAATGATATAGTAATTTTTATTTGGAGCACAGAATGAACCCTATATAGCTGAGGAAATAGCAATTTTTAGCTGGAGAACAAAAAGACAACTATTTAGATGAGGATATAGCAATTTTCAGCTATAGAAAATAATGACCATGGTTTAGATTAAGAACTAATACTTTTTATCTGGAGCACACAATGACCATTATTTAGAGGAGGAAATAGCAATTTTTATCTGGAGCACACAATGACCACTATTTCGCTGAGGAAATAGCAATTTTTAAGATTCGGTTCCAGTTGCGTTTTGCACAGATGAGTGCAATCCGATAAAACATCAGCTTGCACATGCACCAGTGTAAAACTATGGGCCATTGTCCATCTACGATTGATTTCTCATGCCATGTCGGCATGAGAAATTAATTGCAACATGCTGCGTTTGGAAGCGAGTCTCGGCTCACACGCACCCATAGAAGTGTGTGAAATATTGCACTGTACTCGCATGTCATCCGACCGTAGTACGAAGTACGCAGAGACAGGTCATGAAAGAGAGTGAGAAAATGCTCCCTCCCTCTTTTCCGCAGCTGTGATCCTGATCACAAGATTTGATCACAGATGCATGACCCTCGGCTCACGCTCACAGTAGAGGATCATTAGAATATCGCTTCTTATACTTTCGAATCGGAAACTATGCGTCAGTGGAACTGACACCTTAGCTGGAGAACAGAATGAGCGCTATTTAGTTGAGGAAATAGCAGTTTTTAGCTAGAGAACAGATTGACCACTATTTTGATGAGGATATAGCAATTGTTTGCTGAATAACAGAAAAAACACTATTTAAGGGGGCTTTACACGCTACGATATCGTTAATGTTTTATCATCGGGGCCACGTTGTTTGTGACGCACATCCGGAGTCATTAACGATATCGTAGCGTGTAACAGTTTTGTGCGATCTAAACATCGCTGTGTGTGACACTGCAGGAGCGAGGAACATCTCCTTACCTGCCTTCACCGGCTATGCAGAAGGAAGCAGGTGGGCGGGATGTTTACGTCCCGCTCATCTCCGCCCCTCCGCTTCTATTGGACACCTGCCATGTGACGTCGTTGTGACGCCGAACGACCCGCCCCCTTAGAAAGGAGGCGGATCGCCGGCCAGAGCGACGTCGCAGGGCAGGTAAGCCGTGTGATGGGGGAGCGCGATTTTGTGTGCGACGGGCAGCGATATCGAACAAATGATGGGGGCTGGTACGCACGCTAGCGATATCGGTACCGATCGTTACCGATACCGCTACTGTGTAAAGCCCCCTTTAGATTAGGAAATAGGAAGTTTGAGCTGGAGCACACAATTAGCAATCACTAGATAATGAATTGCCGATTCATGGCACACAACTTTCCCTACACTGAACGTCCCTACACTTCTCTATTTTACGCTATTACCCTCCATCCTAGCTACCTCAACTAACTATGATTAAACCTCATAGCTAAGCTAACTGACTAGCAGCATCGTCTCTAAGTATTAGCAATCACAAAATGACGTTGATGCCGCATGTCTGCATTTTATATGCAGAGGGACATGTGACTTAGGGAACTAATGACAAAAGCCCTTGTGTCTGAACGTTGTGGATGGTTTCTGCACCCTCATAGGCTGTTGGAACATACACACATAAAGTTAAGAAAAGAAAAAAAAAGTGTGCCGCTCCTCTGACCTCTCCTCACGCCCTCCCCTCATCAAACACATTACCCTGCATATCATACAGCGCCACTATGGTAGCCAAAATAATAGTAAGGTATTAGAAAAGTTCTAAAACAAAAATGAACATTGCCAAATGTAAAGGGTACTTTCACACTTGCGTTGTTTGGCAGCCGTTGCAATCCGCATATTTGGGAAATAGCGCAATCTGTTAATGGATCTGCGCTGTTTCCCATTGATTTGTATTGATGACGCATTGCGACGGATGGCCTTGCGTTGTATCCGCCGGCCGATGCTGCGTTGCATCCGCCAGGCGGAAAGAACGGAGCATGTAGTGTTTTTCTGCTTTTCCCAGAACGTCTAAAAAACACAATGTGCTGGATTCTGTTGGCGTCCGTCATTTTTATAATGGAACCCTAAGGTGGTGGAATCCGTTGGAATCCGTCATTTGATGGATTCCTGTGACGGATCCGTCTTTACACAACTGCATATGCTCAGTTGAGTAAATTGCTGAAAGAAAAGCTACAACGGATTCCGTTGTTTTGCAGGATCCGTCGCATCAGTTGTGCCACTATATGCAACGCATCCGTTACATCTGTCACACAACGCAATGCGACAGATGCCGTACAACGCAAGTGTGAAACTAGCCTAAGAAAAGAGTTCGGGTATCCGGGCCTGAGCTGAACGAGCCAAGGCTCTTAGGCCCGTTTCACTTGGCAGTGAAAAACACAGACGTTCTTCACTGACGTGTAAAACACGCACATTTTCCTCCGTGTGCTGTGATTCACGGCACACGTGGGTTGTCTAAGTGCAATCCGGGCTCCGTTCTCCGTGGTCCGTGATTGCACATCGAGATTAACTCACCTGTGCCCGCTCCCGCTCTCCATGGTGCTGAACGCTCTTGCGGTGCAGCATCTGGCCGGCGCTGACCCCCGCAGCAGCTGCTTCCGGGTCGGCTGTGTCGTGCATTCATGAATATGCACGACAGTAATTAGCCGGCTCAGAAGCAGCAGGCAGAACAGGCTGCAGAGAGCGCCGTTGGAGCCGGGTGAGTAAAAATGATTTTTATTTTATAAGCACGTTTTTTTCTGGCACGTGATTCCCAGATCACACCACTGCGTGGTCCGTGGGACATCAGTGATGCCAGAAAAAAATGGACATGTCTCCGTGCGGCAATCACGGACACATGGGTATGCCGCACGGAGACAAGGTCAGTGAAAAATCACTGATGTGTGAGCAGACCCATTGATTATAATGGGTCTGCGTATGTCAGTGATTCTGGTACGTAGAAAAAAAAGCACAAACGTACCAAAATCACTGACGTGTGAAACAGGCCTTACCGAATTTAAAATTGGCAAACCTTTTTCAAACAAGTTTGCTCATCTCTAGTGCTTGCAGCTGATGCCTCTCATTTCACAAATTTGACATAATTTCCTTCTAGATCATTTTATAGGACATTTTGGTTGAATCAGTTCAGAAAGCCATATACCCAGCAAGTATTTAATAATTTATTATGTACTGTAAATCCCATGAAGTATGAGCAATTGTATTTTTTATAGCAGATAACATAAGTAAGATAATTAGATTTTTTGAAAAATTATCTGGATTTGTGTCCTTTTATCTTGCTTTTTTTTTCGAATGTGTACTTTTTGTTGAGACTAATTTCTGGAATTGGGTTTCATGAAAAATGTTGCATTATTTACCTTCTCTTGCTTATGTATTGCACTGTCTATTGCTGGCTTCAGAATGAGTTAACTAATAATACGTCAGTGAGCTTTTTCTGACCAACTATTAGAAGGGTTTCTAACTCATTTATCTATTGTTTCTGAGCTCATCTCTACAGATGAGTGAACCTGAGGTTCGGTGTTCAGACTGTTGTAAAAAAAACCCCCTGGGTTCGAAGTGAAGTTCTAGTGCTTTACGTATGAACTTCACTTGTTTGAGCATTGCTGTGCTTGGGTACGCTCAGTGATCAGCCCAGTGTGAGCCACTTGCAGTGTTTGATCAGCTCGCACTGGAGGTAACAACAGCGTGATTGGATGTAGTGAGCACCCCAAAAAAAAACATGGAAAATCCCAGTCCTACCTCTCCCGGAATTGATCTGATTATGACTGGCTGCATGTGGGCGGAGACCCGAACTGCCGAATTAGTGACTTCCATTGTAGTTCAGGTCAAGTTTGGGTCCCAAACTGAACTTAATTTAAAGTTCGGCTGACACTGCAAAACCGAACTTCCATGAGTCCACTGATCTCTACTGATCGCTATTCATCTCAGTTGATTTACGACTAGAGATGGGCTAACCCGCAAATGTTCGACTTTAGCGGGTCGACCAGACTTGACCAGAACTTGACAACAGATGCCGAACCCCATATGAGTCTCAAGGATCCAAACTTAAGTGTTATAAAATGAAGTTAGCAAGGGCTAGGGGGCTGCAAGAGGAAGTGATATAGGGATTAAAGCAGGACAGTTATACTTACCAAATTTCTGCACAACTGTCACACTGCTTCCGAGTCCACTTATTAAATCTCACACCATTTTTTCCAATTATTTATTTTTACACTCCATTTCAGGACTCAGACAGCAAATGTGAGGGCAGCCAATCACAAACGCCGGCACTCTGGCAGTCTGACTACAACCAATCACAATCAGTAAAACCAAGCACTCCAATTGAAAAAAATCAGATAATATTTATTTTATATTTTCAATCCAGTTGTGAAGACGTTTCGGTCAATTTATTGACCATCTTCAATTCACATGCTGGAGATTGTTTGATTTAGAACTGCAAGATACAGAACGGTGTCCACCGCTGTCTGAGTGTGTCCACGTGAACACCGCTCTATATCTACATCAAACAATCCTTAATCTCCAGCACGTGAATTGAAGAAGGTCAATAAATTGACCGAAACGTCTTCACAACTGTATGGAAAATATAAAATAAACAATTATCTGATTTTTTTCAATTGGAGTGCCTGATTTTACTATTATTACGGCTTTCAAACCTACCAGTACACCCACTAATAGCCAGAAGTGACATAATTTACAACCGATCACAGACGCTGTCACAAAGGGTGGGCAGCGGAAGCAGTAAATATTCATAAACTTTAATGAGCAGAACTGTAAGCAGTATGACAGCCTCAGTATAACTGTACTGCTTTATTTCCCATTTTGCGTCCTTTTTCCTTTTTTTCATTTTTTCACCTGGGCTGTTGAACCTCAAAAATAACACAGACGTCCCTGAGAAATCTGTGTATGAACACTGGGAGTCCGGTACGCACTGTGAAGTTTACAATTCAGGTTCACCCATCACTATTTATGACCACAATATTGTTGAATGTGCAGTGAAAAAAAGCCTTTAAAAGCAAACAATGGAAAGCTTTTAGTGAAACCAAATTGCAAAAAATATTTTTATCTCTAACTAGTTGGATTTAAATAAGGTGGCTAACCCCTTTACACCCAGACCAATGTTAAAGCACTGCTTGAGTTTAAAACTCCTGCAAACTAGGGAGCATAAGGAGAAAACACAAAAATGATAGTGCCTGTCCCCAGACATACAGCATACATAAACATAACTAAAAATGCATTTTACATTACCGCTCTCGATGTCTATATATTCTTCTTTAGTATGATCCTTTCCAACAATTTACTGGCATAGACTGTCCAAACAAGCTCTTCTATCCGGACTAGCTAAGAAGCAAGTGTCCAAAGGACTTATAAACTTAACCTGTAAATTACAGGCTGTAATATTTATTGTGTTATAATAAAGGGTTAATTAACTCCCAAGAATTTCCCAAGGGAGGAGACTTGATGATTTGCGTGACTTCATGCTAATGTTTTTAATCCTTGTGAATATCATTAGGTATAATTGACAAGATCATTTTATTATATTCACAGTCTTGCATTACTGATCTTTTTTTTTTTCTTCCATATAATCTTTATATTTGAATGTTCAAAGACAATAACATGGGGGGGGTGGTGGGACTGAAGACCAATGGAGTAGGGGCGGCTTTGCACGTTGCGACATCGCAAGCCGATGCTGCGATGTCGCACGCGATAGTCCCCGCCCCCGTCGCAGGTACAATATCGTGTGATAGCTGGCGTAGCGAACATTATCGCTACGCCAGCTTCACATGCACTCACCTGCCCTGCGACCATCGCTCTGGCCGGCGACCCGCCTCCTTCCTAAGGGGGCGGGTCATGCGGCGTCATAGCGACGTCACACGGCAGGCGGCCAATAGCGGCGGAGGGGCGGAGATGAGCAGGATGTAAATATCCCGCCCACCTCCTTCCTTCCGCATATCCTACAGAAGCTGCGGTGACGCCGGTAGGAGATGTTCCTCGCTCCTGCGACTTCACACACAGCGATGTGTGCTGCCGCAGAAGCAAGGAACAACACCGGACTGTCGCGTCAGCGTAATTATGGATTACGTCGACGCTGCACCGATGATACGATTACGATGATTTTGAGCTCGTTAATCGTATCATCTAGGCAGGGCCGGCGCCAGCACCCGGCAAACCCGGTCAAATGCCGGGGCCCTGAGCTGCCGGGGGGCCCACTCGCGGTGGCAGGAGTGGCGCACCGCTACTCAGGGGGGCCCGGTGGCCGCGCTGTCACCGCCCCCCGCCGAGGATCGAGCTTTCAATTGCATCGGCATCGCAGGTGCCGATACAAGTGAGAGCAATGATGAGAGAGTGAGTGGCTCTCTCTCTTATCATTCTCCCCGCTGTGACTGTCGGCGTTCTTCTGACAGCTCTGCAGAGGACCGCGGTGACGTCATCACTGCGCGCCTGCTGAGAGGTCAGAGCGAGCGACAGCAATGGACGACGCGCCGAGGAGACCGGATCAGCGGGGGAACGAGGAGACGTGAGCCGCCCCCCTACTGACACTGGGCTCCCCTGACTCACAGGCCGGCCACTACACAGCGGCACTAGTACACATAGGGGCCCGGCAGCTGCTCTGCAGAGCCGGCTGCCGGGCCCCTATGTGAAGTGCCGCTGTGTAGTGGCCGGCCTGTGAGTCAGGGGAGCCCAGTGTCAGTAGAGGGGCCCCTGACCTGGAGAGGCCACCAGCCATGTCTGAGCTGCAGGAGTGCTAGTCCTGACCTGCACAGCAGACGGAATCTCCATCCTGCAGGACCTGCGATGATGTCACGCCCATGTGACTGTGTGGGAGGAGACACAGGAGGCCGGGCAGAAAGCAAGATACTGAATCCTGAAGGAGATAATGGACACATGATGACTGGTAATAAGAAAAGAGGGGACATGAGGGTGAGGGGGGCTGCAGGGTGAGGGGCATATGAGGGCTGCAGACTGACAGAAGGATGTGAAGGGGTGCACAGTGTTTGAGAGGGGTAAGTTGGGGTACAGGCAGGGTGAGATCTGTGGGCAGGGTGTGTGTGATATGGGGGTGTATTGTGTGTGATATGGGGGGTGCAGGCTGTATGGAGAGCAGGGTATGTGACATATGGGGGTGTAGTATGTGAGATCTGGGGGGGTGCAGGCTGTATGGGAAGCAGTGTGTGTGGGATATGGGGGGTGCAGGCTGTATGGGGAGCAGTGTGTGTGTGTGATATGGGGGGTGCAGGCTGTATGGGAAGCAGGGTGTGAGAGATATGGGGGTGTAGTGTGTGTGATATGGGGGTGCAGGCTGTATGGGAAGCAGGGTGTGTGAGATATGGGGGTGTAGTGTGTGTGATATGGGGGTGTAGTGTGTGTGATATGGGGGTGTAGTGTGTGTGATATGGGGGTGTAGTGTGTGTGATATGGGGGGTGCAGGCTGTATGGGAAGCAGGGTGTGAGAGATATGGGGGTGTAGTGTGTGTGATATGGGGGTGTAGTGTGTGTGATATGGGGGTGCAGGCTGTATGGGGAGCAGGGTGTGTGAGATATGGGGGTGTAGTGTGTGTGATATGGGGGTGCAGGGTGTGTGACATTTGGGGGCAGGGGCGTAACTACCGCAGTCGCAGGGGTCGGAAGGAGAAGAGAGGTACTTGTTTTTTTATTTTGCTGGCTGCATGACACATGGAGGCCTGGGGGTGCTGGCTGCATGATACATGGAGGTCTATGGGACTGCATAATAAACATGAAGGACAACTTATACATGGACTAGGGGTGCATTATACATGGAGGAGTATGGGGCTGCATAATACAATATGATGATTTATGGCGCTACATTATAATACATATAGCACTATGGGGGCTACATTATAATAAATGGAGAAATATGGAGGCTACCTTACACATGGTCACACATGGGTGTGCGTTATAAAACATGGAGGACTGTGGTGCAGTATAATATATGGAGTAATATGGGGTGAATTATAATACATGGAGAACTATGGGGGTGCATTATAATATATGACGGGTTATGTGGGGCCCTTTATATTATATGGAAGGCTATGTGGGGGCCATTATAGTATTTGGAGATCTATATACAAGGAGGACAAAGATACAAGCATGGGATGGGAATGTTTTGTGCTGAGGGAAAAAGGCTCTTTCCCTCAGCACCCAGCTTTCCCATGCTCTGCTATACATCTCTCAGCACCCAGCTTTAGGGTGGAAACACATCTATGCGAGTAAAATCGGTCCGACTGGGCTGAAAAAAACTCGGCTGTTTTTAGTTCACGTTAGGTGCGAGTGCAACGCAAGTGCGATGCTTTTTGCTCGCGTGTGTGTCGCGTGTGCGATGCTAGTTTCATGCAACATCTTAATTAGATAAAAGCTATTACACATGTGTCATTTAATTAACCTATGGGAATGTGATGTCTCATTCATCTAATGTGCGAAGTTACTGCCACACTCGCAAATGTGAATGGTGGTGCGCGTGTGTGATGCTACTTTTAATCCCCTTCCATAGGAAATCATTGGGACAAATGGTGCGAGAAACTCGCAAAAAAGCAGCATGCTGCGATTTTTTTCTCGGTCCGATTTGGACTGAGAAAAAAATCGCAGATGAGAGCTGAATCATTCACTAACATGTGTCCGATTTCAATGCGAGTTTTTCTCGCATTGCTCTACTGCGAGAAACTCGCAAGTGAGAAGCAGCCCTTACTCTGTTATGGGAAAGCTGGGTGCTGAGGGAAAGATGGATATCAGAACATGGGAAAGCTGGGTACTGATAGAGGGATTTCAGATCATGGGAAACCTGGGTGCTGAGGGTAACAGCCAAGTGTCAGCATCATTATCCTGTACCCCGAGTGTCAGTGTCATTATCCCGCACCCTAAGTGTCGGTGTACGTGGAGGGGGGCCCCGGTCCAAATTTTGCACCAGGGCCCATCAAACTCTAGTTACGCCACTGAGTATTAATCACTGTATTCTACATGAGGGTGCCTACTGCTATCTGGCTCTACACTGTGCTATATACAGGCTATGCTATATACAAGCTGTATGCTACATGAGAGTGCCTAATGCTATCTGGGTTTCCACTGTGCTGTCTGGGTCTGCACTGTACTATATAGGTCTGTGTACTACATGAGGATACCTAATGCTATCTGGCTCTGCACTGTGTTATATAGGTGCTGTGTACTACATGAGGGTGCCTAATGCTATCTGGCTCTGCACTGTGGTATTTAGGGGCTGTGTACTACATGAGGGTACCTATTGCTATCTGGGTCTACATTGTGCTATATGTGTGCTGTACACTACATTAAGGTGCCTAATGCTATCTGGGTCTGCATTGTGCTATATGGGGGCTGCATAGTGCATATGGGGGCTACATAATACTATATGGAGGACAATGGGGGCTTCATAACACAATATGGGGCTGCATACTACTATACCCCCAGAGTTGTATGTCCCCTCCACCCAGGTGCTGTATGTCCCCCCCCACCCCAGAGCTGTATACACCCAGAGCTGCATGTAAACCCCCCACCTCACAGCTGTCTCCCCCACCTCAGTCACTGCCCTCCTCTAGAGCTGTATACCCCTTTCCTCAGTAATATGTATTCCCCCCAGTATTGTGTTTGTCCCCAGCCTCTCTTGTGATGTATATACAGCAGTGTTAGTGTGCCCTATGTGCGGCCATGTCTGTTAGACAAGCCGGGAAGTGAATGAGGCTGTTGCCGGCTTCCCAATATTAGAAATATATATACAGGATAAATATATAAAAATAATGTGTGTGTGTATGTATGATGTGTATCTATGTATGTCAGTGTATTTGACTGTGTCTAGATTTATGTCTATTTATGTGTTTTTGTGAATTTCTCTTTAAATAAGTATGTGTACGTGTGCCTGTATGTGTATGTATCTGTGCATGTCTATGTGTGGATGGGGCCCACTGAGACTCTTTCGCCCAGGGCCCACAAAAACCTGGAGCCGGCCCTGCATCTAGGCTTTACACACTACGATGTCGCATGCGATGCCGGATGTGCGTCACTTTCAATTTGACCCCACCGACATCGCACCTGCGATGTCGTAGTGTGCAAAGCCCACCTAAGACCTGTCTTGACTAGCTCCTTCCTGAAACCTCCAAAACGACAAGAATTCTGAATTTTTAAAACTCAAATTTCCCACCAAAGCAATAGAAACACTTCTGGAACACTCTGGGAACAAGTTGGACCACTTTTTTGAGCTTTAACCCTTGGAGGTTGGACTTATTTATCACAAGAACAAAGCAGTAGGGACCCAGGAATAAGTGAGGAAGCAGTGTGGTATCAGATGCTTCCCCAGCTGGATTGAGGCTCTGCAGCACACAGCTCTCCTGAAGACAAAAAGGAAAAATCATCCTCAGTGAGTAATGACATTATTTATCTCCCATATAGGTCTGAATATTATTCCTATATGCTTGCTTATCTTTAGGCCTAAGCCACACGGCATGAAAATCGGTGCGAGTGGAGTGCGAAAAAATATTGCATTCCACTCGGACTAATATTAGTGTACCGCCCCGTGCTCGGCGGCAACCGAGCCGCTCGGATCCAGACTCGCCGGTTGGTGGCTCGAGCGTCTCCGGACCCGGGGGCCCCTTGGTACACTTCGATCTGAAAGGGGCTGGCGGTTTTAGGGGACGTTGGTGTACGGCCGGAGCCGTGTTTGAGTTCGTGACGCCACCCACAGGTTGTGGTGAAGGTGGACACCACCGCTGCGGTTACTAGGCACCCGGGGGAAGATGTTACGCAGCAAGATGGCCCCACCGTGGGCAGGGGTGGTGGCCCCGGGACCCGTTGGGGTTTGTTGGGCGGTGCAGGGAGGTGCGCGGCCGGAGGGCACTGTTGTACTCATGATTAGTAACACACACGAGTCTCTGGTAAACCAAGTTGATGGTGGTCGGTGCCTGCAGCTGGCTGCGTCTGGTCCCACACCCGGCCGGTGGTCTCTGCCTTTCTTCTGCACCGTGTTGTGTATTTGTGGGTTACCTGCGCTTCAGCGTTGGAAGTTGGCTCCCTGGCTTTGTGGATGTCGGGAGAGCCCTTTTGCCCGCAGACGCTGGCCCGTGGGATCTCTTTGCCTGTGCGGTGGCTTTCTATCCCCCTCGTTGGGCTTTTGTCTTCAGTCGGGACTTTGGGTGGGAAAGGACCTATAGTCCAGACCACAATCAGTTAATTAACTCAGTCCAGTGGCTTCTGGACCTCGTTTCAGGGTCTGAGTACCCCCCTCTGTGCTCCGGTTTCCGAGTCGGTTCCCCGAGTCGGTATCGGCAGGCCACTACCCTGTCCGGTTCACCACGGTTCCACCGAGCCGTCTTCTTGGCTCCTGCAGGCTGAGGCCACCATATGCCTCCTAGCCAAAGGTGCCCGGGCTCCAACCCTTGCATCTGTCAGACTCTACTCCACTGCATTGACTGAACTGAACTTACTGACGGGTTTCCCTCCTCAAGCCCTCTGAACTCCTCGGTGGGCATGGCCAACCGCCTGGTTTCGCCCCCTGGTGTGTCCATCAAGCTCTGAGGGGGGTGACTAGGGTTTAATGGTTGGCTGATGACACCTTTTTAGGGGACAGGTGTTGTGCGGGGCTCTAACTGTAACTACCTGGATAGTCCAGGGTGTCACACTCCCCCTTGGTTAACTACAGACCATCCGCGGGCTGTCCGACCACCACCTTTTTTTTTGTTCTGAAAAAGATAAAGTGTTTTAGAACATGTACAAGTATACTAACATATTTACATCAAGAAGGCTTTGTATTCGTCCCTTACGAGAGGCATTTTGCTTAAACGTTACCAAAAATAAAACATTTTTATTTAACCGGGAGCGGGACGAGACCGGGTCCTTTCATTTGCCCACCCAAACAAACCTGAACCTTGATGCTGCCTCTAAAATCAGGTCAGCACCCCTTTTCCCCAGTCCAGGAATCGGGTTCGGATCCGGGTGTTGCCCACACGGGCCAGGTAATAAGTTCCTTACCCGGCAGTCTCTCTGAGGCCCCACGTCCAGGGGACCCCTGACCCAGAGGGTTGTCACCGGTTTCTATGGTGACGGGACCCAGGCCTTGTCTGCCGCAGGCCTTTCCTCCAACCAGCCTCTCCGGAGACTGTAGGACCTGAAAGGTTGGTCCGGGATTACTTAGAAGCCCAATAGTTTTGGGTGGCCTGCGAGTTCTCAGCCATGTGTATTTAAAATGGGCTAAACTTTAAAACGGGGATCTTTTAACTTGGTCCCAACGGGGACGGGCAGCATGGTAGCCGGACACCGCTACCTTTTAACACTCAACAGTCTTTGGAATCAGGTGAGAGTCTCGGGTGATTGGTATTCATTCATACATCTATTTACATAATCAACATGTTGCACCCCTAAATGGCAGTTTCCCTGTATCTGACCTAGATTAGGGCACGTGGACCTCCTGGGCCCCACACTCTCTGGTGGAGGCAATGGGGGAGAAGGAAGACCGGCCCCTCTTCCCGAGTGGCAGGTATGGCGGGTAGAGACCTACGGTGGTGTGGTATAGGTGCATCCCTGGGCGCTTGTTCGGGTGGCTCACTGGCAGGCATCTCTGGCTCCATCTCTTCCACGGGTTGTGGGAACATTATCACAGGAACAATCACCACGCCGTCCTGCATAGGCCAATCAGCTGGAAAGTCACCCATTACTGTATGGATCACTCCTTTCTTTTCCTCCACACTCGACGTGGGCACGGGGACCTCGTCTACCAGTCTTAGGGGACCCGGGCATCTCTTAAGGTGGTCCCTGGAAATAATGTTTTCCCCTGGTCGTGGCTAATCAAGTAGGTCTTCTCGTTCTCCCATCCAGTTGGCTGTATGACGTAGGGGGTCCTTTCCCACTGATCGTCGAGCTTGTGCATTCTCCTTTTACGCTTCAGCATCACATCCCCAGGTCCAAAAGGGGCAGCCTGAGCCCGCTTGTTGAAGCGCTGCTCTTGCTTTTCTCGATTTTGACGCAGATTCCTTTCCACATACTCTTGGATCCGTTGGTACTGCGTCTGTTGCTTGGCATCCCAGTTGGCAGTGGGGGAAGAGTTTCGGGCACTTCTATGTCCATTTCTAGGTCCACTGGCAGCTGCCCCGGCTGGGCTCTCATCAGATACGCAGGTGTGCACTTGATGGAGCTGCAGGGGATGTTATTGTACATGACCACCAAATCAGGCAACTTCTCCGGCCACAGATTCCTTTCTTCCAGGGGTAGTGTCTTGAGGAGGTTAAGGACCAGGTGGTTCATTTTCTCGCACATCCCATTAGTATGGGTATGGTAGGGCGTGGTCCGGATCTTTTTGCACCCGTACAAATGGCAGAACTCTTGGAACACCTCTGCTTCGAAGGCCGGGCCCTGATCCGTGAGCACCTTCTCCGGGTAGCCATGCAGTCGAAAAAAGTAGGCCTGGAAGGCTCTGGCTGCAGTACGGCCTGTCAAATCTTTAACCACCATGAATCTTGAGTAGTGATCTACAATGGTCAGGGCGTAGGTATACCCGCTCCGGCTGGGCGTGAGCTTGACATGGTTCAGGGCGACCAACTCCAGCGGCTGGTGGGTGACAATCAGCTGTAGTGGGGCCTTCTAACTGGTTTCGTCCCGTCTTCTCAGCGTACAGGGACCACACTCTCAGCACCAGGCTTCCACGGACTCCCGCATCCCACTCCAGTAAAGCGTTCCCTCAGCAGCATCTCCAGCTTCTTCCAGCCGAAGTGTCCTGCACCATCATGGTAGGCCTGCAGGACCTTGGGCACGCATCTGGCGGACTTTTTCATGGGTCTTCGGGTTGCTTAAACCCCTATACAGCTTCCCTTGATACAGGTAAAGACGTTCTCTCTCTTTCCACAGCCGCTGAGCTTCAGAGGGGTCTGTGGGGTCCATCCTGGAGGAGCCTTGGGCAATCATCGTTTTGACCAGCTGAACTGCAGGCTCCTGATCCTGGGCTTCTTGCAACCCCTGGCTACGCAGCGGGTCAAGGTTCACCTGCTGTTAGCTAACACAGGGCTTCTCATCCCTCGGCCGATGGAACGCGGGTAGCTCGATCTCCTCCAGGCTGTCTTTTTTCGTCCCTTCATCGGACATGTGTGGCATCCGCGTTGGTGTTCTTGCAGCCAGCCCTGTACTTGATGGTGAAATCGTAATGGGACAGTCAAGTCATCCACCGCTGCTCCAGGGCGCCCAGCTTGGCCGTATCCAGATGTGTCAACGGGTTGTTGTCCGTGTAGGCAGTGAACTTCGCCACCGCGAGGTAATGTTTAAACCTTTCTGTTATCGTCCACACAAGGGCCAAGAACTCGAGCTTGAAGGAGCTGTAATTCTCGGGGTTCCCCTCTGTTGGCCGGACCTTCCTGCTGGCGTAGGCGATCACCTTCTCTCTTCCATCTTATACTTGGGACAGGACCACACCCAGGCCCACATTGCTGGCGTCGGTGTAAAGGATGAATGGAAGGCCGTAATTAGGATAAGCCAAGATTTCTTCCCCCGTCAGGGCCGACTTCAGCTGTTGGAAGGACTCCTCATGCTTCTCACCCCAGACAAACGGGTGTCCAGGAGGTCTACCATTCTTGGTCTGTCCCACGAGGAGGTCTTGCATGGGTGCGGCCATCTTCGTATACCCCTTGATAAAACGGTGGTAGTAGCCCACTAGGCCCAGGTACTGCCTCACCTCCTTCACCTTGGTTAGTTGCGGCCAGCTCCGGATAGTGGTAATTTTCTCAGGATCCGGGGCTACGCCTTCCGCACTCACCACATGCCTGAGGTACTGCACTTTGGGTTTCAACAGGTGGCACTTAGAGGGTTTTAATTTCATCCCGTACTTGGAGAGGGCCGCGAACACTTCTGCCAGGTGCTCCAAATGGGCTTCATACGTCTTGGAATACACAATCACGTCGTCCAAATACAGCAGAACAGTTTCGAAGTTGAGATGCCCCAAACAGCACTCCATGAGCCTCTGGAAGTTCCCCGGTGTATTGTACAGCCCGAACGGCATACTGTTGAACTCGCAGAGTCCCATGGGCGTAGCGAACGCAGTCTTCTCGCGGTCTTCCCGTGCAACCGCCACCTGCCAGTAGCCACTAGTAAGGTCAAGGGTAGAGAAATAATTATCAGTCTTCAGCGCAGCCAGTGACTCTTCAATGCGGGGGAGAGGGTAGGCATATTTATGCGTTATCTGATTGATCTTCTGGTAGTCCACACACATTCTCATGGTACCATCCTTCTTCCTCACCAGCACCAATGGAGCTGCCCAGGGACTACAACTATCCCGGATGACCCCTGCCTCCTTCATGTTCCTCAACATGTCTTTGGCGTACTGGTAGTGTGCAGGTGGGATTGGCTTGTACCTTTCTTTATTGGGTGGATGTGTACCCGTGGGGATATGGTGTTGAACCCCCTTAATTCTCCCAAAATCTAACGGGTGCTTGCTGAAAACCTGCCCGTACTCCTGCACTACCCGGTATACCCCTTCCTTGTGGTGCATGGGTGTGGACTTGGTGTCGACGTGCAACTCCCGGCACCACTCCTCTAACTGTTTGGGTGGAAGGTCACTGCCCGAGTGCGGTGTAGTGGTTGTGGGGATTGTTTCGTGGATAGCGTGTGCGTCTACAGTGAACAACTTGGCTATGGTAGCGTAGCGGGGGAGCCTGACCTCTTCCTCTCCACAGTTCAGCACTCTCACAGGCACTCTCCCCTTTTTGACATCAATCCCCCCTCTGGCTGCATTATCGTGGGCCAATGCTCCGAAGGCAAGGGCTCTACCATTGCCGGGTAATCCTGTCCTTGGGGTGCTACTGCTGCCCTACACCAAATCATTTCGCTCCGCGGCGGCACCACGAACGTCGCAGCATCCATCACCCGCACACCACCAATCTCTCCACGTGTCATGTTCAACTGTTGCCGCTGCAAGAGGGCCCGGATCTCACGCTGCAGTGCCCTCTGCCGACCGCCTCCCGCAGTGGTAGACAGTAGTTGCAACAGGCTCAACACTTCCCTCATGCAATTCTGAATCACATTGGTCCCAAGGACCACTTTTGGGTTACGGTCACTGGAATCATTCAGCACCACAATCATCCCTTGACGTCTCAGCTCCATTCGTCCCACAGTCAGGATCATTTCCTTGAACTCCACCTGGATCATAGGGAGCCCATTGGCCGCAATGATAGTTAACCCATCGACCGGAGGGGCAAGTTCACTATCAGCCCAATATCGCTGGTACAACATGTAAGGCATAGGCGTTACCTGCAATCCGGGGTCGATCAGGGCCATGGTCGGGACACCATCCACCGCCAGGGAGATGATGAGGCGGCCTCCAACGTACCGATCCCGCCAATCGGCTGGGCCTTGAGGATCTACTCCTGAGGATTGGCCCTTGGCCTCAGGGGTTGCTCGTTTAACGGACACCGTCTGGAGTAGTGACCGGTCTTGTTACACTTGTAGCAGAAAGGCGGTCCATACCGTGGGTCGTTGTTCCTCCTCCGCTGTATCCAAGGGACGTCTTCCGGATTGTCGGCAAACTGGATCTTCTCCGTGGGCTTGACTCTCGTCGGTAGCTGGAGAGCGGCGAGGATCCGGGTGACGTCCTCATTCAGGCGTCGGACTTGCGATGGCAGATCTTCCGGAGCTCCGGTGGCTGCAGCAGGGGCCGGCAGGGCCAGCAAGGGGGGGGCGCTACAGAAACTGGAGCGGTGTCAACCGGCCAAGATGGTGGATCGGGGGCGCCAGCTTCTGGTGTTTGTAGGGCCTTGATGGCCGCTCTATCAGCACTGCAAAGTCCAGGTTGGCGTGTTCCAAAGACCACAGCCGCAGTTGTTTGCGATCTTCGGCGGACCCCAGTCCCTGCAGGAACTGTTCCACTAGCATTTTGTTGCTATCAGTCTCATTGATGGGGTCCACCCGCTCTAGTGTACGCAAGGCTGTTTGCAGCCGCAAGGCATAGTCTCTTATACTGTCCTTTGGTCACTGCCAACAATGGTAAAACTGCATCTGTAACTCCGCTTCCGTGCGGGTTTCAAAGGCGACCTGGAGTTTATCAAAGATGGCGGTTACCGAGGCCCGGTCCGCGTCTGCCCAAGTCTCCACCTCCTGCTCGGACGCGCCGGTCAGCTGCCCTAGCACTACCACTGCACGCTGCTTGCCAGTCATGGCATACAAATCGAGAATTGTGCATATCTTTTTCCGGAACACTTGCAAGGCGTCAGGCTTCCCATCATACTGGGGTAGCCAGGCAGCACCGGGCACGTAGGGCAAGGAGATTGGCATTACCTGGGTGAGCGTCGGAGCCGCGGCCTCTCCCGCTCCTGCGACAGGAGCGAGCGCCGCCACATTCCCATCGTCGGGCACACCTGCGGGCGCCGACGCTCCAGCGACCGGTGCCACTCTGCCATCGGGGTTAGGCGCGGACATCTTCCTGCTTCTCTCCCTTGGTCTTTTGCCGGCACTTCTTTTTTTTTTTTTTGTGCTAGAAGTTTCGTTTTGCGACTTTCCGGGTGTGTTCACAGGGAATGGGACTTCAGCTTTCACGCCCTTTCTGCGGGGAAGAAGACTCTGGCGGGAATCTTCACGACAAGAGATGGCGGCAAGATGGCAGATTTTGAAAATTTCACAACGGATCACCGCTGACTTCACTTCAAGGCGCACTTCACTAGGTAAGTGAATGGGTAAGTATCCTGTTCGTGACGCCAGAAGAGTCGATGTGTACCGCCCCGTGCTCGGCGGCAACCGAGCCGCTCAGATCTGGACTCGCCGGTTTGTGGCTCGAGCGTCTCCGGACCCGGGGGCGCCGTGGTCCACTTCGATCTGGGGCTGGCGGTTTTAGGGGACGTTGGTGTATTGCCGGAGCCGTGTTTGAGTTCGTGACGCCACCCACGGGTTGTGGTAAAGGTGGACACCACCGCTGAGGTTACTGGGCACCCGGGGGAAGATGTTATGCAAAAAGATGTTAACCCCTCCGTGGGCAGGGGTGGTGGCCCCGGGACCCGTTGGGGTTTGTTGGGCGGTGCAGGGAGGTGCGCGGCCGGAGGGCACTGTTGTACTCACGATTAGTTACACACACGAGTCTCTGGTAAACCAAGATGATGGTGGTCAGTGCCCGCAGCCGGCTGCGTCTGGTCCCCCACCCGGCCGGTGGTCTCTGCCTTTCTCCTGCACCGTGTTGTGTATTTGTGGGCTACCTGCACTTCAGCGTCGGAAGTCCGCTCCCTGGCTTTGTAGATGTCGGGAGAGCCCTTTTGCCCGCAGACGCTAGCCCGTAGGATCTCTCTGCCTGTGTGGTGGCTTTCTATCCCCCTCGTTGGGCTGTTGTCTTCAGTCGGGACTTTGGGTGGGAAAGGACCTATAGTCCAGACTGCAATCAGTTAATTAACTCAGTCCAGTGGCTTCTGGACCTCGTTTCAGGGTCTGAGTACCCCCCTCTGTACTCCGGTTTCCGAGTCGGTTCCCCAGGTCGGTACCGGCGGACCACTACCCTGTCCCGGTGCACCACGGTTCCACCAAGCCATCTTCCTGACTCCTGCAGGCTGAGGCCACCGTATGTCTCCTAACCAAAGGTGCCCGGGCTCCAACCCTGGCACCTGTCAGACTCCTTCACTCCACTCTTCTCCACTGCACTGACTAAACTGAACTTACTGACGGGTTTCCCACATCAGGCCCTCTGAACTCCTCGGTGGGCGTAGCCAACCGCCTGGCTCTGCCCCCCTGGTGTGTCCATCAAGGTCTGAGGGGGGTGACTAGGGTTTAATGGTTGGATGATGACACCTTTTTAGGGAACAGGTGTTGTGCGCGGCTCTAACTGTGACTACCTGGCTAGTCCAGGGCGTCACATTAGCCTGTGTGTCAACACACATGAGCGATTATTTTCTCAGCCCTTATCGGACCGAGAAAACAATTGCAGCATGCTGCGATTGTAATACGATCATTGTTTCTCTCGCATCCATTCAAGTGTATGGGGCGAGAGAAAAATCGCACTGAACTCGCAATACACCGGTGTACCACGAGTGCAGGGCGAGAATGGCAATAGCCAGCAGCGGAGAAGAGAGGGAGAGAAAGCCCTCCCTCCTCTCCGCGGTGCCAGCCCGCCCCTCCTCAGAGCCGGCCCGCCCCTCCTCAGTGCCGGCCCACCCTCCGCAGCTGAGGTCCGCTCGCACGATCGAACCTCAGTTGCAGGGACACTCGCATGACACTCGGCTCTGCTTTACTGCCTGCGTGAGCCGAGTGTCATGCGAGGGGATCGCAGTAATCCCCGTGTGGCCCCGGCCTTAAAGTACAGCTGAGATATATTGTGACTGTAGTGAAGATATAGCAGAGTTAAGTCTGCTGTGCTTGTCCTTTAGAAATACCAGCTGATTTTTGAGAAGGCACAAACTCTGGAACTTCTTTTGTGACATATTTTTAGTATCTAAATACAACAACCTGGACTCCTACTGCGACTGTGCTGATATTCAAATTTGCAAGGCTGCATGCTGTGCTGATGATAAAGTTGGTCCTGAGTAGAGTGGAGCGGGATGCCAATAATCCGGGGGCGGCGGATCATTAACAGACTTAAAAATAAGTCTGATCCGCTCCGGAATCCGGTGCCCATATAAGTCAATGGGGACTGGAATCCGGAGGTTAAAAACATTTGTGTAGGGGCTAGGGGGCTATATAATGCGCGGCTGTAGCCCCAGCTGTCGCGCTGTATCTGTGCTGTGTATGTGGCGCCCTGAACTAGCCAGGTCGTCACAAGTAACACACAAACACCCCCACCCCTAGGACAGCAACATTAGTCAAACACAAAACCCTTGTTGCCTCCCTCCAGTGTCTGATGTCCACACCAGGTGGGGGCGGGGCCAAGGCATTTGGCCCCACCCACCGAGGAGTTCACAGGCCTGGAGGCGGGAAAAGAAGAGTTTAGTCCAGGAGGTGGAAGTGAGAGGAGTAAACACTTGGGTGTCTGGGTTGGAGCCCAGGCACTGACAGCAAGGTTGGCAGACGGTGGTGGCCGTCTGCAGGAGTGGTGGAGGAATGCGGAACCGTAGGACCGGGGTCGGGCCTTGGCCCGCCGGTACCGACCGGGGACCGAAGTGAAGCCAGCACACACAGGCAGGGCCATTGGACCCCGACAAGGCTTGGAGCCGCCGATAACAGTCAAATCCGAATGTGACTGGAACCCCAGGGGTTTCCTAACAGCAAAAGTCCCGATTGAAGGCAACCGTCCACACCGTGAGGGTATACAGCCACCGCCAACGGCTAGAGACCCAAGGGCCAGCGCCTGCGGGCAAACGGGCTCCTCCGGCATCCACACACCGGGGAGTGGACTACCGCTGGAAATCCACAGTAGTCAACACAGAACACTAAGGTGCAGGGAGAGACAGCCACCATCACCTGTCCAGGGAGAGATACAGCAGCCGGCTGCGGGACCCGTCCATCCAGCCGTTTGGTTTACCGGAGACTTTGTGCCTCATTTGCTGAGTGAGTACAGCTGCGCCGCGCTGTCCCTGCGACCCTGCACCTCACCGGCCCTGCAGAGCCATCACATCACCGGGCCCCGGGACCACCAACCCCTACCCACGGAGGGGGTAAACAACATCCCAGCTGCTCCCCACCATCGCTCCCGGGATCCCCATCACTAGCAGCGGTGGTGCCCATCTTCACCATGACCCATGGGTGGCGTCACGGACTAAATCCTCAAACCAAATCACTCCTTCCCCTTTCACTCACGGGCGAGGAGCGCCGCTCGAGTCCCCGGATCCGGCCCACCGCTCGAGACACCGAGCAGCAGCAGCAGCGCCGGACCAGAGCGTTAGTGAGCGCAGCGGCGTCCCCTCCTCCGCCCGCGACAACTTGGCGTCACGAACAGGATTGAACCCATCTACTTACCAGTAGAAGTGCGCCTTGGGATCTCTGCCGGCGGCGTCCGGCCGAAAACTTTGAAGCGCCGCCATCTTTGGAGCGAATATCTCCCGCTTGAGCGTCTTCTCCAAGCAGGGAAGGCGCGAAAACGAAGCCTCACCCTCAACAAGCGAGAGTGCTGAAGAGAACCAAGGGGGGGCGGATGAAGGTCTGCCTAATGTAGCCGAGGCTATAAAAGAGGGGACGCCAGGACCCTGCAGACCTTTTGTTCCTGTAAGTCTGCCAGCAAACATGTCCGTCCCGTCCGGTGAAGCCGTGATCCCCGAGCCCACGCCAGGAACAGCGGCGTGGGTGGAGGCCCGGACCGCACAAATGTGCTGTCGCCTTCAAACCCAGGGCCGGTTTTTGATGGAGTGCTGGGTGGCCGAGATGGAGGAAGTAGCGGCGGCCGTGCAGAGACGCGAGGTGAAGGCAGTGTTGGAAGAGCGGGTAAGCGACCCACGCCCCTGTGTCCGAGAAGGACCGGTCGCTGCGGCTGAGGGGCCCGGCCTGTGTCCGCTCACCCTCTTGCCTCCCCCAACATCCGTACCGTTCGCCGTTGCCCCTCCGCTCGGACCGCTACCACCGACATCAGTAGCGGAAGCGAACCCATCCGCCCTAAAGGACCGGCCTGGGGGCATTGTCCGGGAACGGCCTGTGTCCTTCCCGCTGCCATGGAAGATTCCGCGGGAGGTGCCCATCCGTGACAAGGAGCCATTGGCCCTGGAAGTGGCCGCACCTGAAGCCGCCCCGGCTCCGGCAGTGCGCCCGGCCGTGGAAGAACAGGCCGCAGCAGGCACGAAGGCCCAACTGGTGAGGCAAGCAGTCTCTGAGTCCCGCGCCTCGGCTGAGGCAGTGCCGGGCCGTCACTACACAGCAGCAGTTCAAGCCACGTCACCGCAGGACCCCCACAAAAGAGTACCGGTCGTGGCCGGTGTGGGTGCCGTCCAGCGGGGTCCGACCCGAGCGCAGGGGTCTGCCAACGCCCCTTATTGGGACAGGGAACCAAACCCGTGTGGCCGGGAGATTGCCGCCAGGGAGCACCAGAGGGCCGAAGTGATGGCGAGGGTGATTCGGGAGAAGGAAGCACTCCGCCATGCCACCTTTCGGGTGCGGGGCCCGGCGTACGAAGGCCAAGTCTGGCAGTTTGACCAGCGGAGAGGGTTCGGCTTCATCTACGAGCCGGGCCTGGAGGCCAAAGTATTTGTAGCCCGCCGCGATGTAAATTCGCATCTCCCCACAGGCCACCCAGGTTGCTATCTGTTGCCGGGCAATCTGGTAACGTACACCCGACACAGCGGGGAGATGGGCTGGTTCGCCATAAATGTAAATCAAAGGGAGAGCCGCAGTAAGCAAAGGCGGCCCCTGCCCCCTCCTCCACCGAGCCGTCCAGACATTGAGCTGGAAGAGGTCCAAGATGAGTGTGACCTCAAGTAGTGGCAGCGGCTCACCGTTGCATACCGTTGTCCCCGTTGGGACCCTCAGCAGTTTTGAATGAATCAGCAAAAATCAACCGAGTTTCACCTGATTGTCGTCAGTGATTGCCCCGGCCGTTGCCGGCAAGTTGTCCTCGGAAGGACATTATGTGTTTAAAATATGCATGAGGAACTGCTCATGGACAAGGCCGAGAACTTGCAGGCCACCCACGAACTTGTGGGCTTGTAAATAAGTTGAGGGTTGATTTTCCGTCGGAGCCGCCTCCGGAGAGGCAGATTGGAGAAAGGGCCCACAGCAGAGCAGGCTGGGGCCCGGCCATCACCAGGACCGGTGGCCATCCTCCGGGGGTCAGGGGCCCCCCCAAGGACGTGGGGTCCCCTGAAGTGACAGCCGGGTGCGAGATACCGTACCCGTTCCCGCTCGGGCAGCCTGAACCTGGACTGGGGTCAAGGGGTGCTGCCCACTTCTTAGGGGCAGCATCAGGGCTTGGTTGCTTGGGTGGGAGAGCGGAAGACATCCGTCCGTCAGTCATTATTAAAAATGTTTTATATTTGCAACGTTTGAAGTGACCTGACAAAAATGCTTACGTTTGATATGTTCATATGTTATTTATATTTTCCAGTTATGAAAAATAAAACCGGTGATGGACGGGCAGCCAGCGGACGGTCTGCATTTCACCAAGGGGGAATGTGGCACCCTGGACTAGCCAGGCCGTCACAAGTAACACACAAACACCCCCACCCCTAGGACAGCAACATTAGTCAAACACAAAACCCTTGTTGTCTCCCTCCAGTGTCTGATGTCCACACCAAGTGGGGGCGGGGCTAAGGCGGTTGGCCCCACCCACCGAGGAGTTCACAGGCCTGGAGGCGGGAAAAGAACAGTTTAGTACAGGAGGTGGAAGTGAAAGAAGTAAACACTTGGGTGTCTGGGTTGGAAACCAGGCACTAACAGCAAGGTTGGCAGACGGTGGTGGCCGTCTGCAGGAGTGGTGGAGCAATGCGGAACCATAGGACCGGGGTCGGGCGTTGGCCCGCCGGTACCGACTGGAGAGCAAAGTGAAGCCAGCACACACAGGCAGGGCCATCGGACCCAGACCAGGCTTGGAGCCGCCGATAACAGTCAAATCCGAATGTGACTGGAACCCCGATTGAAGGCAACCGTCCGAACCGTGAGAGTATACAGCCACCGCCAACGGCTAGAGGCCCAAGGGCCAGCGCCTGCGGGCAAACGGGCTCCTCCAGAATCCACACACCGGGGAGCGGACTACCGCTGGAAATCCACAGTAGTCAACACAGAACACTAAGGTGCAGGGAGAGACAGCCACCATCACCTGTCCAGGGAGAGATACAGCAGCCTGCTGCGGGACCCGTCCATCCAGCCGTTTGGTTTACCGGAGACTTTGTGCCTCATTTGCTGAGTGAGTACACCTGCTCCATCCGGCGCTGCGCCGCGCTGTCCCTGCGACCCTGCACCTCACCGGTCCTGCAGAGCCATCACATCACCGGGCCCCGGGACCACCAACCCCTATCCACGGAGGGGTAAACAACATCCCAGCTGCTCCCCACCATCGCTCCCGGGATCCCCGTCACCAGCAGCGGTGGTGCTCATCTTCACCACGACCCATGGGTGGTGTCACGGACTAAATCCCCAAACCAAATCACCCCTTCCCCTTTCACTCACGGGCGAGGAGCGCCGCTCAAGTCCCCGGATCCGGCCCACCGCTCGAGCCACCGAGCAGCAGCAGCAGCGCCGGACCCGAGCGTTAGTGAGCACAGCGGCGTCCCCTCCTCCGCCCGCGACATGAATGCAGTGACCAGAGTCACGCATGCGAGGCTTTGCCGGGTGCTGCCATGGCAGACTCGCGTGAACCCCTCGCATGTGTGATTCCGGTGAAAGTAAAAAAAAAAACGACGTGCGGTTCCCCCTATTTTCATCCCCAGCCAAGATAACACCGGCCGGGGGCTGGTATTCCAGCCCACAGCCGCCCGGTAGAGCCGCATCTATTAGATGCGACCATACCGGTGTGCGCTACTGGCTCTTCCCGCAGGCGTGATGCGGTTCCAGTCAGGGTAATAGCAGTGGTTAATAGCGGCACATACAGTAGCTGCTACTAAACCCAAGGTTAGTGTGATGGTACAGGCGTCTATCAGATACCTGCATCACACTAACCTGTAAATGACAGTAAATAAACACAGACACAGAGAAAAATCCTTTATTTTGAATAAAATACAAAACACGCCCTGCTTCTCCTCATTATTAACCCCAAACACCCTGCAGCTCCGACGTAATCCACAGGAGAAGTCCCACGCCGCTTCAGCTCTGCTACATCTGAATATCACAAAGAGCGGCACGACCGACCGCTCTCTGTGAGCTCCAGAGAATGAATGAGCTGCGCATTGAGCGGTGACATCACTCAGGTCATTTGCGGTCACAGCTGGAAGTTCCCACGGTCCTTCATCTGTGATCGCAGGTAACCTGACCTCAGGTGGAGGTCACTGAGTTCACAGACCTGCATCTCCTAGCAGAAAAATCCCAGTTTTTTTGGCCAAGAGATGAAGATTTTGTGCTGAAATATTTATACCAAATTCCGGCATCCAATCTACACCTCCTGGCAAAAAAACGCGGTGTTTTAACGCAATTTTTTGCCACGGTTTTTGCCGCGGTTATTTTTCCGCGATTTTTGCCGCGTTTTTTTGCCAGGAAGTGCACATTTGGTGCTGACATCGTCTGCACCAGCTTTCAGCACCAAATTTCCACCTGTGGCAGGTTTTTTTAATTTTTTTATTTTTGGGGGCCAAGGGATGCAAATTTGATGCTGAGATTTTTACACCATATTCCTGCATCCAATCTAGACCTCTTGGCAAAAAAACACGGTGTTTTGACGCAATTTTTTGCCACGTTTTTTGCCGCAGTTTTTACCGTGGTTATTTTTCCGCGATTTTTGCCTCGTTTTTTTGCCAGGAGATGCACATTTGGTGCTGAAATCGTCTGCAGCAGCTTTCAGCACCAAATTTACACCTGTGGCAGAATTTTTTTACATTTTTTTTTATTTTTGCAAGGCCAAGGGATGCAAATTTGATACTGAGATTTTTACACCATATTCCTGCATCCAATCTAGACCTCTTGGCAAAAAACCGCGGTGTTTTGACGCAATTTTTTGCCGCAGTTTTTGCCACGGTTTTTGCCGCGGTTTTTACCGTGGTTATTTTTCTGCCATTTTTGCCAGGAGGTGCACTTTTGGTGCTGAAATCGTCTGCATCAGATTTCAGCACAAAATTTCCACCTGTGGCAGAATGGATTTTTTTATTTTTGGGGGCCAAGGGATGTAAATTTGATGCTGAGATTTTTACACCATATTCCTGCATCCAATCTAGACCTCCTGGCAAAAAAACGCGGTGTTTTGATGCAATTTTTTTGCCGCGGTTATTTTTACCAGGAAGTGTAGATTAGGTGCCTGAATATGGTGTAAAAATATAATAATCACACAATTTACATCCCTTGGTCCAAAAATTAAAAAGAAACAAACGTTTAGACGCTGTTTTTGTGCGGTCTTGTGCCAGGAGGTGCAAATTTGGTGCAGGATTTGGATGTATTACTTCACCAACAAATTTGCATCTCCTGGCAGAAAACGGTAATGAAATGGTTTTCATACTGCTGGTTTTTGGCTGTTTTTTGCCAGGAGATGCAGATGTGGGATAAAATTGCACACACATGAACGCTCCTGTCAGAAGTGTGCAGCTGTGCCGGTGATGCGCTGAGACTTGTGCGTGTCTGACATCATACCGCACAGCCTGCCACTGTCTGAACATGAGCGTGCATGTACCTAGAAACACATGCACGCTCCTGTCAGATGTGTGTGCGGTTGTGCTGCGCTGTCAGACTTGTGGGAGTCCCTCGCTGTGACTGCTGCCTAAGATAAACCGCATGCATTTTGTTTTTTTTTTATTTAAATAAATAATAAAAAAAAAAACGACGTGCGGTCCCCCCCAATTTTCATTCCCAGCCATGATAACGCCGGCTGGGGGCTGGTATATCCTCAGCCCGCAGCCTCCCGGTATAGCCGCATCTGTTAGATGTGACCATTCCGGGGCGATATCGGCTCATCTTGATTGCCCTGGTGCGGTGGCAATCAAGGTAATAGCAGGGGTTAACAACAGCGCATGGCTGTTACTAAACCCCAGGTTTGTGATCGCACAGGCGTCTGTGAGATACCCGCATCACAAAACTGTAAATAAAAGTAAATAAAACGTAATCCACACGAGTGAGCAACCATAGAGCACGACTGCCCGCTCTGAGTGAAGCCTATTACTGACCGCGATAAGCGATGACTGCACGGCAGAGCTGTCACAGACTGGGGGGCGCGTCAGCCAGGAACCAATCACAGCTGAGAGGACGGCCGGTGGGCGGGGAAAACACGGAAAGCTGTGTGATTGCGTGCACAGCACAGGAAGTGAAAGCGCGACCCGGAAGCAGTGTGCCACCATGACAGAGTCTCGGTAAGTATGAAACGCTCATTTATTTATTTTTTTTTTCATGTTTATTAATTACTGGTTCCGGATCGTGCAGCCGGAATCCCGCGCCCGGGCCCGGAAATAGTGCTGAAACCGCGCGGATCCGGACATTTACAGTCCGGGCCCGCTCAGCACTAGTCCTGAGTAGTGGAGATAATAGTTTATACACTTTCTGAAGGGCTCTAACCAGAATAATAGACAAAAAACAAATAAGGCTATGTGCGCACGCTGCATTTTGAAGGGCTCTAGCCAGAATAATAGACAAAAGACAAATAAGGCTATGTGCGCACGCTGCGTTTTTTTGACGCTGCGTTTTTGACAGCTAAAAACGCACAAAAACGCATAAAAACACACCCGCGGCAAAAACGCGCATGCGTTTTTACCACGTTTTGGTGCGTTTTTGGCTGCCTTTTGCTGCGTTTTTGATCTCTGCGTTTTTCTGCATTTTTTCAATGCATTGCATGGGGGGAAAATGCAGAAAAACGCAGGAAAGAATTGACATGTCCATTTTTTTTAAGCTCAAAAACGCAGCTTAAAAAAAAAGTGTGCGGACAGCAAAAATGAAAACTCATACACTTTGCTGGGGAAGCAAAGTCATGCAGTTTTGAGCCCTAAAACGCAAAAAAACGTACCCGAAAAAAGTGCAAAAACGCCACGAAAAACGCACTGTGCGCACATAGCCTTAGAAGCTGAAAATCTGCATTAGCATATATCTTTGTCTGCTGATTAGTACTTGTGCATCTTAAAACACAGTGGAGACTAATTACAGCTGCAGTGACAATTTAGCAAAGCCGAGTCTGCTGCCAACATTCACCTCAACACAGTGACATGATTCTGACTTTGGTTGAGGGCTGAGTTTGTAATAAGTGCAGACTTGAAGAATTGGCTACATTGCATTAACAACTTGGACCCCAGCCTGTGTATAGTCAGTGGAGAGAATACTAAAGAAATTGCTGTTGAGCTTCCAGGATTCAGTTATTCTAAGGTGTCTTAACTGGTTGTCAGATCTACAGCAGTGCTGGTGACATACCAACAGCACTTGGACTTTGAAAGTTATCTATAAATATAGTGCACTGCAACATAGGAGCAGTTCTTAGTGCATTTATACAGTGACAAATATATATACACAGTATGGCACAGAAAATAAAGGGAGTAAATAAAGATTTACAAAAAAATATGTCTAGCTTCAGCTCTAGAATTCCGCAAGCCGGGAAAAAATGCAAATACTACTCAAGCAAGCTTAGCCGTTGGAGCAATTCCAAAAGGCATGTCTAGCATCCCTTAAACTCAACCTAAACAGCAGAAAAGAAAAGAATGGGAAGATAAAAGGGATACGGATTGGGAAACTCCTGCTCTCTTATCAGACTTAGGGTATGACCGTACTTTGCGTTTCCACCTGCGTTTCTGCTGCTTTTTAGGTCCGTTTTGAACTGCACCTTTTTCATGCCAAAATGCATGCGTTTTGATTTTCCAGCAAAGTCAATGGTAAATGTTGATTTTCAGACCGCACTTTGCGTTTCTAAACGCTGCGTTTAATTTGCATATTTTGTGGCAAAAACCATGCGTTCAAAGAAGCAGCATGTCAATTGTTTTTGCCATTTCTGCAGCGTTTTGCTAACATTGAAATCAATGAGAAGTAGCAAAAAGCAACAAACATCAAAATTCCAGCGTTTTACATGCTTTTTTGGTGCAGAAACACTGCGTTTTTTACTGCAAAAATGCATGCTTTTCTGACATTAAAATAATGGATTAATATGTCCCTTTACACACACACATAGTCCGACAATTAAATTAGTGAAAAGTATGATTTTATTGCTATTTTAGCAATAAATATTATATTACCGCTATAATTTCATGAAATATAACTATTTTCTTTAATAATTAAAAAATTGTTTAGCTTTTTTTTCTCTTTTTTCATTCTGTTTGACTATTTAATCTTTATTTAGCAATGTCTTGATGTTCAAAACGCATCTGTCAAAACGCAAGAGAAAAAGCAAGTAAAAAGCGCTGAATACGCATGTAATACGCAGTAAATACGCATGCGTTTTTAGTGCTAAATTTGTGAAAAAGCCAACTTTGGCTAAATCAATTAAGGCAAAAACGTGCGTTTAGAACTGCAAGTAGGACGACGCAAAGTGCGGTCATACCCTTAAGGCCGCTTTACACACAGCGACATTGCTAATGAGATATCGCTGGGGTCACGGAATTCGTGATGCACATCCGGCCTCATTAGCAACGTTGTTGCGTGTGATAAGCTGGATGCGCTTATCCATCAGGAAACTATCAGCAGTGCTGAAGACACGTTATGAGAGAACACTGGCTGCTGGGAAATGACAGAACTCCCAAGACGTAACTGGTGAGCTCAGGCCACTCTTCCATTTTTGAAGACCAAAATGCAAAAGGGTTCAACTCCCCCCTGATTTCATTGATACTGAGGTCTAGATACTCCAGGACAATCCTCTCCAGTTGTTCACTATGTGGCAGACTTGTACTCTGTTCTGTTGGTGCACAGGATGGTCTAAAAATTGTGTGTCATAAGTAGAGTTGAGCGATGTTCGAGGTTCGCCAATTTCATATTCGAGTGATTTTGGGGGGGCTCGAGATCGAACGCGAACACGAGCTTTATGCTAAAGCTCGATAGCTCGAGTTACGTTCGAGAACGGTTCGATCAGCAAAAAGCCTAGCTAAGTACTAGCTGGCTTTTCACTGTAATAGTGTGAGTCACTCTGTGATTCACACTATTATCTAATTTCAGTGTATAGTGTGCGGGGGCGGAGCGTTTAGATAAGTGCTGCTGGGACTATGGCAATCGCCATTTTTTTTTTTCCCTAAGCGCGCGTGCAGTGGGGCGGGCCAGCATGTCAGCAAATCCCAGACACACACACAGCTACGTGGTTTTTTTTGCCAGACAAGCAAGGGCATGTGTCATAGGCTGTCAATGTCACATGTCCTTGCATTATAAATACGGGCATTTTCTCTCACAGAGCCATTATCTGCTTTCTGCGTGTAGGTAACAGTCACCGCTCACGCAGCTCCTGGCACCGCTCTGCCTGTGTACGCTATACACACAGCGCTCTACAGATTAGGGACAGAAGTTTATTGCAGCCCTTTTCAGGGCTCATTTTTTTGGGCTCAGAGCCACAGGTGACAGTCAGCTCTGTGGAAACGCTGTATACAGCTTCAGATAACAGCGTCTGTGTACCTAAGCTCAGGGATTTCCTCGCTGCATTTCACCATTAGGAGGGATAGAAAGTGAGGCTTCCTTTCCTGTCCACTGACCCAGAGAACCCGGCCACTGTACACACCTGCCCACTTTTGCCACGCAATTTTTATAGCAAACAATGCTGGACATAAGGGGCATCCAAACAGTGGCTGCTATACTAATTTTGTGTCCCACTGGTGCAAAGCATTTTCCAGCACCTCTGCATTAAACCCTGATGCACATTTTGCTACGCTATTTTTATAGCAAACAGTGCTGGACATAAGTGGCATCCAAAAAGTGTCTGCTATACTAATTTTGTGTCCCACTTGTGACAAGCAAGTCCCAGCACCTCTGCATTAAACCCTGATGCACATTTTGCTATGCTATTTTAATAGCAAACAGTGCTGGACATAAGTGGCATCCAAACAGTGGCTGCTATACTAATTTTGTGTCCCACCGGTGCAAAGCATTTTCCAGCACCTCTGCATTAAACCCTGATGCACATTTTGCTACGCTATTTTTATAGCAAACAGTGCTGGACATAATTGGCATCCAAACAGTGGCTGCTATACTAATTTTGTGTCTTACCGGTGCAAAGCATTTTCCAGCACCTCTGCATTAAACCCTGATGCACATTTTGCTATGCTAATTTTATAGCAAAAGAGTTGCCAGTTTTAGGGCCATAGTTGCATTGTCAGGGATAGTCAGTGTTGGTTCTTCAGCTGTCAATAAAGTTAGACCACCTCTGAAATCTACACCACCTCTCAATTTTTGCTACCACATTTTAAGTGACTAATCTTGTCGCTAACAAAATGAGTGGCAAAAGGACAGATGCTGGTGGAAAGGGGAACAGGCATGTTGAAAAAGGAAAAAAAGTTTGTGTCCGTGGGGAAGGGGGCCAAGCTACATTATCTGCTGAAGATAAGCCATCTTCCAGCAAAAGTAAGATGTCTGTCTACTACTTTCCGTGGACAATCTGATGTGCTCCCTTTCTTACGGACCCGAACAACTGTTCCGAAAAGGTAGATGATGCACAAAAAAAGAACATGCTTGAATGGATCTCAAGTGCTCCAACAAGTGCTCTCTCCTCCACCTCAACTACCACATCAAAAAAAAAACCAGTCCTCTGAGTTGTCATCCCAATCACAATTGCTTTCTCCCAGCTATCAAGTCTCCACCCACCCTGCACAGTATGGTGATGACTGAGTCTGCAGAGCTGTTCAGTCACACTATAGCCTGTGAATCAGAGGTCTGCTCCCAAGCTACAGTGAGTACAGACCAGGAAATGGTCTGTAGTGATGCCCAGAACCTTTGTGACTCAGATTCAGGCCCTGATGACCAACTTTATGAGCATAATGTAGACCCTCATTCCCAAACTGTAACACCTGTTGGTGGAGACAATGAGGAACATACTGATGACGATGAGACACAGATACCAGATTGGGATGACAACTTAAATATTCAGTCAGGGCAGGAAGAGGCTAGACCTGAGGGCGAGGGAAGTGCAAACACAACGCTTGATAATGAAGTTCTAGATCCCACTTACTGTCAACCCACAGTCAGGCACTTGAGGAGGTCAACAGAGGCGGTGGAGAAGGATGCAACTGATGACGAAGTTACCTTGCGCCTTCCTGGACAGAGTCGGAGTACTGGTAGCATGTCTACAACTGCATCCTCAGCCACCACTCTGCCTCTGAGCACAAGTCGGGGTGGCTCTGCAGGTCGCATGTCCTCTAAGCCTTGCCTAGCCTAGTCCTTTTCTGACCTCGCAAAGGATCTCCCAAATCATGTGATATGTAAGATTTGTCGCCAATCTATAAGTAGAGGCCAAAAGCTCACTAGTTTGACAACTTCTTCCATGAATCGTCACATGAATACCAAGCATAATTCCCAGTGGGAAGCTCACTGTGCTGTAATGCGGCGTAGCGGGCCAATCACAGCCTGCCCCTTCCAGTGCATCCATGCGCTCTCATCTTCTATTACTGTGGGGACAGCTGTCACACCTGGTTTTCCACGCACACCTTCCACCACTGTAACCGCAACAGGCAGTTTGCTTGTTAGGTCATCAGTTGGTTTGGAAGGGGAAACAAGTCCGTGTGTACAGCTCTCTCAGACATCGATAGCACCAACATTGGATGAAGGCAACATCATATCTACGCCTGCACTTTACTCACAAACCTGCATTTTTCCAGGGACACCCTACTCACCACTGTCTACACACAGCTGCCAGATCTCGGTCCCTCAGATGTGGACAAATAACAGGCCATTTCCTCTGACCCATGAAAAAGCTAAGAGGTTGACTTTATCCCTCTGTAAGCTCTTGGCTACCGAAATGCTGCCTTTCCGCCTGGTGGACACAGCGGATTTTCGAGACCTTATGTCCGTCGCAGTGCCCCAGTACCAGGTGCCCAGTCGCCACTACTTCTCCAAGAAAGGTGTGCCTGCGCTACACCAGCATGTCGCACACAACATCACCGCTTCCTTGAGAAACTCTGTGTGTGAACGGGTGCATTTCACCACCGATACTTGGACCAGTAAGCATGGACAGGGGCGTTACATGTTGCTGACTGGGCACTGCGTAACTATGGTGATAGATGGAGAAGGGTCTGCTGAACAAGTCTTGCCGTCCCCACGACTTGTGCGTCAATCCTCTGTATGTATAAGTTCCTCCAATGCTTCTGCCTCCTCAACCTCGTCTGGGTCCTCAACCTCCGCCCCAAACCTGCCTGGTCAGGCCATTAGCATTGTAACTGCGCACAAGGAATCACGCACAACTCCTTACTATGCTGGCAGCAGAGCGGAACGGCATCAGGCAGTCTATAGCTTGAAATGTCTTGGAAATAAGAGTCACACAGCGGCTGAGTTGTGGTCAGCTCTGCTGTCCGAGTTTCATAAATAGTTGTCTCCACTTAACCTGCAGCCAGGTAAGGCCGTGTGCGACAATGCTGCAAACCTGGGTGCGGCCCTTTGCCTGGGCAAGGTGATACACGTGCCTTGTATGGCTTACGTGTTGAAGCTTGTTGTCCAGCAATTTTTAACACACTATCCCGGCCTAGATGGCCTTCTGCACAGGGCACGAAAACTGTCTGCTCACTTCCGCCATTCAACCGCTGCAGCTGAGCGACTTGCATCGCTCCAGAAGTTTTTCAGCCTGCCGGTTCATCGCCTGAAATGCGATGTGCCGACATGCTGGAATTTGACTCTCCACATGTTACAGCGACTGTGGCAGCACCGCCAAGCACTGGTGCAATACGTCATGACGTATAGCCTGAGCCAACGAGATGCAGAGGTGGGGCAGATCACCCTGATGGAGTGGTCCCAGATCAAGGACCTATGCACCCTTCTGCACAGTTTCGACATGGCGACGAATATGTTTAGCGCTGACAATGCCATTATCATAATGACAATTCCAGTCATTTACATGCTGGAGCACACGCTAAACACTATTCGGAGTCAGGGGGTGGTTCAACAGGAAGGGGAGGAAGTACATGAGGATTCATATGCGCAAGGGATAACAACATCACCAAGGTGCAGACGATCATCATCACCAAGGTGGCAGGCATGGGACGGTGGGGGAGAGGGATTAACAAGGGCGCATGGTAGCAGGCAAAATGTTGAGGAAGGTGCAGGAGAACATGAAGAAATGTTGGACAAGCTGTCCATGGACATGGAAGACTCAGCGGATGAAGGAGACCTTGGTCACGTTTCAGTTAAAAGAGTATGGGGGGAGATGTCAGAGGAAGAAAGAACGGTTAGCACCTCTATGCCACAAACACAGCAAGGACTTGGTCCGCATGGATGCGCAAGACACATGAGCGCCTTCTTGCTGCACTACCTACAACATGACCCTCAGATTGTCCGAATTAGAAGTGATGATGACTACTGGGTTGCCACACTATTATATCCACTGTACAAGTCCAAATTTTGTGAAATAATTCCAAAGATACAAAGGGACGCACGTATGCAGGAGTATCAGCAGAAGCTGTTACTCAATCTTAGCTCGGCTTTTCCACCAAACCCCAGTGGTGCACGGAGTGAATCTCCCAGTTGTAACTTGACAAACATGGGAAGGTCTCGTCATCAACAGTCTAACTGTACCAGCAGCACCGTATCTGGTGCTGGTAACAGCAATTTTATTGAATCGTTTCATAATTTTTTTAGTGCATCCTTTGCAAGGCCAACAGAGACAAGAAGTCTGACACATAGTCAACGGCTGCAGAGGATGATACAGGAGTATCTCCAAATGAACATCGATGCCATGACTTTGCAACTGGAGCCTTGCTCATTTTGGGCATCAAATCTTGAAAAATGGCCAGAGCTCTCCACTTACGCCTTGGAGATTTTGTCGTGTCCAGCTGCCAGCGTTATCTCTGAACGTGTCTTCAGTGCTGCTGGGTGTGTGCTGACAGATATGCGCACGCGTCTGTCCAGTGACAATGTGGACAGACTAACGTTCATCAAAATGAACAAGTCATGGATCCACAAGGACTTTACTACCCCTGTGTCATCCTGGGGAGAGTAAAGGCTTGTGGATTTGGAATGTGCTTAATGCAAATGTACCTGTCAAGTTTGCAACTGGGGCACAAGTGCTGCCACTGAAGGGGTGTCTGTGTGGCCCAATTTTTGGAAAAAAGGGAGACTCTACTTGGAGTAACCCTTGCTGTGTTTTTAAAAATGAGCCAAGATGAAGAAGTCATGGTTCAGCAAAGACTTTGCTACCTATCCCGGTGTCATCCTGGGGACAGTTAAGGCTGGCGTATTTTGGAATGTGCTTGATGCTAGTCAACACATACAGTTTGCAACTGGGGCACAAGTGCTGCCACTGAAGTGGTGTTGTGGGGCCCAATTTTTGGAAAAAAGGGAGAATCTGCTTGGAGTCCTCTTGCTGTGTTTTACATGACTTTAGAAGGGCATGCCATGCCTATATCTGTGTCTCCTCCTGTTTTCCTCATCCAGCTGTTTAGTTTTTGCATGGGTATTTGTCCTTGTCACTTTCCCATGTGTTTGTGTTGTCTTGGGAGTTGTTTGGCACCTTTTGGACAATTTTGAGGGTATTTTCAAGGTGTTTTTAGGTGTTTGTGATTGCCTCCCATTGTTTTCAATGGGGGTTCGAGAGGTTCGTCGAACGGCTCGTCGAACGGAGCACCGTTCGATGAACTGAACCGAACTCGAACTCCATGGGGGTGGCTCATCTCTAGTCACAAGTTACAGCAATTGCTGTGCCACTTAAACTGCTTCTGTTGCTAATGCTTCTGCGATAACTCAACTTTTCCGGGGTTGAAAGTGTAGAATGTCAATGTGTACCGCCCCACACTCGGCTGCCTGCCGAGCCGCTCGGGTCCGGGCTCGTTTTGGTGGGTGGCTCGAGCGCCTCCGGACCGGCGCTACGTGTAGGGATTTCAGTGGGGAGGTTCACGGTCAAGGTTGTGGTGTTTAGGGATGTAAGTTCGTGACGCCACCCACGGGTTGTGGTGAGTGTGGACACCAACACTGCCGTTAACTAGGCACCCAGGGACAGTGTTGTGCATCCTGATGTTGAACCCTCCGTGGGCAGGGGGTGATGGTCCCGGGGCCCGGTGGTGAGAGGTGCGGGCGTGTTGGTGCGGTGCGGTGCGGTGTGCAGCCCGAGGGCACTGTTGTACTCACTATAACAGATACACCGGAGTCTCTGGTAAACCAAAAGGATAGTGGTCGGTGCCCGCAGCCGACTGCACTTGGACCCCCACCCGGTTCGGTGGTTCCCGCCTTTCTTCTGCACCTCTTTTTGTAGAACTTGACTGCCTATACTTCAGCAACGGTAGTCCTCTCCCCGGCTTTATGTGTGTCGGGGAACCCGTTTGCCTGCAGGTGCTGCCCTGTGGGATCTCTCTGCCTGTGCGGTGGCTTTCTATCCCTCTCGGTGGGCTGTTGCCGTCCTTCGGGTCTTGGGACGGGAAAGGACCTAAGGTCCAGACCTTAATCAGTAAATTCGACGTTGTCCAGTGGCTTCTGGACCTCGTTCTGGGTCTGAGTACCCCTCCTGGTGTTCCGGTTTCCAGTTGGTTCCCCGGTTCGGTACCGGCAGGCCACTAGCCTGTCCCAGTCCGTTACGGTTCCACCAGCCATCTTCCCGACTCCTGCAGGCGGCAACCACCATCTGCCTCCTGGTCACAGGGTATCCGGGCTACGACCCAGATCCCTGACAGACGTTTACACTTTGCTACCACTCTCCTTCACCTCCAAAACTGAACTCCACTCAACTGAACTGTTGTGTTTTTCCGCCTCAGGCTACACGAACTCCTCGGTGGGCATGGCCAACCTCCTGGCTCCGCCCACGGGTGTGAACTTCAAGACCTGAGAGGGGTGACTCAGGGTTTTTAGGTTGGCTGCTGTTACCTTGTTAAGGAACGGGTGTTTGTGCAAGGGCGTACCTGTGACTACCTGGCTAGTCCAGGGCGTCACATTCCCCCTTGGTTTAATGCAGACCATCCGCGGGCTGCCTGACCACCACCGGTTTATTGTTGTTTGCTGTGAAGATAAACGGGAAAAACAGGTACAAGTATACTAAACTTTTTACATTTCAAGCAGTTTTGGAAAATTATCCCTTGCGGGAGGCACATTCTTGAACGTTGCACATAAATAAAACATTTTTATTAACGGGAAACGGGACCAGGTCCTTCCAGTGACCCACCCAAGCAAACCTAGCCTTGATGCTGCCTCTAAGAAACAGGCAGCTCCCCTTTTCCCCAGTCCAGGAACAGGAACGGTTCCAGGTGTTGCCCAAACAGGCTGGGTAAAAAGTTCCTTACCCGGCAGTCTCTCAGAGGCCCCACGTCCAGGGGACCCCTGACCCGGAGGGTCGTCACCGGTTGCATTGGTGACAGGGCCTTGGCCATCACATTCCCGCAGGCCCTTCCTCCAGTCTGCCTCTCCGGAGGCGGTGGGACCTAAAGGGTGGTCTGGGAATTATTTACAAACCCAAATGTTATTGGGTGGCCTGCAAGTTCTCGGCCTTGTCTATGGGTTAACAGGACAAACAGGGTTTAACAGGGTCCCAACAGGGGCCTCAACATGGCAGGCGGGATCCGCTGCCTTTTACTCCTGCTGCTTTTATGAATCAGGTGATTGTCTTGGGTGATTGGCATTCATTCGCACACATATGTACATAATCAACAACTGTACCCCTTCTAGCTGGCAGTTTCCCTGTACCTAAGCGGGGGCTGACCTAGGTTAGGGCGTGTGGACATCCGGGGTCCCCTACTATCAGGGGGAGGCAACGGGGGAGAGGGAATGGCCAGTTCCTCTTCCCTAGTGTCAGGTATGGCGGGAAGAGACCTGCGGGGGCATGGTGTAGATGCATCCCTGGGCGCTAGCTCGAGTGGCTCACTGGTGGGCACTTGCGGCTCCATTTCTTCCATGGGTTGTGAGAACATTATTACAGGAACAATCAACGCGCCATTCTGCGTAGGCCAGTAAGCTGGGAAGTCTCCCATCACCGTATGGATCACCCCCTTCTTCTCCTCCATGCTTGGCATGGGCACAGGGCCCTCTTCAACCAGCCTCAGGGGACCCGGGCATCTCTTCAGGTGGTCCCTGGAAATGGTGGCTGTGATTTTCCCCTGGTCATGACTAATCAGGTAGGTTTTCTCATTCTCCCATCCAGTTGGTTGGACGACGAAGGGGGTCCTCTCCCATTGATCGTTAAGCTTATGGGTTTTCCGTTTGCGCTTGAGCACCACATCTCCAGGCCCAAAGGGAACAGCCTGAGCCCGCTTGTTGAAGCGCCGCTCCTGCTTTTCTCGACTTTGACGTAGATTCCTTTCCACATACTGCGTCTGCCGCTCGGAATCCCAATTGCCAGTGGGAGGGAGAGTTTCGGGCACTTCTACATCCATTTCCAGATCCACTGGTAGCTGTCCCTGCCGGGCCCTCATCAGGTACACGGGGGTGCACTTGGTGGAGCTGCAGGGGATGTTATTGTACATGTCCACTAGATCAGGTAGCTTCTCAGGTCACAGATTCCGTTCTTCCAGTGGTAATGTCTTAAGGAGGTTTAGGACCAGATGGTTCATATTCTCACACATCCCATTGGTTTGGGCATGGTAAGGCGTGGTCTGGATCTTCTTGCACCCGTACAACAAGTGGCAGAACTCCTGGAACACCTCTGCTTCAAAGGATGGCCCCTGATCTGTGAGCACCTTTTCGGGATAGTCATGTGGCCGGCAGAAGTAGGCCTGGAAAGCTCTAGCTGCAGTGTGGCCTGTCAAGTCCTTAACGAGGACAACCACCGTAAATCTGGAGTAGTGGTCGACAATGGTCGGGGCATGTGTACCCGCTTCAGCTGGGCGTGAGCTTGACGTGGTCCAAGGCGACCAATTTCAGTGGCTGACGGGTGACCATCAGTTGTAGCAGGGCCTTCTGACTGGTTTTGTCCCACCTCCTCAGTGTACAGGGGCCACACTCTCGGCACCAGGCTTCCACGGACTCTCGCATCCCGCTCTAGTAAAACCGCTCCCTCAACAGCATTTCCAGCGCCAACATGGTAGGCCTACAGGACCTGCAGTACACACGCCTGGTGCACCACCAGCTGGCAAACCTTCTTGTGGGTTGATCCCGTATAAAGCTTCCCTTGATACAGGTACAGCCGGTCTCTCTCTTTCCACAACCACTGGGCTTCGGAGGGAGCGGCGGGGTTCATCCAGGAAGAACCCTGAGCAATCTTTGTCTTGACCAGTTGAACTGCAGGCTCCTAATCCTGGGCTTACTGCCACCCTTGGCTGGGCAGCGGGTCGAAGTTCGCCTGCTGCTGGTGAACGCAGGGCTTCTCACCTTGGGGCTGAGGGAATGCGGGCAGCTCGATTTCCTCCAAGGTGTCTTCCCTCCATCCCTTCATCAGGTAGATGGGGCATCCGGGACAGTGCGTCCACATTGGTGTTCTTGCAGCCAGCCTGGTATTTGATGGTGAAGTTGTAATTGGACAGCTGTGCCATCCACCGCTGTTCCAAGGCACCCACCTTGGCCATATCCAGGTGCGTCAACAGGTTGTTGTCTGTATAGGCCAAAAACTTCACTGTCGCGGGATAGTGTGTAAACCTCTCTGTTATGGCTCGCACAAGGGACAGGAACTTGAGCTTGAAGGAACTGTAATTCTCAGGGTTCCTCTCCATTGGCTGGAGCTTCCAACTGGTGTAGGTGATCACCTTCTCTTTTCTGTTATTACACCTTGTGGCTCCCCTGTTGCAAAGAATGATGTGGTCTCCCATTCCTTGCCTGCCACAAGCCCTCCTGCTCAGCAGCACCGAAGGTCTGGGAGACTGTGCAATATACAGGGGATGCCTGCTCAGAGAGGCAGCAGGAGTGTTGCACCTTGTGGTTCTCCTGTTGCAGGGAATGAGGCGGTCTCCCATTCCTTGCCTGCATGTGAGCCCTCCTACTCAGCAGCGCTGAAGGTCTGGGAGACTACGTAATGTGCAGAGCTTAACTGCTCAAGGAAGCAGCAAACATTCCGTTATCCTTGCACATTGTGAAACCGAGGATCCCGCTTCTATGTCCCAGAGGCGGGAAGATGAGCATGTGCACTACGTGGCATGTTCTGATTCGCCCACTGACGTCACATGGCTTGATGACAAGGCTAGTGATGTGGTGAACCCTGACTGGCCGGGCTGGGACGTCGTGGACCCTGATTGGGCCCAGGCCGTCATCTCCGCCTCGCACCCGGCCTTGGATGGAGCTGTGCCTCCTTAAAAGCTACTCCTGCCAATATGGCGGCGCGTGACCATCCTCTATTGTTGGATGACTGGCAGCATGCTGCTACGCCGCTGTACAGGCATTTTTGTCTACTTGTGGGCTTTGCCCTTGCTGCTTTGGCAGTACCTTGTTTGCAGGCCGTGTTCCTGCCCTTACTGCCCCGGCAGTACCTTGTTTGCAGGCCGTGTTCCTGCCCTAGGTGAGCTCCTCGGGACTCCTTCGGACTCCCCTGGTTCTTGAAGCACACGTGCGTGGGCACCGCTGTGCTACCCTCGTGCCACTTTTCCGTGACTTTCCTCTGGGCACACGTGCTTGGGCACCGCTGTGCTTCCTCGTGCAACAAGTACACCGAGCTGTGAGCCCCGCGCCATACAACCCTCACGGGTTAGGGCGGGCCGGTGTACGCAGATCATCTGTGACGTAGCAGACGATCGTCAGAAGCAACCCGCTCACTTTTCAATAACCATAGCAGTGGTCCCCTACACCGTACGGTGGACCTTGACCGGCGGAAGCTGTTTCTATACCATCTTGGCACGCTTCCCCGGGTCCCCCTCGTAACATTACGGTCGCGCCAAAGGTCTGGGTATGGCTGAAGAGCAGCAGCAGTTGCTGTGTTATGTGCAGCAGTTGGAGTCACGGTTGGCAGCAGTGGAGCAGTCCTCCTCCGATAAGGCTGCTTTGGCGACAGTCGCCACCCAGGCGGCTACTCAGGCTGTGATATTGGGTGGAAGGTCACCTCGCCTTGCGCTTCCAGAGCGCTTTAGCGGGGACAGCTCCGAGTGCCGTGGTTTTATAAATCAGGTCACCACCTACTTGGAGCTGTCCGCGACTCATTATGCTACTGAGAAGGCGAAGGTAGCCTTCATCCAGTCCCTGCTCACAGGGAGAGCGCTGAAGTGGTCCACGTCGTTGTGGGAGCGTGGAGATCGGGTGGTGAATAATCTTGCAGCTTATCTTGGGGCCATGAGAATGGTGTTCCTCGGGCCTCAAGTCACCCACGACTCCGCGTTGCGGCTCCTACGACTTTGGCAAGGGTCTGCTTCGGTCGGGGACTTTGCGGTGCACTTCAGGACAATCGCCACAGAGCTGGACTGGCCGGATAAGGGCCTTGTCCCTGTGTTCTGGGAGGGCCTGGCAGGGTTCGTCAAAGATGCACTGGCCACGCGTGAGGTGCCTGCCACCTTAGAGTCCTTGATTCAAGTTGCTTCTCGCATAGATATCCGCCAGGCGGAGCGGAGGCTCGAGGTCTCATCGGCACCCACGTCTACCCGGCCTAAAAAGCGTATGACCCCTATCTTCCACCAGACAGATCTCCCAGCCAGCTCTGTAGAAGACTCCGTGGAGTCAATGGAGGTGTCCAAAGCGGCCTCCTCTACCACAGGTCCTCGGTCTTCTGTCATCTGCTTTTCCTGTGGGCAGAGGGGACACATAGCTACCCGATGTCCTAAACCATCGGGAAAAGACAGCGTCTAGTTTCTATCAGAGGGGAGACTCTAGACGCTGCCTCTCTCTCTAGGTTGACCATCAGCGCCCAGTTGCAGTTCAACACTACTGTCTTCTCTGCCCTGGCTTGCTTGGACTCTGGCGCTGATGGCAATTTCATTTCGACCTCCCTGGCAACTGAGTACTCAGTTCCCTTGGTTCTGTTGCCTAAGCCAATCAGGATCCGGGTAGTCAACGGGTCCCTACTTGTCGATCCCATTACCCAGATCACCATCCCTCTCAGGATGGACGTACCACCAGGACACCATGAGCAGGTGTCCTTCCTGGTGCTTCCAGAGGGGACGGATGAGATCCTACTGGGACTCCCCTGGCTGAGACAGCATGCTCCTATACTCAACTGGGCAACAGGGAAGATCTCGTCCTGGGCAGGGTCTTGTAGGGAGCACCTCGTGACTACCGGACCACCGACAACCATCAGGTCGGTTGGGTCTTCGGGGGAAAGAGGGGGTTGGATTTACCGGCACCTTATGAGGCCTACAGGGACATCTTCTCCAAGAGGGCCGCAGATACTCTTCCCCCCCACTGGCCATACGATTGCTGAATAGACCTGAAGCCAGGCTCCGAGCCCCCTAGGGGCAGAGTGTATCCACTCTCTGCTCCAGAGACGGAGGCTATGTCCAAATATATCCAGGACAGCCTGGCGAAAGGGTTCATTTGCAAGTCTATATCAGCGGCCGGTGCGGGGTTCTTTTTCGTGCAGAAAAAGGAAGGGGATCTGCGCCCCTGTATCGACTACAGGGGATTAAATGCAATTACGATTAAGAACAAATACCCGTTGCCCCTCATTACGGAGTTGTTTGATCGATTCCGCGGGGCGAAGGTCTTCACAAAGCTGGACCTACGTGGGGCATACAATCTAGTGCGAGTCCGAGAGGGCGATGAGTGGAAGACCGCCTTCATCACCAGGGACGGTCACTACGAGTATCTCGTAATGCCCTTCGGACTCTGCAATGTCCCCGCCGTGTTCCAAGACTTCGTGAATGACATTTTTCGGGATTTGTATGTTTCTGTGGTTGCATACCTGGATGACATCCTCATTTTCTCCACCGATCTTGCCACCCATCGGAGGGATGTCATCCGGGTACTCAAGAGGCTCCGCACCCATTCTTTATACGCTAAGCTGGAGAAGTGTGTTTTTGAACGTGAATCCTTGCCGTTCCTGGGATATATCGTGTCCAGTCAGGGGTTAGCAATGGATCCGGGGAAGTTGGAGACAGTGATGAACTGGCGTGAGCCCCGCTCGCTGAAGGCGATCCAGTGATTCTTGGGGTTCATTAATTATTATCGCCAGTTCATTCCCAACTTTTCGACGGTGGCAGCACCCATTAATGCCCTTACCCGCAAGGGCGCTAATCCCAAAGCGTGGACACGGGAGACGGTAGAGGCTTTTCACACTCTCAAAACCCACTTCTCCAGAGCTCCCATCCTTCATCGTCCAGACGTCTCCAAACCCTTTCTACTGGAGGTAGACGCCTCTTCGGTCAGTGCAGGTACAGTCCTGTACCAGAAAAACGAATGAGGAAGGAAGCATCCGTGCTTCTTTTTCTCAAAGACCTTCTCTCTGGCCAAGAGGAACTACTCCATAGGGGATAGGGAGTTACTGGTGATGAAATTAGCATTTCAGGAGTGGCGGCATCTCCTGGAGGGTGCGAAGCATCCATTTGAGGTATTTTCCAACCACAAAAACCTCACATACTTCCAGACAGCACAACGCCTGAACTCAAGGCAGGTTCGTTGCTTTCTGTTCTTCTCCCGGTTCCGCTTTATTATCCGCCACGTGGCCGGTGAGAAGAACGTACAGGCCGATGCCTTGTCGCGTTGTATGGTCGTGCTGGAGGAAGAAGAGGAGGAGCCTCGTCTTATATTACCTCCGGACAGCTTGAGGATGATCACCCCACTTCTCTGGACCAGGTGCCACCTGGCAAGACCCTCGTTCCCCCTGAGCTACGTAATGAGGTGCTATCCTGGGCCCATGCCTCCAAGGTTGGGGGTCACTTCGGGGTCAAAAGGACCAGAGACCTAGTGGCCAGGCATTATTGGTGGCTTAGAGTAGCCCAGGACATACAGGAGTATGTGGGAGCCTGTATGTCGTGTGCACGGAATAAGCCGTCCCGGCAGAGACCTGCGGGTCTTCTTCACCCACTGCCGGTGCCGGATCGTCCCTGGGAAGTGGTGGGGATGGACTTCCTTGGAGATCTGCCCAAGTCAGCAGGGCACAGGGTCGTGTGGGTCATCACGGATCACTCTTCTAAAATGGTCCACTTGGTGCCTCTCCCACGACTCCCGACGTCACGTGCCCTCGCCACCTTGTTCATTCGGCATGTATTTAGGCTGCATGGCATGCCTGACAAGGTGGTGAGCGACCGGGGTCCCCAGTTCGTGTCTCGCTTCTGGAGAGAACTCTGTAAGCTCTTGCAGATAGAGCTTAACATCTCCTCCGCATACCATCCCGAGACCAATGGACTGGTGTAGAGGACCAATCAGACCCTGGTAACTTATCTCCGCCACTTCATCTCCGCACACCACGACAACTGGGCTAACCTCCTTCCTTGGGCTGAATTTGCCTTCAATAATGCGGTCCACGAGTCCTCTGGCCAGACTCCGTTCCTGCTTAACAACGGACAACATCCCAGAATCCCGGTCCCGATGCCCATTACGTCACCCGATCCTAGAGTGGAGGATTGGGCAACCGAGGCCCGGGAGATCTGGGATAACACCTAGGAGGCCCTTAAGAGGGCTAAAGACCGGATGGTGACGACGGCTGATGAACACCGCCGCCCTGCACCATCTTTCACCCCTGGTGACCTAGTGTGGCTGTCCTCTAAGAATATCAACCTACGGGTACAGGCAGCCAAGTTCGCCCCTAGGTACCTGGGCCCGTTTAAAGTCTTGGAGCAGGTAAACCCGGTGGCATACCGACTCCAGCTCCCTCCACGCTGGGGTATAGCCAATACCTTTCATGTGTCCCTTCTGAAACCCGTACGACTTAATAAATTCTCGGGGTCTCTGCCGGTCCAATCCGGCTACTCGTCCGACGACCCTGAGGTAGTGAAGCTTGTGGAGACAAAAGTCATACGGGGCAGGAGGTGCTACCTCGTGGAGTCGGCCAGGGCATAGATCCTGGGAATTGGAGAATCATATCCGCGCCCCAGGTTTGGTGGTGGCCTTCGAGCACAGGCAGGAGGGGGGGGGCCTTGGACGGGGGGGGTAATGTTACACCTTGTGGCTACCCTGTTGCAAGGAATAATGTGGTCTCCCATTCCTTGCCACGAGCCTGCCTGCTCAGCAGCGCTGAAGGTCTGGGGGACTGTGCAATATACAGGGGATGCCTGCTCAAAGAGGCAGCAGGAGTGTTGCACCTCATTTTTCTCCTGTTGCAGGGAATGAGGCGGTCTCCCTTTCCTTGCCTGCCGCGAGCCCTCCTGCTCAGCAGCGCCAAAGGTCTGGGAGACTACGCAATGTGCAAAGCTTAACTGCTCAGGGAAGCAGCAAGACTTCCGTTATCCTTGCACATTGTGAAACCGAGGATCCCGCTTCTATGTCCCAGAGGCGGGAAGATGAGCATGTGCACTACGTTGCATGTTCTGATTCGCCCACTGACGTCACACGGCTTGATGACGAGGCTGGTGATGTGGTGAACCCTGATTGGCCAGGCTGGGATGTCGTGGACCCTGATTGGGCCAAGGCTGTCATCTCTGCCTTGCGCCCGCCCTTGGATGGAGCTGCGCCTCCTTAAAAGCTCCTCCTACCAATATGGCAGCGTGCGACCGTCCTCTTTTGTTAGAAGAACTGGCAGCGTGCTGCTATGCCGCTGTACAGGCATTTTTGTCTACTTGTGGGCTTTGCCCTTGCTGCTCCGGCAGTACCTTGTTTGCAGGCCGTGTTCCTGCCCTAGGTGAGCTCCTCGGGACTCCTTTGGACTCACCTGGTTCTTGAAGCACACGTGCGTGGGCACCGCTGTGCTACCCTCGTGCCACTTTTCCGTGACTTTCCTCTGGGCACACGTGCTTGGGCACCGCTGTGCTTCCTCGTGCAACAAGTACACCGAGCTGTGAGCCCCGTGCCATACAACCCTCATGGGTTAGGGTGGGCCGGTGTACGCAGATCGTCTGTGACGTAGCAGACGATCGTCAGCAGCAACCCGCTCACTCTTCAATAACTATAGCAGCGGTCCCCTACACCGCATGGTGGACCTTGACCGGCGGAAGCTCTCTCTATAGCATCTTGGCACGCTTCCCCGGGTCCCCCTCATAACACGTTTCCATCCTGTATTTGCGACAGAACCGCACCCAGGCCCACATTGCTGGCGTCGGTATGGAGGACGAATGGTAGGCTGTAATCAGGATAGGCCAAGATTGCTTTCTCTGTCTGGGCCGACTTCAGCTGTTGAAAAGATTCTTCGTGACCCTCACCCCAGACAAACCAGAGGATCTACCATTTTTGGTCTGTCCCACGAGGAGGTCCTGCATGGGCGCGGCCATCTTTGTATACCCTTTGATGAAACGACGGTAGTAGCCCCCCAGGCCCAAAAACTGCCTCACCTCTTTCACCATGGTTGGTCACGGCCCGCTCTGGATAGCAGTAATCTTCTCAGGATCTGGGGCTATGCCTTCTGCGCTCACCAAATGCCCGAGGTACTGCACCTTGGGCTTCAACAGATGACACTTGGATGATTTCAGCTTCATCCCGTACTTGGCGAGGGCTGCAAACACTTCCGCCAGGTGCTCTAGGTGACCTTCATACGTCTTGGAGTACACAATCACGTTGTCCAAGTACAGCAGCACCGTCTCGAAGTTGACATGTCCCAAGCAGCACTCCATAAGCCTCTGGAAGGTTCCCGGGGCATTGCATAGCCCGAATGGCATACTGTTAAACTCACAGAGTCCCATGGGGGTAGCAAACGCAGTCTTCTCGCGGTCTTTCTGTGCAACCGCCACCTGCCAATAGCCACTAGTGAGGTCTAGGGTAGAGAAATAATTAGCAGTCTTTAGTTTAGTAGAGTTGAGCGCGGTTCGTGGTTCGCGGTTCTCCGGTTCGCGGTTTGAGTGATTTTGGGCGATGTTCTAGTTAGAACTCGAGCTTTTTACTAAAAGTTCGGTAGCTCGAGTTACGTTCGGGAACGATTCGATCACTATAAATGTGGCTTTTCACAGTAAGGCGGGCTTTGCACACTACGACATCGCAGGTGCGATGTCGGTGGGGTCAAATTGAAAATGACGCACTTCCGGCATCGCATGCGACATCGTATTGTGTAAAGGCTTGATGATACGATTAACGAGCGCAAAAGCGTCGTAATCGTATCATCGGTGCAGCATCGGCGTAATCCATGATTACGCTGACGCGACAGTCCGATGTTGTTCCTCGCTCCTGCGGCAGCACACATCGCTGTGTGTGAAGCCGCAGGAGCGAGGAACATCTCCTACCGGCGTCACTGCGGCTTCCGTAGGATATGCGGAAGGAAGGAGATGGGCGGGATGTTTACATCCCACTCATCTCCGCCCCTCCGCTCCGATTGGCCGCCTGGCGTGTGACGTCGCTATGACGCCGCACGACCCGCCCCCTTAACAAGGAGGCGGGTCGCCGGCCAGAGCGATGGTCGCAGGACAGGTGAGTCCATGTGAAGCTGCCGTAGTGATAATGTTCGCTACGGCAGCTATCACAAGGAAATCGCTGCTGCAACGGGGGCGGGTACTATTGCGCTCGGCATCGCAGCATCGGCCTGCGATGTCACAGTGCGCAAAGTACCCCTAAGGCTATGTGCACATGTTGCTACCTGCATGTGTCCTGCATCCCCAGCACAATCCCTCTCCCTTTCCTACTCACCAATCACGGGCGTCTCGCTCCCCTGCTGTCACAAATCTGCGGCGTCTTTTCCTCTTTAGAAAATGGCTGCCGCTTCATTAGTCAATTTGTTATTCCGTGCTTTCCCCGCCCACCGGCGCTTGTGATTGGTTGCAGTCAGACACGTCCCCAAGCTAAGTGACAGCTGTCTCACTGCAACCAATCACAGCCGCCGGTGGGCGGGTCTATATCGTGTATTAAAATAAATAAATAAATTAAAAAAAAAAAATAATGCGGTTTCCCCCATATTTGATACCAGCCAGGATAAAGCCACCCGGCTGGAGGCTGGTATTGTCAGGATGGAGAGCGCCACGGTATGGGGAGCCCACCACCCTAACAATATCACCCTTCAGCCGCCCAGAATTGCCGCATCCATTAGGTGCGACAGTTCTGGGACTCTACCCAGCTCATCCCGAATTGCCTGGTGCGGTGGCAATTGGGGTAATAATGAGTTTAATCATGGCAGGCATCTCCCCGAGATACCTTCCATGATTAAACTGTAAGTGAAAGTAAATAAACACACACCGCGAAAAATCCTTTATTTGGAATAAAAGACAAAAAACCAGCCCTGGTTCACTCCTTTATTAATCCCAAAAATACGCCTTCAGGTCCGAAGTAATCCACACGACAAGGTCAGCTCTGCTCTCGGGATGTAGTGTCTCCGTAGCAATGAAGTGAAGTGCAGTTAGCAGAGACTTCAGTCAGCACAGCAGGCTTCAAAATTAGAAAATTTGCCCATTTCTTTCGTAAGAAGCAATAGACTAGTGGATAAAGCGCCCGCCTAAGAAGCATAACGTCGGGAGTTCTAACCCTGGTAATGAATTATTATTTTTTTTTTTTTTTTATTTATTTATAATTTCAAATTATAATTATTATCTATTTATAAAGTGAAAGTAAATAATCACACACCGCGAAAAATCCTTTATTTGGAATAAAAGTAAAAAAAACCACAGTTTCACCATTTTATTAAAATCCTCCAATGCCCCTCCAGGTCCGACGTAATCCACACGACACTGTCATCTCTGCTACAGAACACAAGTGCTCTGCATGATATTCACATAGCTTTAAATGAATCACGTGGTCAGCTGAGACTTCAACAATCCAGACTTCAACACTACCAAATGTGCCTATCATTCACATTAGAAGCAATAGCTGAGTGGGAGTCCAAAATGGCCGCTGTCAGGGGCAGACGTGGATGTGGGAGCTCCTGATCTATCAACAGGCATCCTGCTCCCCGACGGACAATACACCCGTCTGGCTCCCCCATCCAGGTCCCCAGAACGCCACAAGAGAGGAGAGACCCTCATTTCTCGGTTGCACCCACAAGGGCGCATCCTAAGACCCATCCAAAGCTGTGGCCTGACGGGGCACTGGGGGTGGCAAGGCCCGAGAAGCGCGGTCCCAGAGAAACGGAGGCACCCGCCGGAGGAAAGATAGAGCTTACCAGGGGGCTCAGAAGGAGCGGACCGAAACCAGAAGGCCTGACGATCCTCACCTCCCCTCATCCCGATCCGGGCTTGTTCGACGCTCCGGGCTACAGCGGGAGAAGAGCCGCCGCCATTTTAACTCCACATCCGCCCGGCCCCGAGGAAGGTGGACAGAGCTGAGACCGCACAGGCCGCCGGAGCAAGCCGGAAGGCCTGCGGAGACAGAGAGCCCCGATACTCACCAGCTTGTCGGACGGCGGGACTGAAGTGAGAGATCTGCGAGCCGCGCGGGTTTCTGGAGAGGCCGCGTGGAGCTCCTGGGACGCAGCGTGAGATCTTGCGGCGGCTGGGAGCGGCGCTTCGGGAGAACTCTGCAGTACCCGGCGGGACGGCCTGGCGGTGAGTGAGACCCCCTCTAGCGTCCGGCTACACGCCCGTTCCTCTCCCGCACTGAAGCCCCGGGTCCGGCCTGCTGTGTCTTTCGGGCCCAGTCGCGGGCACCCGGCACCCCGGCGTCCCCCTCCATAGCCCCCCCGCGTGGCTCAGCGGCCGACAACACTGCTGAGTGTGGAGACACAGGGAGCGTAGGGGCCAGTGCTGAGGGGAAGACGCCAGACAAAGTCCCCCTACACTGGAATTCTGCCAGGTGGAGGGTGAAGATAGGGGAACGGACCCGGTTTAAGGGGACCCCTTCTCAAAATAACCCAGGGACATTAAGAGCCGTGGGGGGTTGCTCTGTGCCCCTTCACATTACAGGGTGCTCTGTCGGCTCGGGTTTGGGCCTCCACAGCCTGGCAACCTGGCCAGCGGCAAGAAAAATTTATTAAGATCCGGCTCCACACACCATTGCAAACACCGAGGCTGCAAGAGAGGCCCGTGGGTGGAGATGATATAGAGAGGGGTCACACAGACGTACCTCTAGCATAGAGACACTCTCTTCTCGCCTCCTTCCCCCTCTTTGAGGGAGTGCAATGTACTAAAATCTGTGCTACCTGGAGGGAGTGGAGTGGCCTAACTCCTACCATTCACTCACTTAAGCATAAAACCACGTATGTCTGACTTTAACATGGTCAAAATCGGCAACGCACGTGCCAGTTCTCTGCCCAGACCAGTTAAGTCCACTACCCAGGCTGATGTCGATAAGTTTCTCAAAAAACACCTACATGCAGCTGATGCTAAAACAGACAGCCCCCAAAGCACGTCTACTAATGATATACAAGATATGGATGACGATGAAAGTGACACTGAAGGTGCTGATAGTAGCAAGAGTCTCCCCATCTCAAGATCCTTTATAAAACGGATCCTCAAAAATGCGCTGGAACCGGTGGCAAGGGAGCTATCAGATATCAAACAAGAAATCGGCCAAATTGGACACAGAGTGGAAACCCTGGAAGCGGCCCAAGCCACAATAACCTCCACTTCCAACACTGTCATCTCCTGCCTTCGCCAACAGGAGGACAATATCAATCAAATTCATGCCATTCTGGAAGATCATGAAAACAGAGAAAGGCGAAACAATCTCAGATTAAAGGGACTTCCAGAATCGGTAGCAAATGAAGCTTTGATCCCGACCCTACAGGGCATCTTCTCTGACCTGATGGACTCTAATCCTGCTCCGACAATGGAACTGATACGAGCTCATAGATCTTTGAGACCCCGACCCAAACAAGGGGAACCACCAAGGGATGTCATATGCCGCTTCCTGGATTACCGAATTAAAGAACTTATTCTTAAAAAAGCCAGAGAAGCGGAGTCTTTAAGTCATGAAGGCTCTAAAATTCTGATTTTCCAGGACCTTGCTTCCACCACTCTGACCAAAAGGAGATTGCTACAACCCTTCACAACAGTGTTACGCCAACGCCAGTTTCCGTACCGCTGGTTATATCCATTTGGCATTGCTATATCTGCTAATGGAAAACACTACCAAGCCAAAACTTCTGCGGAGGTAAGGCGGATTTGTGAAGATTTGGGGATCCCATTGGAGAAATACTCGGAGCTGGAAATCCATCGATCGGCCTCTACGCTACAAATGCTTCCAGATCCGGCACCATGGCATAGTCTCACCCCAAAGACCCACAGATCCAGACGCAAAGCGGCGAAGAAACTCCAGATGAACTCTGAGGGTGAGCCCCCCTGAAGGGGCCTTTGAGTGGGTCTGTTGTTGCACACAACTGATTATGCTAGTTAAAACATGAAGTTATTATAGGGGTTTTGCACCTATTGCTCCCTCTTGATGCACACTCTTACTTGTTTGAATTGCAAATAGTTGAAAATGTTGATACTAATACCCTGTTCTCCTCTGAACCTCTCTCTACCCCCTGCTCTTTCTATCTCTTCTTCTCTTCTATTGGTCATAGGTCTGGTCCATTCATCCCGATGGGAAAAGAACAGAATGTCCTTCCGCCTGTACTACCATGGCATTACATCATAAGGTATTTACGGCGATAAGCCTCAATGCACATGGGTTAAATTCCCCCATACAAAGGTCACAGACTCTACATAGCCTACAAAAGAAGCACGCAGACATGATATTCTTCCAAGAAACGCATTTCCGCGAAGGCAAAATCCCAAGTTTTAACAAAGCACACTACACCTGGTTCCATGCCCCCTCCCCACGTAAAGGTTCTAGAGGGGTCTCCATAGCCCTGGCTAAAGATATACCCTTCCTAGCTCAAGATGTCGCTATTGACCCAGAGGGCCGGTTCATTTTCGTTAAGGGTATTTTAGCCGGTTCTATGGTAACCCTAGGGAATGTGTATGCCCCAAATGTCAAACAGATTCGTTGGTTGATGTCCACACTCAAAAAATTCCGCATTTTTTCAGAAGGTACTCCAATTTTGTGCGGTGATTTTAATGTGGCTTTGGAACCTAAACTGGACTCCACTGCAAAAAAAGTCACCTCTCTTTAAGGGACCTATCTCGGATTAAATGCTCTCTCCTTTCCCTTTCTTTGATAGATATATGGCGCTACCAACACCCCACAACTAAAGATTTTACATTCTTCTCTAATCCCCATAAATCATACCACAGACTAGACTACATTTTTCTACCCAGGCATCTACTACCTAATGTCAATGACTCAGAGATACAATCATCCCCTTACTCCGACCATGCTTATGTATCAGTCAGTTTCTCACTCCTGAGGCCGTATTGACTTCACCGTACGTGGAGATTGAATGAATCAATTCTCTCCTCGGAAGAAAATAAGAAACGCATATCTGAATGTCTCCGTAATTATTTTGCAGAGAACAAGACACAAGATATTGCGGCCCCAATGTTGTGGGAAGCGCATAAGACGGTCATTAGGGGAGAGTTGATCTCCATTTCCTCATACCTCAACAAGCAGAGGAAATCGTTCTTGCAGACTTTGTACGCTGAGATTGCCACGCTGGAGGCTCAGCATAAAAAGTCCCTATCCCAACAGACATTAGAACAACTGACTGCGAAACGTGTGGAACTTAGGGATATGCTCAATAAACAGTCGGCTAAATTTTATCTCGGTTGGAGGAATCGTATGTTCCTCCACGGGGATAAAGCCTCTAAACTTATGATGTCCCTGATAAAAAAAAGACAGGCTCGCACTTTTATACATGCAATTAAAACCTCACAGGGTCATCGTACGCAAGACTATTCCCAAATCTCGGACGAATTCCTTCGTTTTTATAAAAATTTATATCAAATTCGGCCAGAGGAGTCGACTACGGAAAGGGACAAGAGGAAATGTGGTATACAAAACTACCTAGCTAAGTTAAATCTCCCGAAACTCTCTAAAATACAGCAGGCGACCCTAGGAAAACCGTTCTCTCGAGCTGAGGTTCAGTCCATCCTGTCCAGGAGCCCCGTGGGGAAGGCTCCAGGTCCAGATGGCCTTCCCATTATCTATTATAAAAAATATTTTGACATCCTGGGGGAACATCTCTTAGCATCATGCAACGCTTTACTACACGGCGATCCTATACCCAAGCAAGCACTAGAGGCGCATATATCATTAATACACAAAGACGGGAAAGATCCGGAGTGTTGTGGAAACTATAGGCCCATCTCACTCCTGAATGTGGACCTAAAGATATATGCTAGCTTAATTGCTAACCGAGTGGCGGATATCCTTCCAGATCTCATCTCCCCTGAACAAACGGGGTTTGTTAGAGGTAGAGAGGGGAAGGATAACGCGCTAAGAGTAATAAACTTAATGCAACACGCCAGGACCCATAAGCTGCCTCTGGTGCTGCTGGGAACGGACGCTGAGAAAGCGTTTGACAGGGTGGACTGGACCTTCTTGCAGGGGACGCTGGAGGCCTTCAATTTCCCTCCAGATACCATACGCGCAATCCTGCAGATGTACACATCCCCCACGGCCAGGATTAAGATAAATAATACTCTCACCGACCCCCTCGACATTAAAAATGGCACAAGGCAGGGATGCCCCTTATCCCCCCTACTCTTTGTCCTGGACATGGAGCCACTGCTAACTTCCATCCAGCAGGACCGGGAAATTGAGGGGTTCAACCTGCAGGGAGTTCACCACAAGTCTGCCGCCTTTGCCGACGACTTGTTGGTGGTAATGTCTAGGCCGGAAAGGGGTTTCCCTGCCTTCATGAAATTACTAGAGGAATACGGCCACTGGTCTAACTTCAAAATTAACCTATCTAAATCAGAAGCATTAAGCATTAATATCGCCAGTAAAGTTACAAAGTCTCTCCAAAACTCGTTTCCTTTTCGGTGGCCAAATAGTCACATAACATACCTAGGCATTAAACTAGGGAAAACCTTCAAGTCCTTATTTGACCTCAACTACAAACCCCTTCTTCCTAATCTTACCGCACAAATAGCCTCGTGGAAGGCTCCCTTTCTTTCGTGGATGGGCCGGAAAAACTTAATTAAAAGCATTATACTCCCAAAGTTTATCTACCTCTTTCAAATGTTACCCATACCAATCCCCACAGCTTTTCTTTCTCAATGTAACTCTTTAATCTCCAACTACGTCTGGAATAAACATAAACCAAGAATCAATTTTCAAACATTGAACCTTCCAAAAGACAAAGGGGGCATGGGTTTACCCAATATATCGTTATATTACCAAGCCGCCGTCCTCTCCAGAACGGTAGACTGGATCAGACGCCCACCGAGTAAATTGTGGATATCTATAGAAGAATACTTAGCCCCCGCCCCTCTACGAGCTATGTTACTCTCTCCTCCTAACCAGAAAGATAAAAGAACCATTACAAATGAACTAACGAGAACCCTTATGCACAAATGGAAGGAAAATAGGGAGATATTGGCCCCACCTCTTTCCCTCTAACCCAAGTTTCAGACATACTAGACGCTGATGTCAATCAAGCCGCATCCACGAAGGCCACATTCCTGACCAATGTGAATGTTCCGTTAGCTGATCTTTTGGTGGATGGCTCTTTGATATCTGAACAGGAGATGGGTATGAACCCTCTCCTCGTTAGGCTCACATTTCTCCACCATACGAAATTAAAACATGTGATCCACCCATTATTACCCCATACCCATCTCGACAGACCATTAACTACATTTGAATCTTTCTGCATGCAAACCCGGGCTCCCAGAAAAGTTCTTTCTAATCTATACCATACCCTGCTTACAAAAAAACTGGTGGTAAAGAGAGCGTATATACTAAGATGGGAAAGGGACCTGAAAACCACATTTACCGATCTTCAAACGAGCCAAATTTATAATGCTTCACACGGTCCGTCATGTTGTGTGAGAGTTCAAGAGAATTCTTTCAAAGTGATTGCGAGATGGTACATTGTCCCCACCTCGTCTAGTACGTGGAGCTCTTCCACCTCGGATCAATGCTGGCGTTGCGAGAGGGACAAGGGAACATATTTACATGTGTGGTGGGAATGTCCGATTATCCAGACCTTCTGGCGGATAGCATCACAGTTAATATTTGACCTCACAGGCAAAAAGGGGGTCCTGGACCCTAGACAAATGCTTCTGAACTTCCCAATGTGGCCTCAAGATAAAGCTACTTCGAAACTAGCGTCATTTGTAGGCTCAGCTTGTAAACTTCTCATTGCCCAATTGTGGCGCACAACGAAAATTCCCACTCTCACGCAGCTCTTGCTGAAGATTGATCAATTATATCATGGCGAAGAACTTTCGGCCCTTTCACGTCAGAATGTGCTCTCTTTCCACCAGGTTTGGAAGGCTTGGCAGGCCTATAAGTCTAAACCCCAATTTTCAGTAGTTACTTCGCAGACGGCAACATAGGGAAATGTGAGTCATCCTACCCCCCTCCAATGAGATGAAGGACAGATGTCGGACCATACCAACCACGAAATGAGTGGACCCAAGACCAAAATCCTCTCCTTTCTCCTTTCTATCCTATCTCTTCCCCTTCTTTCTCCGTCCCTTGAACCTATTAACTCTAATCCCTTAACTGAATTCCATGCGATATAAATTCGCTCTTCTAGATTCTAGCTACCCCCCCTACTCCTAATTCCTATGGTACTTACTGTTAAAAATTGTTTCATGTTAATCCAGAAACCAGGCTAATAATCTGGATCGGACTTTCCCAAAAGCCGGAAGGCTAAGTCTATTATTTGGATAAGCTCAGACAATACACAAATAGTCTGAGTTATACAGATACAATGGGAAGCTGACGATACAGTTGCAATAATATTGGTTAAGACTGTGATTTCTGTTGACTTTGTATTCTTATTTTTTGCTTCAATAAACAAAACATTAAAACAAACAGAAGCAATAGCTGAGTGGATAGAGTGCTCACCTAGGGAGCATAAGGCGTGAGTTCTAGACCTGGTAAATTTATTTTTATTTTTTTTTATTTTTAATAAATTATATTTATAATATATTTATAAATATAATTTAATTGTGCACTAATTATGCATCAGCTGTGAGCTCTCTCTCTCTACTTTCTCTCTCTCTCCTTTCCCTCTCTCCTATCTCTCTCTCCTTTCTTTCTCTCCTTTCTCTCTCTCCTTTCTTTCTCTTCTTTCTCTACTTTCTCATCTTTCTCCTCTTTCTCTTCTCTCTTCTTTCTCTCTTTCTCTCTCTCTCTTCCTTCTCTCTTTCTCTTCTTTCTCTCTCTCCTTTCTTTCTCTTCTTTCTCTCTCTCCTTTCCCTCTCTCCTATCTCTCTTTCTCCTTTCTTTCTTTCCTTTCTCTCTCTCCTTTCTTTCTCTTCTTTCTCTACTTTCTCATCTTTCTCCTCTTTCCCTTCTCTCTCTTCTTTCTCTCTCTCTTCCTTCTCTCTTTCTCTTCTTTCTCTCTCTCCTTTCTTTCTTTCCTTTCTCTCTCTCCTTTCTTTCTTTCTTTCTCTTCTTTCTCTACTTTCTCTTCTTTCTCCTCTTTCTCTTCTCTCTCTTCTTTCTCTCTCTCTTCCTTCTCTCTTTCTCTTCTTTCTCTCTCTCCTTTCTTTCTCTTCTTTCTCTCTCTCCTTTCCCTCTCTCCTATCTCTCTTTCTCCTTTCTTTCTTTCCTTTCTCTCTCTCCTTTCTTTCTCTTCTTTCTCTACTTTCTCATCTTTCTCCTCTTTCCCTTCTCTCTCTTCTTTCTCTCTCTCTTCCTTCTCTCTTTCTCTTCTTTCTCTCTCTCCTTTCTTTCTTTCCTTTCTCTCTCCTTTCTTTCTTTCTTTCTCTTCTTTCTCTACTTTCTCTTCTTTCTCCTCTTTCTCTTCTCTCTCTTCTTTCTCTCTCTCTCTTCCTTCTCTCTTTCTCTTCTTTCTCTCTCTCCTTTCTTTCTCTCTCTCTCTCCTTTCTCTCTATCCTTTCTTTCTCTCTCTCTCTCCTATCTCTCTCCTTTCTTTATCTCCTTTCTCTTTCCTTTCTTTCTCTCCATCTTTCTCTCTCTCCTTTCTTTCTCTCCTTTCTCTCTTTCTCTCTCTCCTTTATTTCTCTCCTTTCTCTCTCTTTCTCTCTCACCTTTATTTTTCTCCTTTCCCTCTCTCCTTTCTTTCTCTACTTTCTCTTCTTTCTCTACTTTCTCTTCTTTCTCCTCTTTTTCTTTCCTTTCTCTCTCCTTTCTTTCTCTTCTTTCTCTACTTTCTCATCTTTCTCCTCTTTCCCTTCTCTCTCTTCTTTCTCTCTCTCTTCCTTCTCTCTTTCTCTTCTTTCTCTCTCTCCTTTCTTTCTTTCCTTTCTCTCTCTCCTTTCTTTCTTTCTCTTCTTTCTCTACTTTCTCTTCTTTCTCTTCTTTCTCCTCTTTCTCTTCTCTCTCTTCTTTCTCTCTCTTCCTTCTCTCTTTCTCTTCTTTCTCTCTCTCCTTTCTTTCTCTCTCTCTCCTTTCTCTCTCTCCTTTCTTTCTCTCTCTCTCCTATCTCTCTCCTTTCTTTATCTCCTTTCTCTCTCCTTTCTTTCTCTCCGTCTTTCTCTCTCTCCTTTCTTTCTCTCCTTTCTCTCTTTCGCTCTCTCCTTTATTTCTCTCCTTTCTATCTCTTTCTCTCTCACCTTTGTTTTTCTCCTTTCCCTCTCTCCTTTCTTTCTCTACTTTCTCTTCTTTCTCTACTTTCTCTTCTTTCTCCTCTTTTTCTCTCCTTTCTTTCTCTCCTTTCTTTCTCTCCTTTCTCTCTCTCTTTCTCTCTCTCCTTTCTTTCTCTCTTTCTCTCTCTCTCTCTTCCTTCTCTCTTTCTCTTCTTTCTCTCTCTCTCTCCGTTCTTTCTCTCCTATCTCTTTCTTTCTCTCCTTTCTTTCTCTCCTTTCTCTCTCTCCTTTCTTTCTCTCCTTTCTCTCTCTCTCTCGTCCTTCTCTCTTTCTCTTCTTTCTCTCTCTCCGTTCTTTCTCTCCTCTCTCTTTCTTTCTCTCCTTTCTTTCTCTCCTTTCTCTCTCCTTTCTTTCTCTCCTTTCTTTCTCTCCTTTCCCTCTCTCCTTTCTTTCTCTACTTTCTCTACTTTCGCTTCTTTCTCTACTTTCTCTTCTTTCTCCTTTTTTCTACTCTCTCTTCTTTCTCTCTCTTTCTTCTCTCTTTCTCTTCTTTCTCCTCTTTTTTCTCTTTCTCTCTCTATCTTCTTTCTCTCTCTCTCTTTCTCAGACCTGGCGATGATCAGCTGATGCGGTCACCTGACGGAATCAGCTGACACTATAAGTCGAGCGGTGAGGCCGGCTTTTTACCGCCCAGCCGGCTAAACTATCAGCTGATGCTGTCGGACAGGAGTCTGCACTGAAGTGTGTAGTTTGTTTATTTGTTTTTTTTGCACTGATGCATCAGCTGATTGTATAAAAGCCGTTTATACAATCAGCTGCTGTGTCATGTGAATCAGGCCCTTGAACCTGACACATCATCTGATCGCTTTGCCTTCCAGAAAACCGATCAGATGATATTGGATCCGGATTGGACGGCGCGGGACCCTTGACCCAGGATTACTGCGGAGGTGGGTTATTTATTTCAATAAAGATGGAGTCACTACTAATTGTGTTGTGATTTATTTATAATAAAAATATTTTTCTGTGTGTTGTGGTTCTTTTTATCGGTATTAGAAATTCATGGTGGCCATGTCTAATATTGGCGTGCCACCATGAATTTCGGGCTTAGGGCCAGTTGATAATATACAGCTAGCCCTAACCCCATTATTACCCAGCAAGCCACCCGTCACAAGGGCAGCATGAATTATTTCATGAAATAATTAAAAAACAAATGACGTGGGCTTTGCCATATTTTTGTATGCTAGCCCGGTACAGCAGGCAGCTACGGGCTGCCCCCAACCCCCAGCTGCCTATTTGTACCCGACTGGGAACTAAAAATATAGGGAAGCCCGTTTTTTTTTAATTATTTCACTTATTTCATGAAATAATTAAAAAACAAATTACGTGGGCTTCGCCATATTTTTGTATGCTAGCCACGTACAGCAGGCAGCTACGGGCTGCCCCCAACCCCCAGCTGCCTATTTGTACCCGACTGGGAACTAAAAATATAGGGAAGCCGCCTTTTTTTTTAATTATTTCACTTATTTCATGAAATAATTAAAAAAAAAATGACGTGGGCTTCGTCATATTTTTGTATGCTAGCCAGGTACAGCAGGCAGCTACGGGCTGCCCCCAACCCCCAGTTGCTTATTTGTACCCGACTGGGAACTAAAAATATAGGGAAGCCCGTTTTTTTAAATTATTTCACTTATTTCATGAAATAATTAAAAAACAAATGACGTGGGATTCGCCATATTTTTGTGTCCAGCCAGTACAACTAGGCAGCTGTGGATTGGAATCCGCAGCACAGGTTAGCCCGAGGTTTCTGGGCGCCTCTGCTGCGAATTGCAACCCACAGCTGCCGCAGAAAATGGCGCATTCATAGAAGCCCTGGTAACGGTGGCTTGCTGGGTAATAAGGGTTAATACTGGCTTTGTTTTACTAGCTAGTATTAAGCCAGAGATTCTTAATGTCAGGCAAGTTTGACCCGGCCATTAAGAATCTCCAATAAAGGGTTAAAAAAAGACACCACACAGAGAAAAAATACTTTAATAGAAATAAATACACAGACACATTAGAGACTCCATGTTTATTACTTCCTCGCATCCCTCCACGATCCGGCTCTTCTATCTTCTTTCTCCTTCAACACATGCAGCGCTGCATAGGAAGAAGGCGGTGCTATTCCCCGAGCTGCTGCTTGTGAGCGGTGACGTCACCACTGACAAGCGCGTTGCTATAGCAACGGTGATCTCCGTTATCGACCGGCTGTGGCAGCCGGTTTATAACGGAACGGGGAAGCAGACCAGGAACCCGACCGCGTGCCAGAGCATGTCCCCGGTACACGGCGATACACAAACAATCACTGCGTACTGAAGAGATGCACTCGCAGGTCCTACATGACGCGTCATAGTCATGTGACCAGTCTGTAGCCAATGAGATAACAGACACGTGACTGGTCATATGGCTATTTTGACGTCACGATAGGTCCTGCATCACTGTTGGCAGTGCTGGTTACCGGGAGGATTTAGCGATCATCGGATGGAATAGCGGCAGGAGACAGAGTGCAGGACGTGTCGCAGGGACCGGTAAGTGTTATAGCAATGTTTATTAACTGTATGTGTACATTTATAATGTGTTTTTATGTGTTTGTGATTGCCTCCCATTGTTTCCTATGGGTTCGAGTGGTTTGCCGAACCAGTTCGCCGAACCGAACTCGAACGAGACCTCCGTTTGGCGAACCAAGCTCGAGCCGAACCGCGACCGGTTTGCTCATCTCTAGTCTTTAGTGCAGCGAGCGATTCTTCAATACAGGCCAGAGGGTATGCATTATCTGGTTGATCTTCCGGTAATCCACACACATTCTCATGGTACCATCCTTCTTCCTCACCAGCACCAATGGAGCTGCCCAGGGACTACAACTATCCCGGATGGCTCCTGCCTCCTTCATGTTCCTCAACATGTCTTTGGCGCACTGGTAGTGTGCAGGTGGGATTGGCCTGTACCTCTCTTTAATGGGTGGATGCATACCCGTGGGGATATGGTGTTGGACACCCTTAACTCTCCCAAAATCTAACGGGTGCTTGCTGAAGACCTGCCCGTACTCCTGCACTACCCTGTATACCCCCTCCTTATGGTGCATGGGGGTAGCCTCAGTGCTGACATGCAATTCTTGGCACCATTCCTCTAATTGCCCGGGTGGGAGGTCACTGCCTGAGTGTAGTGTAGTAACTGCGGGGGTCATGTCGTGGATAGCATGTGCGTCTATGGTGAACAACTTGGCTATGGTGGCATAGCGGGAGAGCCTGACCTCTTCCTCTCCACAGTTCAGCACTCTCACAGGCACTCTCCCCTTTTTGACATCAATCACCCCCCTGGCTGCCATTATCATGGGCCAATGCTCCGAAGGCAAATGCTCCACCGTTGCCGGGTAATCTTGTTGCCCTGCACCAGATCATCATTTCACTCCGTGGCGGCACCACTAGAGGTGCGGCATCCATCACCCACACACCACCAATCTCTCCACCTGTCATGTTCCCCTGCTGTCGCTGCAGGAGGGCCCGGATCTCACGCTGCAAAGCCCTCTGTCGGCCCCCTCCCACAGTGGCAGACAACTATTGCAACAGACTCAACACCTCCCCCATGCAGTGCTCAATCACATTGGTCCCGAGGACCACCTTTGGGTTACGGTCACTAGAGTCATTCAACACCACAATCATCCCTTGACGTCTCAGCTCTGTTCGCCCCACAGTCAGGGTCACCTCCTTGAACCCCACCTGGATCATAGGGAGCCCATTGGCTGCAATGATGGTTAACCCATCATCCGGAGGGGTAAGTTCGCTATCAGCCCAATATCACTGGTACAATGAATAAGGCATAGTCGTTACCTGTGATCCAGTGTCAAGCAGGGCCATGGTCGGGACACCATCCACCGCCAGGGGCGGCCTCCAACGTACCGATCCCGCCAATCAGCTGGGCCTTGAGGGTCTACTCCTGAGGATTGGCCGTTGTCCTCAGGGGTTGCTCGTTTAACGGACACCGTCAGGAGTAATGGCCAGTCTTGTTACACTTGTAGTAGACGGGCGGTCCATACCGTGGGTCATTATTCCTCCTCTGCTGCATCCAAGGGATGTCCTCCGGGCTGTCGGCGAACTGGATCTTCTTCGCGGGCTTGACTCTCGTCGGTAGCTGGAGAGCGGTGTCAGTTCTCCCAGAGCTCCGGTGGCTGTGGCAGGGGCCGACAGGGCCAACAAGGGGGGTGCTACCAAAACAGGGGCGGGTTGGGGTACCGGCTTCTGATGTTTGTAGGGCCTTGATGGCCCAGTCCTTCAGCACTGCAAAGTCCAGGTCAGCGTGCTGCAACGACCACAGCCGCAGTTTTTTGCGATCTTCGGCGGACCCCAGCCCCTGCAGGAACTGCTCCACTAGCATCTTATTGCCATCAGCCTCGTTGATGGGGTCCACCCGCTTTAGGGTGTGTAGGGCTGTTTGCAGCCGCAAGGCATAGTCTCTTATACTGTCCTTTGGTTGCTGTCGGCAATGGTAAAACTGCATCCGCAACTCTGCTTCCGTGCGGGTTTCAAAGGCGACCTGGAGTTTATCAAAAATAGCGGTTACTGAGGCTAAGTCCGCGTATGCCCAGGTTTCCACCTCCTGCTCAGCCGCGCCGGTCAGCTGCCTCAGGACTACCGCTGCACGCTGCTTGCCAGTCATAGCATACAAATCTAGGATCGTGCACATTTTCTTCCAGAACACCTGCAAAGCATCAGGCCTCCCATCGTACTGGGGTAAGCAGACAGCACCGGGCACATAAGGCAAGGAGATTGGCATTACCTGGGCAACCGCCGGAGCCGCAGCCTTCCCCGCTCCTGCGTCCGGAGCGAGCGCCGCCTCATTCCCATTACCGGGCACGTCCGCGGGCGCCGCCACTCCAGCGGCCGGCGCCATTCCGCCATCGAGATTGGGTGTGGACATCTTCTCGCTTCTCCCCCTTGGTCTTTTCGTGGTACTCGACGCTCTTTTTGCTCAGCTTAACTTTTCAGCTGCACGCTTTCCTGCACCGCTCTGTTCAACTCTCGCGCTATTTTCGCAGGGAAGATGGATCTGGCGAGAAACTTTGCGCTAAGGGATAGTGACAAGATGGCGGATTCTGCAATTTTTTTTACGGGTCACCGCTGACTTCTACTTTAAGGCGCATTTCCACCGGTAAGTGGATGGGTTCAATCCTGTTCGTGACACCAGAAGAGTCGATGTGTACCGCCCCGTGCTCGGCTGCCTGCCGAGCCGCTCGGGTCCGGGCTCGTTTTGGTGGGTGGCTCGAGCGCCTCTGGACCCGGGGGTCACGTCGCTCTGAAGGGAAGCTGGCGCTACGTGTAGGGATTTCGGTGGGGAGGTTCACGGCCGAGGCCGTGGTGTTTAGGGATGTAAGATCGTGACGCCACCCATGGGTTGTGGTGAGTGTGGACACCACCACTGCCGTTAACTAGGCTCCCAGGGTCGGTGTTGTGCAGCCTGATATTGACCCCTCCGTGGGCAGGGGGTGATGGTCCCGGGGCCCGGTGGTGAGAGGTGCGGGCGTGTTGGTGCGGTGCGGTGCGCAGCCCGCGGGCACTGTTGTACTCACTATGACAGATACACCGGAGTCTCTGGTAAACCAAAAGGATGGTGGTCGGTACCCGCAGCCGGCTGCGCTTGGTCCCCCACCCGGTTCGGTGGTTCCCGCCTTTCTCCTGCACCTCTTTTTGTACAACTTGACTGCCTATGCTTCAGCAATGGTAGTCCGCTCCCCGGCTTTATGTGTGTCGGGGAACCCGTTTGCCCACAGGCGCTGGCCTGTGGGATCTCTCTGCCTGTGCGGTGGCTTTCTATCCCCCTCGGTGGGCTGTTGCCGTCCTTCGGGTCTTTGGGACGGGAAAGGACCTAAGTGTTACGCTCACCGAGGAGCGGCGAACGTCCGGAGGTGGACCCACTGGACCGTGCACCGGACTCCCCTGAGAAGACGGCCAGCAGCGAACCCCTATAAAGGGACTGTGCGGCGCCTCCCCAGAAGGCCTAAATGCACGGCAGCCAGGGACCGGAGGTAGGAGTCTCTGTACGGCCAGGCGTGGCTCGGGTACGATGTCCGCGGCAGGCGGAACACGGAAGTGGCACCGGAGATGTTTCACAGCAGGTGACGTCCACAGCCAGTACGATACAGATAGTGTCCACGGCAGGTATGGCACGGTGACGTCCACGGTAGGAATGGGTGGTGACGTCCACAGCCGGTACGGTACAGATAGTGTCCACGGCAGGTATGGCACGGTGACGTCCACGGTAGGAATGGGTGGTGACGTCCACAGCCGGTACGGTACAGATAGTGTCCACAGCAGGTATGGCACGGTGACGTCCACGGTAGGAATAGGTGGTGACGTCCACAGCCGGAATGGTATAGATGGCACTACGGTGAGACACAGGATTAGAATCAGGTAACAAATGTACGGATCATAAACAATAGCATAGACAGATTAGGACACTGGCAATACACTAATAGAGGCGTTGCTCGGGCGCCTGCTGCCGGGAGAAGTGAACTTAAATACCTATTAGGCAGCAGGTGACCTCTGAGATCACTTCCAGGATTTGGGGCATGCCACTTTAAGAAAGGGGGCGTGGCCTCGCACGCAGCCTAGAATCACCTACAGCAATTCTGTGTGAGGAGGAAACTGCAGCAGGCCTTGGAATGGGAGCAACGTCTGCAGAGCCCTGGGGCCGGTAAGTGGAAGGCCTTCTCTGCCTGGGAGTGGGGGCAGGAGTGCATGTGGGAGCCATGCTGGGACTGGGCAGATGTGAGGGAGAGCTCCCCCCCCGGGGTCTGGTGGGACCAGGCGTTACACTAAGGTCCAGACCTCAATCAGTAAATTCGACGTGGTCAAGTGGCTTCTGGACCTCGTTCTGGGTCTGAGTACCCCTCCTGGTGCTCCGGTTTCCAGTTGGTTCCCCGGTTCGGTACCAGCGGGCCACTACCCTGTCCCGGTCCCTTACGGTTCCACCAGCCGTCTTCCCGACTCCTGCAGGCGGCAACCACCGTCTGCCTCCTGGTCACAGGGTATCCGGGCTACGACCCAGATCCCTGACAGACGTTTACACTTTGCTACCACTCTCCTTCACCTCCAAAACTGAACTCTACTCAACTGAACTGTTGTGTTTTTCCGCCTCAGGCTATCCGAACTCCCCGGTGGGCGTGGCCAATCTCCTGGCTCCACCCCCTAGTGTGAACGTCAATACCTGAGAGGGGTGACTCAGGGTTTTTAGGTTGGCTGTTGTTACCTTGTTAGGGAATGGGTGTTTGTGCAAGGGCCTACCTGTGACTACCTGGATAGTCCAGGGCGTCACAAATGCACACTCTGTACCTCGTTGTTGTCTTGGAGAAAACCACTCTTAAGATTGTGTACAAGTTGGTTTCGATACTCCAGTATGTGCGTTTGCAGGAGGGAAATCATCTGGCAAAATCTATTAAAGTGGCAACCCAGTAGTCAGCACTATTTCTAATCCTAAAAATTCCAGAATCATGTTGCAGATAGTGCAGCAAGAAGGCACTATGTGACAGATGCTTCCGTGAGGTCCAACTCAATGGTGTGTTGGTGGCGGGGTAACACTCAAGCTTGCTTCCTCCATCTCCTTTCACCAACAACGGACAACAGACAAGGGATCAATATCTTCTTCATCTCCTTTATGTTGTGCGGCCACCACCTCTTCCTCCTCGTCTGCTACCATTTGTTCCTCAGCTCCAGGTCCTTCAGTTACAGATTGTCTGGTACGATGAGCACCCCTTGATCAATGTACTTCAACCTCCCATGCTACCCTCCTGTGAAACGACAGACTGGACCTTACAGATATTGGTGTCCCTTCTTCATCCTCCTCTACTTCCTCCTCTTCCTCACAACCTTCTCCCACAGACTATTGAAAGTGTTCTTCAGCATGTAGATGATTAGAATAGTGATGTTGATAATGGCATCATCAGCACTCATCATCTTAGTAGCCATTTTGAAACTCTGCAGAAAGGTGCAGAGGTACTCTATCAGTGCGCACTCCACAAGCATGATTTGTCCCATGACTGGACCGCTTTGGCCCAGGCTATGTATCATGACATAAATCACAAGCTCTCGTTGCTGCAGCCATAGTCACTGCAACATGTGGAGAGTGGAATTCCACCATGTCGACATGTTGCAGATCAACCAGTTAACCTGTAGTCTGAAAGACCTTTGTAGCGATGCAAGTTGATTAGCTGAGAGGTGCGAACGGTGGAAGTAAGCACACAGCGACTGTGTCTTCTGCAGAAATGCCTCCAGGTGGCCATAATGGCCTGAAAAATGCTGTAATACCAGGTTGAGGACATCAGCCATGCAAAGCCAAGTTCAGTGGAGACTGTCATTGCACAAAATCGGTGGCCTGGATAGCTGTGTGACTCCAATGCATTTTAATTTCAACACTGCCTGACTGCGGTGAGCTCTGGCTGCGCTGTATGGAGGTGGGGGGGATTCTCTCTGCACTGTCGGAAGGCATCCACCAGGTTGAGCAGGCGCACCTGGGAGGTGAAATACATCTCAGTGTAATGAGGAGCTAACCCTCTAGGTGTCACTAAAGTCTGTGTAAAACTATAGTAGAATCATCAGACAAGCTGAGGTCAATACCAGGAGGTTACAGAGGTACAGAGGAGTAAACAAAGCAGAAAGAAGAAGACAAACCGAGGTCGGGAGCCAGTAGGTCACATCAGGAGCCGGAGGAGAGTAGAGCTGTTATGATCCGATGTTCAATGACTACCATGAACACTGTGACACCCTGGCCGGGCCAGGTAGTCACAAATAGGGCCCCGCACTACACCAGTCCCCTAACAAGGTGACAGCAGCCAAACACTTAAAACCCTAGTCACCTCCCTCAGTGCTTGATGGACACACCAGGGGGCAGAGCCAAGTGGTCGGCCACACCCACCGAGGAGTTCGGATGGCCTAAGGCGGGAAAAGACAGTAGGAGTTCAGTTTCAGAGTTCAGCGGAGGAGGTCAGGCCTGTGTGACAGGCCTGTAGCAGACTGACAGGTGCCAGGGTAGGAGCCCGGGCACCTTTGGCTAGCAGGCAGACGGAGGCCTCTGCCTGCAGGAGGCGGGAAGACGGCTCGGTGGAACCGAGGTGGACCGGGACAGGGTAGTGGCCCGCCGATACTGACCCGGGGAACCGACTCGGAAACCAGAGCACAAAGGGGGGTACTCAGACCCTGAAGCTAGGTCCAGAAGCTACTGGGGGCTAGCTAATTAACTGATTGCGGCCAGGACTATAGGTCCTTTCCCACCCAAAGTCAGCGGTGATCCTTTGAAAAGTTTTCAAAATCTGCCATCTTGCCGCCATTGCTTGGCGCAAAAATTCCCGCCAGAGTCTTCTTCCCGACGAAAAGAACATGAAAGCTGAAGCCTCGCCCCCTGGGAACATGGCTGAAAAGCAAGGCCATAAGTTGAAAAACGAAACTTACCGGCCAGAGAGAGGAGTGCCACGAAAAGACCAAGGGGGAGATGCGGAGAAATGTGGATGCCAAATGAAGTTGGCGGAGCTGCGCCCGCCACCAGAGTGGCAGGGCTCAGCAGTGGCAGAGGCGGAGTGGCCTTTGATGCGGGGGAGTGGAGCTCGAGCCGGCTACGTGCTGGGACCGCTGCCTGGCTGGAGCAGGAGCTATCCAGATTCTGCGTCCGTGTGAGAGCTCAAACGCTGCAGCAGGAACTCGACTGGAGGGCGGAGGTCCGGAGGATAGTTGCCGTGGTTGGGGCCCGTGAACAGAGGGCCGCCGCAGCTGTGCCACACCAAGACAAGGCTACGCAGACTCCCATGTCGTCCCTCCTAAGCCTGGAGCTGGAGCCCACCAGTACTGCAACAAGTGAGTCCCGTGTAGCGCAGCTCCTGGAAGAAGCGGTGCCGTCCACGATCGCGTCGCCGTTCCCGTTAGAGGTCCACAGCCCAGGGATCTACTATACATGGATGGGAATCCCGGTCTCAAGGCAGTTCACAGAGACGCATGTGACTCGCCCACCCCAGGGCTATGGGACACCCGGTGCCGGGCTGGACTAGTCCGGGGGGTTGTCAGTGGTGGCGGGGCCCAGCTCTGTGACCCTGGCGGGAGTCCATTAATATGCCTTCAGTGTTGGGGGTGATTAAAGTTTATAATATTAGTGACGCCACCTGTGGTTTGCGGCTGTTAAGCCGCCGCTGCTGTATGGGGCCGCCGGGGCTGATGTAATGGCAGCTTGGATGGTCCTGCTCCCCACAGGTGGAGCAGTGCCCCGGGGCAACTGCTGGTGCTTGTAAATGTCGATGTAGATGCGGTGTAGTGCAGGGCCGACAGGGCGGTGAAAGGACCGGACACAAACAACAGTCTCTTTACCTTCTCCTCTTTTACTGTGCAAACGGTTAGTCCTGGGAGACCGTTACAGGTGGTAGAGGGCTCCGGTCGACCTGGAAGTAACTGGGGTGATCTTTGTGGCCAGCTGAGTACGAGGCCTACTCCCTATTTTTCCTCTGCTTTCACAGGACCCTGCACTCTGAATTAGCAATGGCCCTCTTGCTGCTGGGACCGGTGGTACGTCCCTCTCCCTGTGTGGTAGGCTCCGTAGGCCCTCTCTGGTGCTTCTCTGCTGGAGTCCCCACCGGGCCCTGGTGATGCAGCTGTACCTTCAGGTTTCTTTGGGGGCCAGGAGACCTGCAGTCTTCCTGCCCTTCGGATTCGGCTGCCAGGGAAGGGTTTTACACCCTGGCAACCACAGACTCCGATGTCTAATTCTCCTCTGTGACTCTCTGCCAATCCTGCTTCACTGGGCCAAGCTATTCCAGCTCAAGGCTCCAGTCCACAGGACAGCACTACTCTGCATCTTCACTCTCTGGACTCTCCTCACAGACTGAACACTAACTCCTCCCTCAGGTCAGGCTTGAGGAATGCTCCCTGGAACTCCAGGTTCAGAGCTCCCTCTGCTGGCCTGAGGGAGAAACTGCATTAGATGTTGGTATTTACTGGCCAATGATTTCCCCAATTACCTCCAGGCTCAGCATTAACCCTTTTGAGAGGCAATGCTGTTGTGGCAACCAGATCCTGGGGCGCCACACTCCCCCTTAGTTAAAACCAGTACTCCCGGACTGAAGAAACAAAAACAAGAATATTTGAACATTTCATCCCATGGTTCATCCCATGGTGGGAGGCACATTTTCTTAAACGTTACAAACTTAAATAACACTATAAGAGTCTAGTGTGGCGCCCTGCCGGGTGTCCATTACACTGCTCCATGGGGGACCCTCCGCGATAAAACCCCCAACGTAGGCTCTGGGCTTGCGTCAGAGCATTGATGACCCCACTCTATGGACGCCGGACGGGTTTTTCTTCAGGGGTAAAGAGCACAGTAGGTGCAAACTATACACAATTAAAGTGTTGGCCACCCATAGTCCAGTGGCCCAATTGTCCATTTACTTAATCACCTAAAATAAAAAGCATTTTATACGAGACATTTTAAATAACTATATACACTCTGTTAGGTATTCTATTTTCTATGTTCTATACCTTGGAGGGGGCTGTCCCCGAGTGCTACGTTGGGACCTGCGTAGCTCTGGTGTTTGTCCCTGACTACTTGGAGTGTCTGCTACCTCAGTGCTACTGGTAGGCCTAACCCTAATAGGTATGCGTGATGGTTGCCTACGGGGTCTTAGATTCGCTAAGGGTACGACAGGTTCACCACTGGCAGGGGGTTGATTCTTCTGTTCCACTGCTGGCGTGACATCTACTGTTGGGACCGACTTGTCTTTAGGTGGATCCGGGACATCTTCTGCTGCTGGTTCGACCATTTGCGGGAATGTCAATACTGGTACCACTATAGCATTATTTATTTGGGTCCGTTTTAGGGAATTTTCCAAGTATTGTTTTTATAATTTTTTCCTCTTTTTCTTGAATTTGGGGACTTTCTTGTACTTCTTCTGCTTCCTTTTGGCTTTTGCACCGTTCAGGGTACACTTTCAGGCGGTCTCTAGAAATTGCTTGATAGGTTTTGCCTTCGTCTTTGCTTATGAGACACACTTTACTATTGTCAAAATTGGAGGGAATAATGGTGTAGGGTTCATTCTCCCACTGATCATCTAATTTGTGCGTTCTCCGCTTTTTCTTGAGGATCTGTTCTCCAGGTGCTAAGGGAGTTGCTGGGGCTGTTTGATTGTAGTTCTTTTCTTGTCTCATTCTGGCTTGGGACAGGTTCTTTTCTACGCATTCCTGAACTTTGCGGTATTGTTGTTGTCGCTCTGTATCCCAATCTTCTATCTCTTGAACCGCTTCAGGTGACACAGTTACCATTTCAAAGTCTACAGGTAACTTGCCAGGTCTTGCTCGCATCAGGTAAGCAGGGCTGCAGTTGGTCGAGTTTACTGGGATATTATTGTACAAGTCCACTAGATCTGGTAACTTCTCTGGCCATTGGTTTCTTTCTTCCAGAGGTAGAGTCTTGAGCAAATCAATAACCACATGGTTCATCTTCTCGCACAATCCATTGGTTTGGGGGTGGTACGGTGTTGTTCTTATTTTCTTACAGCCGTACATGTTACAGAACTCTTGGAACACTTCTGCCTCGAATGCAGGGCCTTGATCAGTCAGTACTCTTTCAGGATAACCGTGAGGCCGACAAAAGTATGCTTGAAATGCTCGAGCTGCTGTTTTGGCTGTCTGGTCTTTCACAGGCACTACTACCAGGAAACGAGAGTAATGGTCCACAATGGTGAGGGCGTAAACATAGCCTGACCGGCTTGGTGTTAACTTCACGTGATCCAGGGCCAACAACTATAGGGGCTGCTTCGTGACAATTGGCTGTAGGGGAGACCTCTGGCTGGTATCATCCTTCCGCCTCAGGTTACACGGACCACAATCTCGGCACCACTTCTCGACTGCCTTTCTCATGTGCACCAAGTAGAACCGATCGCGGAGTAGGACCTCCAACTTTTTCCACCCGAAGTGTCCGACTCTGTCATGGTAAGCTGCTAGGACCATTGGAGCATCCCTCTGTGGGACCACTATCTGCCAGATCAGTTCATTCGTTCGCCAGTTGACATATCTCTAGCATAGCTTGCCTTTGTAGAGAAACAGTCGTCCCCTCTCCTTCCACAGCTGTTGGGCTTCTTGTGGAGCATCGGGACCAAGATTGGTTTCGTCTTGTGCCAGCTTTTCTTTAACTAATCGGATGGCCGGGTCACTGTCCTGGGTTTCTTCCCATTTATGGTGGAGTAATGGGTTGATGGAAACCTCTTGCTGACTCGAGCGCTTTCCTCTTACAGCATTCTCACACTGGGAGACACCTTGTCCATGGAAAGCTGGTAACTCTATCTCTTCCAGTTCATCCAGGTCTTCTCCAGACTCGAGTAAGTGAGGCATTCTGGACAGCGCATCCGCATTGTTATTCTTCTTGCCAGCCCGGTACTTGATGGTAAAGTCAAAGTTGGACAGTCGAGCCATCCACCGCTGTTCTAGTGCACCTAGCTTGGCTGTTGCCAGGTGAGTCAACGGATTGTTGTCCGTGAAGATGGTGAACTTGGCCGACGCCAGATAGTGCTTGAAGCGTTCAGTCACTGCCAAGACAGTAGCGAGGAACTCCAGCTTGAAGGAACTGTAGTTTTCTGAATTCCTTTCTGTGGGACGAAGTTTCCTACTGGCGTAAGCTATCACCTTCTCTCTGCCTCCCTGCACCTGGGACAGAACTGCTCCCAATCCCACGTTGCTGGCGTCTGTGTACAGTACAAATGGCTGGCTGTAATCAGGGTAGGCCAGAATTTCTTCTCCAGTGAGAGCCCTTTTCAGCCGGACAAAGGATGCTTCTATTTGGCTGTTCCATTCAAATGGAGGGCTTTGCTTCTTAGCCTTCTTTGACTGGCCCACCAGGAGATCTTGAAGAGACGCTGCTATCTTTGTGAAACCATCAATGAACCTTCGGTAGTAGCCCACCAGCCCAAGGAACTGCCGCACCTCCTTTACCGTGGTGGGTCTTGGCCAGTCCTTGATTACTGTGACTTTCTCTGGATCAGGTGCCACACCTTCTGCGCTGACTACATGACCCAAGTACTGTACCTTTGGCTTCAAGAGGTGACATTTGGACGGCTTTATCTTCAGGCCATACTCTGACAAGGACTCAAACACTTCTGCTAAGTGCCTCAGGTGGTCTTCATAGGTATTGGAGTAGACTATGACATCATCCAGGTACAATAGCACGGTTTCAAAGTTGTAATGGCCCAAGCAGCACTCCATCAATCTCTGAAATGTTCCTGGGGCGTTGCAGAGCCCGAATGGCATACAGTTGAACTCGCAGAGACCCATTGGTGTCGTGAATGCAGTCTTCTCCTTGTCCGCCTCTGCCACGGGAACCTGCCAATACCCACTGGTGAGATCCAAGGTAGAGAAATAATTAGCTGATTTTAAGGCTGCTAGTGACTCTTCTATTCTGGGTAGTGGATAAGCATCTTTATGTGTAATGCGGTTAATTTGCCTGTAGTCAACACACATTCTCATTGAATTGATCTTTTTTCTTTACGAGCACTAGTGGAGCTGCCCAGAGGCTACAACTATCTCTGATCACCCCAGCCTCCTTCATTTCCCGTAACATTTCTTTGGCACGCTGATACTGTGCTGTGGGTACAGGGCGGTATCTCTCTTTAATGGGATGATGGTCACCAGTGGGGATTTGATGTTTAACCCCTTTTACCTGCCCAAAATCTAGGGGGTGTTTGCTGAAGACCCGCTCGTATTCCTGTACCACCCAGTAAACCCCATGCTTTTGGTGTGAGGGAGTGGAGTCGGTGCCCACATGTAACTTTTGGCACCAGTCCTCCAGCTGTCCCTTGGAGCCATTGTCTTCCGCCTGGTCGGACGGGATCAAGGGTTCCACTGCTTTGATGGTATTGTTACTGACAGTGTAAAGTCTTGCTACAGTGGCGTACCGGGGCAATTTGGCCTCCTCCTCCCCACAATTCAGGACGCGGACGAGTACTCTTCCCTTACGGACGTCTGCTACCCCTCTGGCTATCAGGACTCCAGGCCTGCTGTCTGAATACACAGGTTCTACCAAGGCCTGGTAATCTTGACCCTTGAGGCCTATTGCTGCCCGTATCAACATCTCACTTTTTTGGGGGAATTGCAATGGGGAGAGGGTCACTTACCCTTACACTGCCAATTTCTCCTCCGGCTAGCTCTACGTGCTGCCTCCTCATCAGGGCTCTGATCTCCCTCTGTAGGGCATGCTGCTGCCCGGAGCTGGCAGTTTCAGACGCCTACTGCAACAAAATTATCACTTCGGCAATACAATTTTCCATCACATTTGTACCAATGGTAAGCAGTGGGTTAGATTCCTTGCGATTAATATCTACAATTATCATCCCCTGACACGGCAATTCTACCCACCCCACTTTAATGGTTACTTCCTTATACCCAATTTGCGGCAAGGGCTGACCATTACTGGCCACAATTGTTAAATCATCATCTGGGCTATGGTCAATGTCTGAATCGGCCCAATATCTTTTGTACAGTTTATAAGGGATGGTTGTTACCTGGGACCCCGTATCCAGGAGGGCAGTCAAAGGGATCCCATCCAGCACAATAGGAAGGACCGGTCGTCCTCCCACATACTAGCTGCGACAGGGAGTTGAGCCGGGCTTTCTTACACCTGGGGGTTGGCTCCTGGCCCCAGGGTCGGCCCATTTAAAGGACAGTACCTTGCTAAGTGGCTCGCTTGGCTGCAGCGGCGGCAGATCGGTTGTCCAGCTGAATCATACCGGTCTGTGTCTTTTCCTCGGGTCGGCGGAATCCTCCTCTGCCGCATCCACGGGACGTCATCTGGACTGGAGGCCAACTCGATTCTTGCAGGTGATGGGGTCACTTGTAGAGACTGCACGGTCTTGGCAAGGGCAGCTACAGTCTTGGTCAGTTCCTGGACCTGTTGTCTGAGCTCGGCAGCGGGATCCTTATCCAGGGACTGCGCCTCGGCCCCTGCAGTGGCTCGGGTTGCAGGCACTACCTCCGGGTACGTGATAGCAAGTGGCCGGAGGGGTACTGGGTCATTTGGTGTAGATTCCCCCAGTACCCAAATGGCCTGGTCCTTAAACTTCGCAAAGTCCAGAGCAGGGTTCTGCAGGACCATGATACGCAGCTGTGTCCTGTGGGCGTCTGACAGGAGCCCTTCTATGAACTGCTCAGTTAGGAGTTTGTCTTCTTCACGTACACTCTCTGGGTCCACCTGTTTAATTGCTCTCAGGGCCTCTTGCAGGTTTAAGGCAAAGTCCCGTATGCTGTCTGTGGCCCGTTGTTTGCACCCAAAGAATCTCATTTTTATTTCTGCTGCGGTGCGGGTGTCAAAAGTACTCTTTAACTTGGCCAGTATCTGGGTTACTGTCCCTTTATCAGTGTCAGGCCAGGACTTTACTTCACGCAGGGCTGCGCTGGTTAGCTGTCCTATTATTATGCCCACTTTCTGGCCTTCTGTTAGAGGGTACACTTTGAATAAGCTGTGCAGTCTTTCTCTGAAGTCGCTCAGGGTATGTGACTCCCCAGAGTACTGCGGTAGCCAGTCCGCTCCCAGAAGGTATGGCATGGTTAGCGGCATTACAGGCACTGCAGCGGGGGCTGGGGCGACGGCGACTGGGATCACATTGGCCGGTGCTGCTGCATCTTGAGCTATCACAGCCACCTGTTCTCCCTCTGAATCGGACATCTTCCTTCCCCCTTAGTGGACCTTATCAGGCTCCGCTCTCTTTTTCAAATCTCTTCTGGGTAGCGCGGGGTTAACGACCCTCCGCTCTGCTGGCGCGCTTCCTTCGCGCTCTTTTTCGGGCACGCCCCTTTTCTTCCTGCGCTCAGCAGTGCTAATGGCGGCGGCAGTTTTCCAACAGTAAAACACACAGTCTTTTCAAAGGCGCACAGTACCCGGTGGGGGCCGGGCACGAAATTCTGTTTGTGACGCCAAAGTTGACTCGCCCACCCCAGGGCTATGGGACACCCGGTGCCGGGCCGGACTAGTCCGGGGGATCGTCAGTGGTGGTGGGGCCCGGCTCCATGTCCCTGGCGGGAGTCAATTAATATGCCTTTAGTGTTGGGGGTGATTAAAGTTTATAATATTCGTGACACCACCTGTGGTTTGCGGCTATTAAGCCGCCGCTGCTGTATGGGGCCTCCGGGGCTGATGTAACGGCAGCTTGGATGGTACTGCTCCTCACAGGTGGAGCGGTGCCCCGGGGCAACTGTTGGTGCTTGTAAGTGTCGATGTAGATGCGGTGTAGTGCAGGGCCGACAGGGCGGTGAAAGGACCGGACACAAACAACAGTCTCTTTACCTTCTCCTCTTTTACTGTGCAAATGGTTAGTCCTGGGAGACCGTTACAAGTGGTAGAGGGCTCCGGTCGGCCTGGAAGTAACTGGGGTGATCTTTGTGGCCAGCTGAGTATGAGGCCTACTCCCTATTCTTCCTCTGCTTTCACAGGACCCTGCACTCTGAATTAGCAATGGTCCTCTTGCTGCTGGGACCGGTGGTACGTCCCTCTCCCTGTGTGGTAGGCTGCGCAGGCCCTCTCTGGTGCTTCTCTGCTGGAGTCCACACCGGGCCTTGGTGATGCAGCTGTACCTTCAGGTTGCTTTGGGGGTCAGGAGACCTGCAGTCCTCCTGCCCTTTGGATTCGGCTGCCAGGGAAGCGTTTTACACCCTGGCAACCACAGACTCCGATGTCTAATTCTCCTCTGTCCCTCTCTGCCAATCCTGCTTCACTGGGCCAAGCTATTCCAGCTCCAGGCCCCAGTCCACAGGACAGCACTACTCTGCGTCTTCACTCTCTGGACTCTCCTCACAGACTGAACACTAACTCCTCCCTCAGGTCAGGCTTGAGGAATGCTCCCTGGAACTCCAGGTTCAGAGCTCCCTCTGCTGGCCTGAGGGAGAAACTGCGTTGGATGTTGGTACTTACTGGCCAATGATTTCCCCAATTACCTCCAGGCTCAGCATTAACCCTTTTGAGGGGCAATGCTGTTGTGGCAACCAGATCCTGGGGTGCCACACATGGCCCTCTGCAGTGGTAGCGGCACCCCGTGAGTGTACCCTCAAAAAGTTAACGTTTTAAAGTTGAAAAGTTTTAAGATAAGGACCCGCTCCTGCTAAATAGACTCCAGACCTTTGTTGAACACCTCCAAGTTCCCCGGGAGGTGCCATCCAGCGCATGGGGTGGAAGGGAAGGAGAAGCTGCCTGATTTGTTGAACGCTGCTGCGGTTGGAGCCCCAGAAGGCGCCATCAGGGGTAGGAGCCCTTGGCGGAGGACGGCAAGCCAGTTAAGTTGGAGCGAGGACAGTTCCTGCTACCGAGTCCGGTCTACCGTACCCGCTCTGCAGGCAGTGGATGACGGGGTCTTTCTGGACAGTGTCACCCATGAGTGAAGGTGGCATTGGGGACCCGTGCTGCCCTGTGGTGGACTGAGGGAAAGTTGCCGAGGAAGCTGTGCCGGCAGAGAAGTTCAGTGTTTAAATAGTCCCTGACCACCCTTTTCATGTCCTGCAGTCTCCGGAGAGGCTGGTTGGAGGATGGGCCTTCGGGAATGCGGTGGCCGAGGTCCCGTCACCAAGGAAACCGGTGGCGACCCTCCGGGTCAGGGGTCCCCTGGACGTGGGGCCTCTGAGAGACTGCCGGGTAAGGAACTTATTACCCGGCCCGTGTGGGCAATACCCGGACACGAACCCATTTCCTGGACTGGGGAAAAGGGGTACTGCTGACCTGTTCTTAGAGGCAGCATCAAGGTTTAGATTTGCTTGGGTGGGCAAAATTTAAAGGACCCGGTCCCGTCCCGTTCCCGTTTAATAAAAATGTTATGCAACGTTAAAGTAACATGCCTCCCGCAAGAGAAGAAAACCAAATATGCTTAAAAATTGTACAAATGTTATTATGCTTTTAAATATATTATTTTTATCTTTTTCAGTTACAAAAAGGCAAAATAAACCGGTGGTGGTCGGACAGCCTGCGGACAGTCTGTGGTTAACCAAGGGGGAGTGTGACGGCCTGGCCGGGGCAGGTAGTCACAGATAGGGCCCCGCACTACACCAGTCCCCTAACAAGGTGACAGCAGCCAAACACTTAAAACCCTAGTCACCTCCCTCAGTGCTTGATGAACACACCAAAGGGCAGAGCAAGGCAGTTGGCCACGCCCACCAAGGAGTTCGAATGGCCTGAGGCGGGAAAAGACAGGAAATTAAAAGCACAAATACATACATACAAAAGGGCACAACAGGGCAGAGAAAAGTATAACAGTGACTCCCACAGATTGGGGGAGGGTGGAGGGGCCCGCTGGGTCCCTTTAGTTACTCAGTCAAAATTACTGGTCTGTATACAAGTTACTTCACTTCAAGACTGGCATATATATATATTTTTTTTATATTTTTATAGTGGAAAACATGTTTGATTCACACCAACAATATGCTACAGGCTTGTGACCTGCTGGCTACACATGAAATCCACAATGCAAAAAGTGCCAAAGTCACAAGCAGATCAAAAAATAATCATAATATATCATACAGGCGGCCTATGACCTGCTAACTGCACATACATTCACAGCACAACATAACTAACAGCGTCATTTTCCCCAAGGGTGCACAGGGAGTGGAAGAGTCTGCGCCTACAGATTTCTCAGAGGTTGATTAACCATATACAAATGTATTGCCTAACGCGCACAAAATATACACTCACTGCGCCCCTGTAATCAACATTGACTGTCAATAATAATGTGCTGCAGGCTAGTGACCTGCTGACTGCACATAAAATCCACAATGCAAATAATCCCAAAATCATGAGTAGATCAGAAAATACCCATAATATATTTCTACAAGTATTCTGTGACCTGCTAGCTATACATAACTTCACAGCACAACATAATGCCAAGGTCTAAAGTAGATCAAAGAGTAAACATAGTGTGTATTACAGACCTGAATCAGGTGATTGCGGCTCCCACCCCACCGCGCCTTAACGCGTTTCTCCACTTGGGCTTCGTCAGAAGGCAGGTACATACCTCCACTGGCTGCAGCCCCTTAAATATCCTCCCGTACAGGCACCGCACGTGGTAGGTGATTGCCGGCTCCACTTCATGTTTGTATTGGCGCGGGCATAGTTCCGGCCGGGGGATAAACCGGAAATTACCTCACCCCAGTTCCGGCCGGGGGCAGGATACACGCAGGCCCGCAACCACGGCAACGCGATGCCAAAGTCACTGGGCATGCGCGCACCCCGCACCAAGTGGCCGTACTATGAGGCAAGGAATCCCTCAGCCGGATACCAGCCGCGCACAGCATGAATGACTCAGCGGTAGCGAACAGCTACCACATGCGGATTACCTCCAGGATCAAGACCACCCTCATTTCACAGAACCCAAAAACAGTGCTTTACAAATCAGTTCAGCTTTTAATTTGCAGGGGAGCCGCAATCATCCATAGAGCAATTTTGCTAAGAGCCATATTATTTTATTATTATTCATATGTCCTGATTAATAAAACAGTATTATGACGCTGCTGTCAACAGACATCAATACGGCATTTATACATATATATGCACTTAGCGTACACATCACATAAATAGATGGCCTGAAATCCCACCACATAAATCATGCCATCATTTTTTATGATTTACATAGAATTTTTATGAAAAATGGAAATTTATAAAAATAGAAAATTGTGGGATATGAAAAAGTTGCTACATCCCATAGTCCTCATAATCTACAGAAAGGCAGTATTGGGCCAAATGCAGGCCTACACTACCTGCATCATAACTACAAATATTTTTCCTATTAAATATGAAATACCGTATGTGACCCAGCTGAGCCACTTATGTCAAGGCCCACCCTCACGACATCACGGATGCCTATTACATCCGCAACCATAAATATAAACAATTCCATTGCCGGTCTGCCGGCCCTAATGCATATTCCAAAATAAATCTCATGTTTGGGCCTTGTATCATACGTCTAGCAAGCCATAGTTTAAACCGTGTAGATCCCAAAGCGACATATGCCGACATACAATAGATAGTTCAATATCATATTGATTCCCCTTATAGTCCAGAAACAAGAATGGTCAATTTAGGGTCCATACATTATGGGAACAAGGATTGAGATAATAATAGTCCATTATTCGGAGGGGTCCGCCTAGACAAGAACCATATATGTAGCAGCCCGATTTTGATCCGCTTTTTTTTATATATACTGCTGTCTCCTGCCGGCTTATTTTTGTTCCAACATCATTTTCCACGTGTAGATAGCCAAAGGGGGGATAGATTCTTCATTCCAAAGAGGGGACTCCGTAGATGAAGAGTCATCACTGGTAAGGATAGATATACGTTCCAATAACCTCAAAAAAATTGAATAAAGGGCAAAGAATTAATTCACAGCCAGATAAAGTATACACTCCCCGTATTAAAGATTGTAAATGTGCCAATATATACACACTACACAATAAAATAAAACAATTAAAAACAACAACGTCTCACCAATATAGGTCAATATGTTCACAAAAAAGCACCAAAACCAAAATTCTCATTAAGGCCCTCTGGGGCCACAGTGCCCAAACGATAAATCCAACGACTTTCCAGTCGTGCAAGGGTTCTACCAACATCTCCACCCCGAGTATCGGTTCTAATCTGATCAATAGCCTTTATGATCAGGTGCCGGGAGTCCGAGTCATGGTATTCCTTGAAATGTCGAGGGATGGTCTTCAATTTTTCATTACTAGATGTTTCTTTAGAATTTTTTATGTCCCTGACATGTTCCCCAACTCGGATCTTAAGCTCCCTAGTGGTCATGCCTATATAGTACAAGACACGTGGGCAGGAAGCCTGATATACCACGGCTTTGGAAGAACAATTCAAGAATGCCCTAATTTCGTATTCTCTGCTGTCCCTAGCACCATTAAACGTTTTAGCTTTGCGCATATTGCTGCAGGCTTTGCATAAACCGCACGGGTAAAAACCCACCGTACTTACTTTACGTTGATTCTGTGGTATGGATCCATAATGGCTACGCACAAGGTGGTCCCTCATATTCCTCGCTCGACGTGCCGTAACCAATGGATACTCAGAAATGTTATGTTTAAGTGTTGGGTCTGTTCTCAAAATATCCCAATGTTTCTTAAAAATATCCACCATATCATACCAACGGTTGTTGTATGTTGTAATAAGACGGACCACGTCTTGTTTTTGTTTTTTAGGTTGTACGTAATTAGGATACAGGAGCGAGTTCCTCGTGCGTTTTTTTGCCTGATCATATCCGCGTTTGATTGTTCTTCTGCTATACCCTCGGTGCAGGAACCTCTGTGTCAGGTCCTCTGCCTGCACCGAGAATGTTTCTTCAGAAGAACAAATCCTACGTGCTCTCAAAAATTGTGCTGTGGGAATACTCTTAATTGTTGCCGGAGGATGTGAAGATTGGGCATGTAAGAATACATTAGTCGCCGTAGTCTTCCTATATATTTCTGTTGTTAATCTTCCGTCATTGGTAGTTTTAATTTTTAGGTCCAGAAAATCGATCTCCCGACCGAACTGATATGTTAGAAATATATTGTTGGGATTATTATTAAGTCTACCAATAAATTCCGCAAGCTCACCAGGGGTGCTGTCCCACAGGAACCAGATATCATCTATTATTATTATTATTATTATTATTATTTATTATTATAGCGCCATTTATTCCATGGCGCTTTACAAGTGAAAGAGGGTATACGTACAACAATCATTAACAGTACAAGACAGACTGGTATAGGAGGAGAGAGGACCCTGCCCGCGAGGGCTCACAGTCTACAGGGAATGGGTGATGGTACAATAGGTGAGGACAGAGCTGGTTGCGCAGTGGTCTACTGGGCTGAAGGCTATTGTAGGTTGTAGGCTTGTTGGAAGAGGTGGGTCTTGAGGTTCCTCTTGAAGCTTTCCACGGTCGTGGAGAGTCTGATGTGCTGAGGTAGAGCGTTCCAGAGTATGGGGGATGCACGGGAGAAATCTTGTACACGATTGTGGGAAGAGGAGATAAGAGAGGAGCAGAGAAGGAGATCTTGTGAGGATCTAAGGTTGCGTGCAGGTAGGTACCGGGAGACTAGGTCACAGATGTAGGGAGGAGACAGGTTGTGCATGGCTTTGTATGTCATGGTTAATGTTTTGAACTGGAGTCGTTGGGCGATGGGAAGCCAGTGAAGGGATTGGCAGAGTGGCGAGGCTGGGGAGTAGCGAGGGGAGAGGTGGATTAAGCGGGCTGCAGAGTTTAGGATAGATTGGAGGGGTGCAAGAGTGTTGGAAGGGAGGCCAGAGAGCAGGAGGTTGCAGTAGTCGAGGCGGGAGATGATGAGGGCATGCACTAATGTTTTTGCAGATTCTTGGTTAAGAAAAGCACGGATCCGGGAGATATTTTTGAGTTGTAATCGGCATGAGGTGAAGAGGGCTTGGATGTGTGGCTTGAAGGATAGAGCAGAGTCGAGGGTCACTCCAAGGCAACGAGCTTGTGAGACTGGGGAGAGTGAGCAACCATCAAGTGTGATGGAAAGGCTTGTTGGAGGAGATGAGTGAGGAGGAGGAAAGACAATAAACTCTGTTTTGTCCATGTTAAGTTTTAGGAATCGCGCCGAGAAGAAGGATGAAATAGCAGACAGACATTGTGGAATTTTGGTTAGTAGGGAGGTAATGTCAGGTCCAGAGAGGTAGATCTGTGTGTCATCGGCATAGAGATGATACTGGAAGCCGTGGGACTCTATGAGCTGTCCCAAGCCGAAGGTATAGATGGAGAACAGCAGGGGTCCAAGAACTGAGCCTTGGGGGACACCGACAGATAGGGGGCGAGATGAGGAAGTGGTGTGAGAATGGGAGACGCTGAAAGTTCGGTCGGTTAGGTATGAGGAGATCCAGGATAGGGCCAAGTCTGTGATGCCCAGAGATGAGAGAATCTGTAGTAGGAGGGAATGGTCTACTGTGTCGAAGGCAGAGGACAGGTCCAGGAGGAGGAGGACAGAGTAGTGTCGCTTGGCTTTGGCGGTTAGTAGATCATTGGTGACTTTGGTTAGGGCAGTTTCGGTAGAATGATGTGGTCGGAAGCCAGATTGAAGCCGGTCAAAGAGGGAGCAGGAGGAGAGGTATGAGGACAATTCAAGATGGACATGCTGTTCCAGTAGTTTTGAGGCGTAGGGGAGAAGGGATATGGGGCGATAGTTTGACACAGAGGATGGGTCAAGGGAGGGCTTTTTGAGGATGGGTGTAATAGAGGCATGTTTAAAGCATGAAGGGACTACACCACTTGCTAGTGATAGGTTGAAGAGATGGGTTAGGGCTGGGATGAGGACTGCGGTGATGTTGGGGATGAGGTGCGATGGGAGCGGGTCCAGTGCACAGGTGGTTAGATGTGATCTTGAGAGTAGAGTGGAGAGATTGTTTTCTGTCATGGTGGAGAAGCTGGATTTGGAGGAAGATGGCTGAGTAGCTATGATGAGGGGCTGTGGTGATTGTGGGCCAAAGCTTGCTCTGATGTTGTCAATCTTCCGCTTGAAGAAAGAGGCAAAGTCTTCAGCTGAGATGAGAGGAGAGGGAGGTGGTGCCGGAGGACGAAGGAGAGAATTGAAAGTGTTGAATAGCTGTTTAGGGTTGTGAGAGAAAGAAGATATGAGGGATGAGAAGTAGGTTTGTTTTGCAGCAGTGAGTGTGGACTTGAAAGTGGTGAGGGACTCTTTATATGCAATGAAGTGCTCAGTGGAATGAGACCTCTTCCATCTGCGCTCAGCAATTCTGGAAGCCCGTCTAAGTTCTTTAGTCTGCCTTGTGTGCCAGGGTTGCCTGTTGATTGTGCGGGTTTTGGTGTGTGTGAGGGGGGCAGCTGATTCGAGAGCTGCAGAGATTGTAGTGTTGTATAAAGTTGCAGCGGCATCTGCATCATGTAGAAATGCAATGTCTGTGAGGGGGAGAAGGGACTGAGAAAGGGCGTGTAAATCAATGTGTTTGATATTTCTGCGAGGGTGTGAAAATTTGTGGAGGGGGGGTTGCATACTTGGAGAAGAGAGGGAAGAGAATGTGAGTAGGTTGTGGTCAGACAGGGGGAGAGGCGAGTTAGAGAGGTTAGATAGGGAACAGAGGCGAGTGAAGATGAGGTCCAGCGTGTGGCCATCTTTGTGAGTAGCTGCAGAAGACCATTGGGTGAGGCCGAAGGAGGAAGCGAGTGTTAGAAGTTTGGAGACAGATGAGTGGGAAGTGTCAATGGGGATATTGAAATCACCCATGATGATGGTGGGGATGTCGGTGGAAAGGAAATGTAGTAGCCAGGTGGTGAAATGGTCAAAAAAGGCAGTGGCTGGCCCTGGAGGGCGGTAAATGACAGCCAGCTGAAGGTTGGAGGGGGCGTAGATGCGTACGGAGTGCACCTCAAAAGAGGGGAGCGTGACAGAGGGTGGTAGTGGAATTGGGGTAAAGGAGCATTGGTCGGACAGGAGCAAACCAACTCCTCCACCATGCTTGTTACTGGGGCGGGGGGTGTGAGAGAGTTGGAGACCGCCATAAGAAAGTGCAGCAGGAGAGGCTGTGTCAGAGGGGGTGAGCCAGGTTTCTGTGATGGCGAGGAAGGAGAGTTTATTAGTGATGAACAGATCATGAATGTAGGATAGTTTGTTGCAGACAGAGCGAGCGTTCCATAGAGCTCCTGTTAGTGGGACTGGGGGAGCGGGGGCTGGGTGAATGGGTATGAGGTTTGAGAGGGTGCGGAAATTTGTGTTAGGTTGTTGAAGAGGGTTTGAAGTGACAATAGGGATGTGGTGAGGAGGACCTGGATTTGAAGCAATATCCCCAGCACTGAGGAGAAGCAGTGAGAGTGTTAGTAGGTGGGAGCAGGAGAGGCCATGAGATGGACGTGTGTGTCTGGAGACACTAGGTGAAATGTGGAAGAAAATATGTGAGGGGAAGGTAAGATGGGTGGGGAGGATGGAGGGAGAGATGTAAAGTTCATTACTGGCTTGAGGGATCAGAGGGGGCAGTGAGAAGTGAAGTATTATAGGGGTGAGAGTGAATAGAAACACAAACATTGTTTACAGTGACTATGTATGCTGTTACCTTCCGGTCACTTCCGGCCCAATTCTGGCCTAATTCAATGCATCATACTTATATGGTGCATACTTGTATTGGTGCAGACGAAATGTCTTGTGCAGACATTTAGTTGCCCCACTATATACACATACAAGTGCACTCAGCTGTGAAGGGGTGGGTTGCAAGACTAACCCCTTGATCACTCAATCAAAAAAAAAAAAAAAAAAAAAGGTGCAGCTTAACATAGGCAAAATAAACAAAGGTCATAAAAGGGGGGTGCAAAACAGGGGGGGGGGAGATCACACAGATGCTGGAGGATGTCAGGAAGATATTGAAGCAAAGAAAGAACAGGTCAGATATAGTGGGAAAGTAGAGTGCATGAATTGACATACCAGGTATTAGCACATATACCTCATCCAGTTGTTTACTCTATAGATATCGATATCTGGTTCCGTCAGGAATATCTTCCTTTCCCATGCCCCCAGAAATAGGTTGGCATAGGCTGGTGCGCATGCCGCCCCCATGGCCGTGCCCTGCTTTTGGATATAGGTGGCACCCTTAAAAATAAAGACATTGTGAGTCAGAATGAACTCTAGCAATGTCAGTAGAAGTTCCACTAGTTTGCCCTCCAAGTTACTGGCATTCAAAAAATATGCCACCGCCCTGAGTCCGTCATGGTGACCAATCGACGTATATAAACTTTCTACGTCGGTAGTCACCATGAGGGTGCCAGGTTCAAGCACAATGTTGTCCAATCTTATTAATGCCTCGGTGGTATCTCTGATAAAAGAGGGAAGGGAGGCAGCCAGTGGTTTAAGATAATAATCTAACATTTGGCATACTCTCTCACATAACCCATCTAACCCTGATACAATTGGGCGTTCGGGTGGGCAGCAGCTATTTTTGTGCAGTTTCAGTATCAAATACAGAGTTGGCATCCTCGGGTATTTCACAACAAGACAGTCAAATAACTTCTTAGGAATAATACCTTCCCTCAAAGCTTCTTCCAAGATGTTAACAAGATCGGCAGCTGAGCAACAAGACATGTTATAAAAGATTATACATGGACCCGTTACCGGGATTCCAGGATGATCTTGTTAACAAGATTTGATACCGAAACTGAAGTGGTATCATTGTACAATAAGATGTGATCCTAAGAGTATTGGAACAAAAATGTGGTTTATGTGGTTATATGGGAAAAGACAGGAGGAGTTCAGTTTGAGAGTTCAGTGGAGGAGGTCAGGCCTGTGTGACAGGCCTGTAGGAGACTGACAGGTGCCAGGGTAGGAGCCCGGGCACCTTTGGCTAGGAGGCAGACGGAGGTCTCTGCCTGCAGGAGGCATGAAGACGGCTCGGTGGAACCGAGGTGGACCGGGACAGGGTAGTGGCCCGCCGGTACCGACCCGGGGAACCGACTCAGAAACCGGAGCACAAAGGGGGGTACTCAGACCCTGAAGCTAGGTCCAGAAGCTACTGGGGGCTAGCTAATTAACTGATTGCGGCCAGGACTATAGGTCCTTTCCCACCCAAAGTCCTGACTGAAGACAACAGCCCAACGAGGGGGATAGAAAGCCACCGCCATAGCAGAGAGATCCCATGGGTCAGCGTCTGCGGGCAAGGGTCTCCTCAGGCAACCACAAGCCGGGGAGCGGACTCCTGAAGTTGCAAGCGCAGGAAGTCCATCATCACAAAACAGGTGCAGGAGAAAGGCAGAGACCACCATCACCTTGGTTTACCAGAGACTCGTGTGTTTACTAATAGTGAGTACATCAGTGCCCTCCGGCTGCCCATCTCCCTGCACCGCCCGTACCCCCCAACGGGTCCCGGGGCCATTATCCCTGCGTTTGGTGGCGTCACAAACTTAAACACAACTCCGGCCGTACACCTACGTCCCCATACCGCCAAACCCTCCATTTTATTCGGAGTGTCCACAGGACCCCTCGGGTCCGTAGGCCCTCGAGCCACCCACTGAAGGTCCGGACCCGAGCGGCTTGGTTGCCGCCAAGCACGGGGCGGCAGAAAGACAATTCACCAGAGTCGTAGGTAACTAAGTACTGACCACAAGCCCTGAACTTAACACCACACTAGAAGTAGCTGGGCAGCATGCCTAACAACCTAGATGCCTCAAACCCAGCCGGAGAACTACATAACATACAAAGCAGAAAAGTGAAAAGAAACTATCTTGCCTCAGAGAAGATTTCCCCCCAAAAAATAGGCAGCCTCCCACATGTACAGACTGTGAGCAAAGATGAAAAGACATACACAGTAAGAGCAAGATAGAGGAAAGAGAGGCCACACTATACTAAATACGAAAAGACAGGATAGGGAACTCTTGCGGTCGGCATAACAAAAACCCTATCAAACTTCCTACACGGAATGTGCAAAAAGGAAGAGTAATCTAATACTCGCACATTTACAATCCAAACAAGACTCTGGTGAAACTGTGAGAAAAAACTAGCAATTACCCTGCCGACTAAAGGCCACTTCACACATAACGAGATCGTAAACGAGATCGTTACTACGTCACAGTTTCTGTGACGCAAGAACGACTTCAATTGCGATCTCGTCACGTTTGACACGTACCAACGATTCACCCCCTGCTGCGAAATCGCTGATCGATGCCGAACAGCTTGGGCCATTTCTGGCTCGTTGGAGTCCTGCTGGGCTGCATGAATCTGTATGTTTGACACCCTATTAACGATTTCGTTGACGACCTAGATGAGATGCACGAAGGCGTGTTGTTGCGTCCCCGTTTCCGCGCCCCTCTCTGCACCGATTGGTTAGCTCCAGGTGCAGGTGCGGCTTCGATCCGAAAAACACACCAACAAAGCGACCGGGTACAATGGACGAAGGAATCAGGGTGGAGACGCAGGTTCTATCTCAAAGCAAAGCGCAAAAGAAGTGACAAAGGGTGACGCGATCCAAAATTTAACCGCTAGATACGCCCCCAATCAGAACGCAGTATTGGCCGCCAATGAAAGCGGAGGGGGGGTATGGAAAAGGCGACGCAAATGCACGCCTACGTGACTCACTGCATTTTACTACGCCCCTAATGGGATTAGAATCGTTAACATAGTTGCTGTGTGACAGGGTCCCAGCGATTTGAAAGATCGTTATACGGGACGCATGCTCGTTCATAAACTCGTTATGTGTGACACCCAACATGCGATTTCAACAACGACTCATAAACGATCCAGAAAGTGTGACGTAGTAGCGATCTCGTTCACGATCTCGTTATGTGTGACTGGACCTTAACCCTTGCTAAGATAAACAGTGTAGACTGACTGGGAAGATAAATCTTCCTTATCTGAAGGCACAAACAAAACAGGATACAATACACAAAACCTTCAGAGAAAATTCACAGAAGCAATAAACAAATAACACACAAAAAGTATGAAGCAAAACCAAGAACTTAGCTTGATAGCAGGGAAGCCAGGAGGACAAGAGACAGATTCCTATAGTCTCAGGAATTTCAGACAACTGGCAAACACAAACAGCCAGCACACGCTTATATCCAAAATCAAGGTTTGAACTGCCAACCAGGTGTGTAGAACTGAGGAACAGAATCCAACCCACTAACATCAACGACCACAGGTGAGAGTCCAAGAGCGGAGCTCCACCAGACAATATTCACAACAGTACCCTCCCCCTTAAGGAGAGGTCACCGAACCCTCACCAGGGCCTCCAATACTATCCACATGCGACTGATGAAAGACACGCACAAGCTCATCAGCATGAACCTCAGAGGCTAAGACCCAAGAGTTATCCTCCTGTCCATATCCCTTCCACTTCACAAGATACTGTAGTCTGCGTCTAACAAGACGAGAATCCAGGATCTTCTCCATATCATACTCCAACTCATGATCGACCAACACTGGGTCAGGAGGGGCCGCAACGGGACGCACATGCTCAACATGTCTCCTGAACAAAGATTTATGGAAAACATTATGAATCTTGAAAGTATTCGGAAGAGCCAAACAAAATGATACAGGATTAATCACTAGAGTTGAGCGCGGTTCGTGGTTTGCAGTTCTCCAGTTCGCGGTTCGAGTGATTTTGGGGGGTGTTCTAGTTAGAACTTAAACTCGAGCTTTTTGCTAAAAGTTCGGTAGCTCGAGTTACGTTCGAGAACAGTTCGATCACTATAAATGTGGCTTTTCACAGTAAGGCTTTGTGCACATGTTGCTATCTGCATGCGTCCTGCATCCCCAGCACAATCCCTCTCCCTTTCCTACTCACCGATTATGGGCGTCTCGCTCCCCGGCTGTCAGAGATCTGCGGCGTCTTTTCCTCTTTAGAAAATGGCTGCCGCTTCATTAGTCAATTAGTTATTCCGTGCTTTCCCCGCCCACTGGCGCTTATGATTGGTTGCAGTCAGACACGGCCACAAGCTGAGTGACAGTTGTCTCACTGCAACCAATCACAGCCGCCAGTGGGCGGGTCTATATCGTGCATTAAAATAAATAAATAAATAAATTTAAAAAAAAAATGTGGTTCCCCCCCATATTTGATACCAGCCAGGATAAAGCCGCACAGCTGGAGGCTGGTATTGTCAGGATGGAGAGCGCCACAGTATGGGGAGCCCACCACCTTAACAATATCTCCCTGCAGCCGCCCAGAATTACTGCATCCATTAGGTGCGACAGTCCTGGGACTCTACCCAGCTCATCCCGAATTGCCCTGGTGCGGTGGCAATTGGGGTAATAACGAGTTTAATCATGGCAGGCGTCTCCTCAAGATACCTTTCATGATTAACCTGTAAGTGAAAGTAAAGAAACACACACCGCGAAAAATCCTTTATTTGGAATAAAAGACAAAAAAACAACCCTGGTTCACCCCTTTATTAATCCCAAAAATACCCCTCCAGGTCCGAAGTAATCCACACGACAAGGTCAGCTCTGCTCTCTCGGGATGTAGTGGCTCTGTAGCAATGAAGTGAAGTGCAGTTAGCACAGCAGGCTTCAAGATTAGAAAATCTGCCTATCTCTTTCGTAAGAAGCAATAGACTAGTGGGAAAAGCACCCCCCCCCCCCCTAAGAAGCATAATGTTGGAAGTTCAAGTCCCGGTAAAGAATTATTATTTTTTTTTTTTTATTTATAATTTCAAATTATAATTATTAGCTATTTATAAAGTGAAAGTAAATAAACACACACAGCGAAAAATCCTTTATTTGGAATAAAAGACAAAAAAACACAGTTTCACCATTTTATTAAAATCCTCCAATACCGCTCCAGGTCCGACGTAATCCACACAACACTGTCATCTCTGCTACAGAACACAAGAGCTCTGCATGAGCTTCACATAGCTTTAAATGAATCACATGGTCAGCTGAGACTTCAGCAATCCTGACTTCAAGACTACCAAATGTGCCTATCATTCACATTAGAAGCAATAGCTGAGTGGATAGAATGTTCACCTAGAGAGCATAATGTCGCGAGTTCTAGACCTGGTAATTTTTTTTATTTTTTTTTATTTTTAATAAATTATATTTATAATATATTTATAAATATAATTTAATTATGCACTGAGGGGAGGAGCCGGACATCAGCTGTGAGCTCTCTCTCTCTCCTTTCCCTCTCTCCTATCTCTCTCCTTTCTCTCCCTATTCTCTCTTTTTCTCTCTCCTTTCTTTCTCTCCTTTCTCTCTCTCCTTTCTTTCCTTTCTTTCTCTACTTTCTCTTCTTTGTCTACTTTCTCTTCTTTCTCCTCTTTCTCTTCTCTCGCTTCTTTCTCTCTTTCTCTCTCTCTCTTCCTTCTCTCTTTCTCTTCTTTCTCTCTATCTGTTCTATCTCTCTCTCTCTTTCTCTCTCCTTTCTTTCTCTCCTATATCTCTCTCCTTTCTTTCTCTCCTTTCTCTCTCTCTCTCCTTTCTTACCTTTCTTTCTCTCCTTTCTCTCTCTCTCCTTTCCCTCTCTCCTATCTCTCTCTCCTTTCTTTCTCTCCTTTCTCTCTCTCTCTCCTTTCTCTCCTTTCTTTCTCTCCTTTCTCTCTCTCTCCTTTCCCTCTCCTATCTCTCTCTCCTTTCTTTCTCTCCTTTCTCATTCTCCTTTCTTTCTCTTCTTTCTCTACTTTCTCTTCTTTCTCTACTTTCTCTTTTTTCTCCTTTACCTTCTCTCTCTTCTTTCTCTCTTTCTCTCTCTCTTCTTTCTCTCTTTCTCTTCTTTCTCTCTCTCCTTTCTTTCTCTCCTTTCTCTCTCTTTCTCCTTTCTTTCTCTCCTTTCTCTCTCTCCTTTCTTTCTCTCCTTTCCCTCTCTCCTTTCTTTCTCTTCTTTCTCTACTTTCTCTTCTTTCTCTTCTTTCTCTACTTTCTCTTCTTTCTCCTCTTTTTCTTCTCTATCTTCTTTCTCTCTCTTTCTTCTCTCTTTCTCTTCTTTCTCCTCTTTTTTCTCTTTTTCTCTCTATCTTCTTTCTCTCTCTCTCTCTTTCTCAGACCTGGCGATGATCAGCGATGCGGGCTCCTGACGGAATCAGCTGACACTATAAGTCGAGCGGTGAGGCCGGCTTTTTACCGCCCGGCCGGCTAAACTATCAGCTGATGCTGTCGGACAGGAGTCTGCACTGAAGTGTGTAGTTTGTTTTTTTGCACTGATGCATCAGCTGATTGTATAAAAGCCGTTTATACAATCAGCTGCTTTGTCATGTGAATCACATCATCTGATCACTTTGCCTTCCAGAAAACTGATCAGATGATATTGGATCCAGATTGGACGGCGCGGGACCCTTGACCCAGGATTACTGCGGAGGGGGGTTCTTTATTTCAATAAAGATGGAGTCACTACTAATTGTGTTGTGTTTTATTTATAATAAAAATATTTTTCTGTGTGTTGTGGTTCTTTTTATCGGTACTAGAAATTCATGGTGGCCATGTCTAATATTGGCATGCCACCATGAATTTCGGGCTTAGGGCCAGTTGATAATATACAGCTAGCCCTAAACCCATTATTACCCAGCAAGCCACCCGTCACCAGGGCAGCTGGAAGAGCTGAATACAGCGCCAGATGATGGCGCTTCTATGAAAGCGTCATTTTCTGGGGTGGCTGCAGACTGCAATTCGCAGCAGAGGGGCCCAGAAAGCTCAGGCCAACTTGTGCTGTAGATTCCAATCCCCAGCTGCCAAGTTGTACCTGGCTGGACACAAAAATATGGCGAAGCCCACGTCATTTGTTTTTTAATTATTTCATGAAATAATAAAAAAAGGGCTTCCCTATATTTTTGGTTTCCAGCCGGGTACAAATAGGTAGCCGGGGGTTGGGGGCAGCCCGTAGCTGCCTGCTGTACCTGGCTCGCATACAAAAATATGGAGAAGCCCACGTCATTTGTTTTTGAATTATTTCATGAAATTCATGAAATATTTAATAAGAAAAGGGCTTCCCTATATTTTTGGTTCCCAGCTGGGTACAAGTAGGCAGCTGGGGGTAGCCCGTAGCTGCCTGCTGTACCTGGCTAGTATACAAAAATATGGCGAAGGCCAAATAATTTTTTGGGGGGTAAAAAGTCCTGCATACAGTCCTGGATGGAGTAAGCTGAGCCTTGTAGTTCTGCAGCTGCTGTCTGTCTGGAGGAGAGCAGACAGCAGCTGCAGAACTACAAGGCTCAGCATGCTCCATTCACTAGTGTATGCAGGAGAGCAGACAGCAGCTGCAGAACTACAAGGCTCAGCATCCTTCATCTAGGACTGTATGCAGGAGTTTTTTGCCCACCAAAAAAATAACGTGGGCTTCGCCATATTTTTGTATGCTAGCCAGGTACAGCAGGCAGCTACGGGCTGCCCCCAACCCCCAGCTGCCTATTTGTACCCGACTTGGAACTAAAAATATAGGGAAGCCCGTTTTTTTTAATTATTTCATGAAATAATTAAAAAACAAATGACGTGGGATTCGCCATATTTTTGTGTCCAGCCAGGTACAACTAGGCAGCTGGGGATTGGAATCCGTAGCACAGGTTAGCCCGAGGTTTCTGGGCGCCTCTGCTGCGAATTGCCATCATCTGGCGCTGTATCCAACTCTTTCAACAGCCCTTGTGACGGTGGCTTGCTGGGTAATAAGGGTTAATACTGGCTTTGTGTTAATAGCTAGTATTAAGCCAGAGATTCTTAATGTCAGGCAAGTTTGACCCGGCCATTAAGAATCTCCAATAAAGAGTTAAAAAAAGACACCACACAGAGGAAAAAATACTTTAATAGAAATAAATACACAGACACATTAGAAACTCCATGTTTATTACTCCCTGTCAGCCCTCTACGATCCGGCTTTTCTGTCTTCTTTCTCCTTCAACACATGCAGCTCTACTACATCAGCGCTGCATAGGAAGAAGGCGGTGCTATTCCCCGAGCTGCTGCTTGTGAGCGGTCATGTCACCACTGACAAGCGCGTTGCTATAGCAACGGTGATCTCCGTTATCGACCGGCTGTGGCAGCCGGTTTATAACGGAACGGGGAAGCAGACCAGGAACCCGACTGCGTGCCAGAGCATGTCCTCGGTACACGGCGATACACAAACGATCACCGCGTACTGGATAGATGCACTCGCAGGTCCTACATGACGCGTCATAGTCAGGTGACCAGTCTGTAGCCAATGAGATAACAGACACGTGACTGGTCACATGGCTATTTTGACGTCACGATAGGTCCTGCATCACTGCTGGCAGTGCTGGTTACCGGGAAGATTCAGCGATCATCGGATGGAATAGCGGCAGGAGACAGAGTGCAGGACGGATCACGAGAAGAGGTAAGTGTTATGGCAATGTTTCTTAAATGTATGTGTACATTTATAATGTGTTTTTATGTGTTTGTGATTGCCTCCCATTGTTTCCTATGGGTTCGAGCAGTTCGCCGAACCGGTTCGCCGAACCGAACGAGACCTCTGTTCGGCGAACCAAGCTCGAGCCTACCGCGACCGGTTCGCTCATCTCTATTAATCACCTCCAATATACGATAAGGGCCAATAAAACGAGGCTTAAACTTAGGTGAAGAAACCCGCAAAGGAATAAATCTGGAGGAAAGCCAAACCAGATCACCCACGCAAAGCCGAGGAGCAACACACCGACGTCGGTTAGCAAACCGCTAGGCACTCTCTTGAGACTAAGCCAAATGATCAACCACACGGTCCCAGATCGGCTGCAAACGCTGAACCACCGAAACAACACCCAGGTAGGCAGAAGGCGCAACCTGCCCAGAGGAAAAATGAGGATGAAATCCAAAATTGCAAAAGAAGTGAGACACCAAAGTGGCTGAACTGGCCCGATTGTTAAGGGCAAACTCGGCCAAAGGCAAAAACTCAAACCAATCATACTGATCGGCCGGCACAAAGCATCTCAGATAGGTTTCCAAGGTCTGATTAGTTCTCTCCATCTGACCATTAGTCTGGGGATGAAATGCAGATGAAAAATGACAACTCAACCCCCAGCTTTCCACAAAAGATCCTCCAAAACTTGTAAACAAACTGAGTCCCCCTGTCAGACACAATATTCTCCGGAATGCCATGCAAATGCACAACATGCAGAAGAAAAAAGGAGACCAACTACAAAGAAGATGGCAACTTGGACAAAGGCACCAAATGTACCATCTTAGAGAACCTGTCACAGACGACCCAGATGACAGTCATTCCCCAAGAGACAGGGAGCTCAGAAATAAAATCCATGGATATATTTGTTCATGGCCTCTCAGGTACAGGCAATGGCAGGAGCAACCCGCTAGAACACGAGCAAGAAGGCTTAGAATGCATGCAAGTCCCACAGGACTGCACAAAGACACGCACATCACGGGACAAGGAAGGCCACGAAAATGATCTGCTAACTAGGTCCCTGGTACCAAAAATACCAGGATGATCGGCCAATGCAGAACAATGAACCTCGGACACCACCCACTTAGTCCATGCCTCAGGAACAAACAATCTTCCCGCAGGACATCTCTCTGGCCTATTTGCCTGAAAGTTTTTAAGAGCCCGTATCAAATCAGGCAAAACAGCAGATAAAATGACTCCCTACTTGAGGATACCAACAGGCTCCGAGGGTTCGAGAGAATCAGGGACAAGGCTCCTAGAAAGGGCATCCGCCTTAACGTTCTTAGATCCCGGAAGATAAGAACACCACAAAATCAAAGCGAGCAAAGAACAAGGACCAACGGGGCTGCCTAGAATTCAGCCTCTTCGCCGACTCAAGATAGATCAAATTCTTTTGAACCGTCAGGACAACAAAACAATGCCTAGCCCCTTCGAGCCAATGTCTCCACTCCTCAAAGGCCCACTTCATGGCCAGTAATTCCTGATCGCCAACATCATAATTCCGCTCGGCAGATGAAAATTTCTGAGAGAAGAAGGTACATGGTCTCAATTTAGAATCTTTAGGATCCCTCTGGGACAGAACAGCCCCAGCACTAATCTCAGAAGCATCAACTTCAACTTGAAAGGGGCAAAATAAATCCGGTTGACGCAGAACAGAAGCAGAAGTAAAATGTCTCTTAAGCTCCTGAAAACAGAAACTGCTTCAGGAGTCCAGGTCTCCACATCAGCCCCTTTTCTGGTCAGATCAGTCAGCGGTTTAACGATACTAGAAAAAATTGCAATAAACGTCTGATAGAAGTTAGCGAACCCCAAAAATGTCTGAAGACCTTTGACAGAAGAGGGTTGAACCTATTTGTGAATAGCCTGAACCATCTCCTGGTCCATCTCAATGGTGAAAGGAGACAAAATGAAACCCAAAAAAGAAACCTTCTGAACCCCAAAAAAGCACTTCGATCCCTTGACAAACAAGTAATTATCGCGAAGGACCTGAAAAATCTTCCTGACCTGGTCCACATGAGAATCCCAGTCCGGGGGAAAAAATCAAAATGTCGTCCAGATACACAGTGAAAAACTTGTCAATAAAACAACGAAAAATGTCATGCATGAAGGACTGGAAAACAGATGGGGCATTCATAAGTCCGAACGGCATCACGGTGTATTCAAAATGGCCTTCAGGCGAATTGAATGCCGTTTTCCATTCATGACCCTGCTTGATACGAACCAGATTATATGACCCATCAAATCAATCTTAGTGAACCAACATGCTCCCTTAATTCTGGCAAACAGGTCAGAAATCAATGGCAATGGATATTGGAATTTCACCGTAATCTTGTTCAACTGCCAATAATCAACGCAGGGTTTCAGGGAGCCATCCTTCTTAGAAACAAAAAAAAATTCCGCACCCAAAGGGGAAGAAGGTCTAATTTGTCCCTTATCCGAGGCCTCCCTCATAGCCTTGTGTTCTGGCACAGACAGATTGAAAAGTCTTCCCTTAGGGAACTTACTACCTGGTATGAAGTCAATGGAGTCCATGGCACACTCACACTCCCGATGCGGAGGAAGTGGACCAGAATTTAGTTCATCAAAAACCTCCTGAAAATCAGACAGGAACTCAGGGATCCCTGAAACAGATGCGGAAATTGTCCTCAGACGCAAAGCATTATGTATACCCTGACAACCCCAAATAATAACCGACATATTTTGCCAATCCAATAGCGGATTATGAGTCTGCAGCCATGGGTACCCCAACACGACAACATCATGCAAATCTTGCAAGACAAGAAACTGACATTCCTCAGAATGATCCTGAGCCATACGCATAGTCAAGACCGTCCAAAACTTTGGCTTGTTCTTTGTCAAAGGAGTTTTATCAATCCCTCTCAAAGGAATAGGGACCTGCAAGGACTGCAACAGGAAGCCACAACTCCTGGCAAACTTCAAATCCATTAAATTCAATGCAGCACCCGAATCCACAAATGTCATTACAGAGAAAGATCATAACGAGCAGACCAGTGACATGGACAACAAAAATTTAGGTTGTATAGTATCGATGGTAAAGGAGCTGGCAATCCTCATACTCCGCTTAGGACAAGCCGAAATTACATGAGACGGGTCGCCGCAATAAAAACTCAGCCTATTTTTCCATTTGCAACTCTGCCGATCACCACGAGATAACGTCCTATCACACTGCATAGGTTCTGGAACGTGATCAACAGATGCAGAAGCCTTATTTCCAGGCTGAAAACTGAGTCGTTCAGATTTACGCTCCCGCAAACGCCTGTCAATCTGAATAGCAAGAGACAATGAATTATTCAGACCTGACGGCGTGTGGAAACCCACCATCACATCTTTAACGGCTTCAGAAAGGCCTTTTCTGAACAGTGCTACTAAAGAATCGTCATTTCATTTAGTCAACACTGACCATTTTCTAAACTGTTGACAATGAATTTCAGCTGCCTCAGAACTCTGCTGCAAGGTCAGCAAGGCTTTTTCTGCTTGATCTACCGGATTGGGCTCATCATAAAGTAGACCCAAAGCCTCAAGAAAGGAATCAACACTATGCAATACAGGATTCTCAGATGAGAGAGAAAAACCCCAATCCTGTGGGTCGCCACGCAGCAAGGAAATAATTATCCTAACCTGCTGTACGGCGTCACCAGAGGATCGCGGTTTCAGTGCCAGACATAATTTACAGTTATTTTTACTCAAAAATTTTTACCGATCAACAGAAAATAAGTCAGGAATAGGAATTTTTGATTCAGATACAGAAGGCTGAGTAACATAATTTGCTATACCCTGAACTATGGCCACAAGCTGGTCCAAGCGAGCAGCCAAATCCTGTGCACTCAAACTGAAGAAGTAATCATCAAACACCCTGATTACAAGAGGGAAAAAACAGCAAGGCAGGACACAGAAAACAAACCCTCAAAACACCCTTTTTCCCTGCTTCTGTGGAACAATCAATTAATTGGCCAGTTGTACTGTTATGATCCTTCAGTGACTACCATGAACACAATTCACCAGAGTCGTAGGTAATTAAGTACCGACCGCAAACCCTGAACTTAACACCACATTAGATGTAGCTGGGCAGCATGCCTAACAACCTAGATGCCTCAAACCCATCTGGAGGACTACATATCCTACAAGGCAGAAAGTGAAAAGAAACTATCTTGCCTCAGAGCAGATTTCCCCCCAAAAAATAGGCAGCCTCCCACATGTACAGACTGTGAGCAAAGATGAAAAGACATACACAGTAAGAGCAAGATGGAGCAAAGAGAGGCCACACTATACTAAATACGAAAAGACAGGATAGGGAACTCTTGGGGTCGGCATAAAAAAACCCTATCAAACTTCCTAAATGGAATGTGCAAAAAGGAAGAGTAATCTAATACTTGCACATTCACAATCCGTACAAGACTCTGGTGAAACTGTAAGAAAAAACTAGCAATTACCGTGCCGACTAACCCTTGCTAAGATAAATAGCGTAGACTGACTAGGAAGATAAATCTTCCTTATCTGAAGGCACAAACAAAACAGGATACAATACAAAAAACCTTCAGAGATAATTCACAGAAGCAATAAACAAATAACACACAAAAAGTATGAAGCAAAACCAAGAACTTAGCTTAGCTTGATAGCGGCGAAGTCAGGAGGACAAGAGACAGATTCCTATAGTCTCAGGAATTTCAGACAACTGGCAAAGACAAACAGCCAGCACACGCCTATATCCAAAATCAAGGTTTCAGCTGCCAACCAGGTGTGTAGAACTGAGGAACAGAATCCAACTCACTAACATCAACAGCAACAGGTGGGAGTTCAAGAGCGGAGTTCCACCAGACAATATTCACAACACAGAGCTGAGTCAGAGAGCAAGCCGAGGTCAGGTACATGTGGGAAGGGAGGAGGGAGAGCAGATGGGACAGTAGGCGGAGAGCAGGACAGGAAGACGGGGAAGTCAGGTAGTACAGGAGGAATGGAGGACAGAGAAAGGAATACTGAGTAGTGGGCAGGATCAAAGCAACAATATGAGAGGCACACGCTGCAGAGAAGGAACTATCGCTGGCAGCATGTGAAGGAAAGCCGTACAAAGGTAAGCCAGCATGACCCCCAGGGCAAGACCCGAAAAAATAGGCTCCTCCCACAGGACCTAACCCTGTTAGATAGCAGCTAGCAAAACACAATGACTCTGCACAGCAGAGCCATGAGTGGATCGTGACAGCAAGTTATGTGAAAGCTTTAGAGACAGTGGAGGAGGCAGAAGCAGTGGAGGAAGTGGTAGATAAAGAGGTTTGTCCTGCAAGCCTTGGGTATTTTAAAACTTGTGGAGCAGTCCCTTGCCCATGACGCACCCACGGGGTTTTAGGGGTTACTCGTCACCGGTGCGGTGTAGGGTTTGGGATGTTACAGTGGCCAGGCCCGGTTCCATGACCCCGGCGGTGTCAATAAAGATGGGGAGATGGATTGTATTTACAAGGGAGAAAGTTTGTATTCGTGTCGCCAACTGTGGTATGCGGCCAGTTATTAGCCGCCGCTGCGGAAAGGATGTCTTCTTGGGCAGATGGTGACCTTCAGGTGTCAGTGGTGAAATGCACCCTGCCAGACACAGAGTTTTTCGAGGAATGGGTGAAGTTGTTAGCGACATGCTGGTGGAGCGCAGGCACAGCTTTATTGGGGAAGTAATAGCGATTGGGCAACTGCTACTGGGGGACTGTCACGGCCATTAAGTATCATAAACCGTGTGTATCCACCAGGCAGAAAGGCGGCATTTCTGTGGAAAACAATTTAGATATGGTGAAGTTTAAGCTATTACTTTTGGCATGTGTAGGAGGAAACAATCTTTTATGTGAGCCCAACTGTGGGACTGAGGGCTGGCTGCTGTGCTGAGAGGTAGGAGTAGGGTGTACACGACAAACTGGTGGACTGGAAAGGAGGTGTAGCTAGACATTTGAGTTCAGCCTAGTTCCCATTTTCCCCAGTGTTCCTTCTTTGTTTGGGCAGCCTGATGCTGGGGGGATTTCAGAACATCCAGACTCACTGTGGCTCCCTGCCACCATCCTCTGATCTTTACGCCTCTTCGCCGCTGCTTTCACAGCTGCATCCACCCTTCTATTGCCCGCTACCTCCAGTGAGTCACCTTTTGTGTGTGCTTTCACCTTAATGATGCCAACCTGGACTGGTAACATCACTGCGTATGCAGCGCCCCACGGGGCAGGTGGTTAACCTATTCGTTGCTGGGCCTTTTCGGATTGGGTCAGGCGATGTCATGGGTGGCCTTGCCCAGTTCCGTTGCCCCGAGGCATGCAGTAAATGAAGGGGAAGCAGGGTGATTGGGAAACGTTTGTTGTGATGCCACTTGTGGTATGCGGCCAGGGAATAGCTGCCACTGCAGAATTCCTCGCCAGGGCAGGTGTTATGGCAGCCGGGATGGTGTCGCTCCCCACAGACGGAGTGGGCCCCAGGTGGATGATGAGGATGATAATGGCGGTTGGCGCCTAAGCGCGGGCGTTGACACCGGTGAGGACAAGCAGACACAGTCTTTGTGGGTTTAAGGTGTAGTTTACTCACAGCTTCAGTCGCCTACCCAGTAGTACTGGTCACTGCCGTGATGGGCTCTGGGCTCTGGTCGATCCCGGATCTACGGGAGGTCAGAACCGATGAGGTAGTCCATGAGCCCTTCCTCACTGTGCTTTGTAGTGTGGGTCCCTGTGGCTTGAAGCACTTACAGTCCCTTCCATACTAGGTAGAGTTCTGTTGCCTATGCAAGTAGCGTGGATCCCCTTGACTCTGACCGTGATCTAAGCCCTAGAATCATGGTGCCACTTGACTCTGGAATATTGTGTGGTCAGAGAAGCAAAGAACATGTCCGTCTGACAGAATCTGGTAATGCAAAATAGAATTGCACCACCCTAGGGTGCTGCACCCTGAACTGCGCTGGCCCCGGGGGAACTGAGTCGGTATCCTCCACATCCTGTTGCGCTAAGTGTGTGAGTCTCTGTGGCTTGGAGCTGCAAAGTGACCCTCTTCCTTGTTGTTGTTGTTTGTCCTTTCCCTTATGGCGGGCAGAGTGAGCTGGTCACGGGTACCGCCTGTGTCGCCGCTATCCCAGGGTCTATTGTGCTGCTTTACCTTTGGGCTTTCTTTGGGCCAGGGTTCTTGAAATCTCCTGCCTTCCGAGCTTCACTGATTGAGCTTTAGCACCTAACAGTCTAGGCTCTGGTGTCCTGCTTGCTGCGCCTGGTCCTGAAAGTGCTAGATGGGACAGCGCTCTTTCAGTAACCGTCTGTAATCTGTGCCTCTGATCGTTTGAAGTATTTCACTTTCTGTTCGAGTGTGAGTGTCAGTAACTCCTCCGCCAGGCCAGTATGTTTAGGGAAGCTTCCCTCAAAACGTGTCCTTGAGCTCCCCCTACTGGCCTAGAGTTACGGAATGTTAAATGTTGGTATACCTAACATGGGAAACCCCCCCTTTTCTTCAAGGCATAGCATCACCCCCGGTGAAGAGGGCAACACTACTGTGGCTCCCGGACACTGGGGTGCCACATTTCCCCCTAGTGAAAGTCAGATCTCTTGGACTGAGGAATTTTTTTTCAAAGAAATACAAAACATTACAATTAATACATTTTGAAGAAACAGATTTACATTATTTGCTGTATATTATGTAACTTTTGCTATACAGTCGACTCTTGATACCGGATAGGTTTCTGACCAAAGGTGCTACGCTGTGACCTACGTAGCACTGGCGAGAAACTCCAGCTTGAAGGAACTGTAGTTTTCAGGATTTCGTTCAGTGGGACGAAGCTTCCTGCTGGCATAGGCGATCACTTTCTCTCTTCCCCCCTGTACCTGGGACAGTACTGCTCCCAGTCTCACATTGATGGCGTCTGTGTAAAGGATGAAGGGTTGTCCATAGTCCGGATAAGCTAGGATCTCTCCTCCAGTAAGAGCCATCTTCAACTGGATGAAGGACTTCTCTTGTTGGCTGCTCCACTCGAACGGAGGACGCCGGTTCTTGGTCTGGCCCACCACAAGGTCTTGGAGAGGCGACGCTCTCTTGGTGAAACCTCTGATGAACCTCCGGTAATAGCCTACCAGGCTGAGGAACTGCCGCACTTCCTTAATGGTGGTGGGTCTTGGCCTGTCCTTGATGACAGTGGACTTTTCAGGATCAGGGGTCACACCTTCGGTGCTCACCACATGACCCAGGTACTGCACCTTCGGCTTCAGTAGGCGACACTTGGACGGCTTCACCTTCAGACAAAACCTGGACAAGGCCTCAAACACCTCAGCCAGGTGCTGCAGATGATCTTCATAAGTCTTTGAGTAAACTATGATGTCATCCAACAAGACTGTTTCAAAGTTCTTATACCCTTGGCAGCACTCCATCAACCGCTAGAACGTTCCCGATGTGTTGCTAAGTCCGAATGGCATGCAGTTGAACTCGCAAAGGCCCATGGGTGTCGTGAACGCGGTCGTCTTCTTGTCCGCCTCCGCCACGGGAACCTGCCAGTACCCACTGGTGAGATCTAAGGTAGAAAAATAGTTAGCAGATTTCAGGGCTGCTAGTGACTCTTCAATTTTGGGGAACGGGTACGCATCCTTATGTGTAATGCGGTTAACCTGCCTGTAGTCCACACACATTCTCATCGTGCCATCCTTCTTTTTTACCAGGACTAATGGAACGACCCAAGGGCTACAATTATCTCTGATCACCCCAGACTCCTTCATCTCCCGCAACATTTCTTTAGCACGTTGGTAGTGAACTGGGGGCACAGGGCGGTACCTCTCTTTGATTGGGGGATGGTCTCCAGTGGAGATTTGGTGTTGAACCCCTTTCACCTGCCCAAAATCTATAGGGTGTTTGCTAAAGACCCACTCATATTCCTGTACTGTCCTATGGACCCCCGTTTTTGGTGAGAAGGTGTAGTCAGTGCCCCTCAGCGCTGTTTCCCTCCACCTGATCTGACGGGGCCAAGGGTCCCACTGTCTCTATGGCGTTGTTACTGACAGTGAAGAGCTTAGCCACAGTGGCATACGGGGGGTGTTTAACTTCTTCCTCTCTGCAATTTAGAATACGGATGGGCACTCTTCCCTGGCGAATATCGACTATCCCTTTGGCCTCAGGACGTTGGGCCTACAGTCTGAATACACAGGTTCTACCAGGGCTTGGTAATCTTGACCCCTGAGACCCATTGCTGCTTGATACCAGGTTAACATTTCACTTCTTGGGGGTACCATAATGGGGAAGGGGTCACTCACCCTGACACTGCCAATTTCCCCTCCAGTCTGCTCAATTGGTTGCCTCTGCATCAAGGCTTTAATTTCCTTCTGTAGGGCTCGCTGCCGACCGGTGCTGGCAGTCTCGGCTATCTGCTGTAACAAAAGGCCCTATCACACACACAGATAAATCTTTGGCAGATCTGTGGTTGCAGTGAAATCATGGACATATTGTTCCATTTGTACACAGCCACAAACCTGGCACTGATTGTCCACAATTTCACTGCAACTACAGATCTGTCGCAGATTTATCTCTGTGTGTGACAGAGCCTTTAGTGTTGGCTGTATTTAAACAATTCTGTATTATTACAATATGGGGTCATTGTTTATCTCTGTAGGAGGATAAGGCTGCACATCAAACTTAGATAATGGTATAATGCCTCAAGCATATGGAAAAATATTGGAATATACAATGAAAAATGCTACTTGCTAATTTGAACATGTGAATAATGAAATGCATACCTGCCATGAATATTAGGAAAAAGGAGATATTTAGCAATCGCATTGATCAATGTAACTGAGCCCCAAGACCTCGTCAAGGTATATCTCTATATTGGGGTCCCTAGCTCTGTGACCCTAACTGTGTGTCATCTCATTGCAATTAAAAACTACTGTGGGTGGAGAGGGGTAACTAAGGACTTTCTTATATAGGAGATGGAAAAAACATGACCGAAAGTGGCGGAGCTGTGTTCACATTCAGAAAAAAACTACATATAACTGAATAGGATAACTGAAGTGAGCACTAATATATATATATATTATGAGTGCAAGCCAAAACTTACATACTATAGGAGGATAAGGCTGCACATCAAACTTAGATAATGGTATAATGCCTCAAGCATATGGAAAAATATTGGAATATACAATGAAAAATGCTACTTGCTAATTTGAACATGTGAATAATGAAATGCATACCTGCCATGAATATTAGGAAAAAGGAGATATTTAGCAATCGCATTGATCAATGTAACTGAGCCCCAAGACCTCGTCAAGGTATATCTCTATATTGGGGTCCCTAGCTCTGTGACCCTAACTGTGTGTCATCTCATTGCAATTAAAAACTGCTGTGGGTGGAGAGGGGTAACTAAGGACTTTCTTATATAGGAGATGGAAAAAACATGGCCGAAAGGGGCGGAGCTGTGTTCACATTCAGAAAAAAACTACATATAACTGAATAGGATAACTGAAGTGAGCACTAATATATATATATATATATTATGAGTGCAAGCCAAAACTTACATACTATAGGAGGATAAGGCTGCACATCATACTTAGATAATGGTATAATGCCTCAAGCATATGGAAAAATATTGGAATATACAATGAAAAATGCTACTTGCTAATTTGAACATGTGAATAATGAAATGCATACCTGCCATGAATATTAGGAAAAAGGAGATATTTAGCAATTGCATTGATCAATGTAACTGAGCCCCAAGACCTCGTCAAGGTATATCTCTATATTGGGGTCCCTAGCTCTGTGACCCTAACTGTGTGTCATCTCATTGCAATTAAAAACTGCTGTGGGTGGAGAGGGGTAACTAAGGACTTTCTTATATAGGAGATGGAAAAAACATGGCCGAAAGGGGCGGAGCTGTGTTCACATTCAGAAAAAAACTACATATAACTGAATAGGATAACTGAAGTGAGCACTGTATCTGGACAGAGCACATATTGGGCCAGGTAATGACTAATACATTTTATTAATCCTATTTGCATTTTACGTCCCCATGTGACTAATTATACATTCATGAGCCGTACACCTGAACCTGTTGCATGGATCGGGTAGGGGTTCTACATTTATTATTGGATACATTAGTGAAGTGCCCTCAGCTATAAATGTGCACACACTGTTGTGCTGGGCAATAGTAATTATTTGTTCCCTTGTCTGGTCCATCTGCACAGTTAGGCTATGTGCGCACGTGTGCGCTCTGCACCGCACCTAAAAGGTGCACTTCAGAGCGCCGCTGAAAAGCTCCGTTCTGAAGCGCATGGTGCCGGCAGAGAACGTGCGCTCTGCATGCTGCCTCTCCATATAGACAGCATGCAAACCGCACGGAAGAAGTGACATGTCACTTCATAGAAAGCAGCGATTCGGGCAGCAGCCGAATCGCTGCGTTCTAATATGCCACGTGCGCACGGCTCCTGCACAATCTCCATAGACTGTGCAGGGGACGCAGGACGCATGCAGTTATACTGCGCTGCAGATCGCAGCGTAACTGCATGTAATACGCACACGTGCGCACATAGCCTTATGGAAGTTTTATGAATATATATCTGGTGGCAGTATCACCCCATTTACTATTCACACTTGGTCATGTATTTCTATGTATTGTCGAGCTTTTTTGTTTAATTATGATGTTGTTCATTTATAACGATTACATGTGATGTTATGCTATTTCTATGGATTTTTCCATCTGTCAATTTTTTGCCTGCCCTTTTGTTTTCTTTTGCCCTTACTTTTGCTACTGCTGATTCCATGTCCACTTAATAATTTTTTAATTACAATATTAATGAATAATTAATTTTTATTCAAGATGTTCTCATGCGCATTTTTTTAATATGAGTCCTAATTGTATTGCGCTGACGCAGGGTTTGTATTGTGTTCTGGCTGTTAGCCATTGGTCATTGGCCTTTCTTTGAGCAAGGTTTTGATCTTTTTAAGTATTGGTCTGATATTTTTCACTGCTTGCTTGCCTTCCCTTTCTTGTACTAATTTTTTAGCTGTTTTGGATCCTGGTGGGGGCCCACACTGGACACTGAACAAGTTGCCCATGTCTTCAACTTATTCCCACACAGCTCACCCTTCTGCAAATGCCCTCTCAGTGTGCTTGGACATTGTCTACAGGCCACACTCCTCCGACAAGTCAGATTGGGCGAGAAGGCTCGCAAGCTCTATCACCCACTACCCTTGCAGGGTGTATTGAGAAGGCTCTAAAACAGCTCTTTCACCCAATAGACCAGCTGACTAAAGCAGGAAGGACCAGGTGTGATAGTCCTCTCACCTACTAGACCAGCTCCATGTAAGTGGGAAGGCCAACTGCTGTCTCACCCACTTAGACCTGATGTGTAGTTGGATACCCCAGGCTGATCCTTTTTTCTTTCCTGTTAATCAACCATACACTGAGAAGCAGGCAAACACATGCACTGTTGACGATTTTTCTTCACAAGATATTACAGCAGCAGAGACAAAAAGCAAAACAATACTCAGCTCACTTCTGATAAGCAGGCAGAAACTCACGCAGCGGTTCACTCGCTCCTCCCAAGAGCAGCAGCAGTACACAGGTTGTTTACCAAAAGTCTTATCTCATAGAAGAATTTGTCCAAACCCAGCTTTCCCAAAACATCCAACTTTTCTAGTACCCACTAATATACACAATCCCCAAGCAGAAAATTGAGACTACGTATGTACCTTCACAGCACCAATATTCTACTGAAAGGAAACAAATACTTTGCTATAAAATGTTCATCTCCATTTTGAGGGGAAGGATCATACGGTATATCACTATAAGGACAGATCAAAGGACCACTTGTCCACTCATTCATTGATTCCAGAAACTTAACCTGGTGTCACACACAGCGACAACGACAACGACGTCGCTGCTACGTCACCATTTTCTGTGACGTTGCAGCGACGTCCCGTCGCTGTCGCTGTGTGTGACATCCAGCAACGACCTGGCCCCTGCTGTGAGGTCGCCGGTCGTTGCTGAATGTCCAGCTTCATTTTTTGGTCGTCACTCTCCCGCTGTGACACACACATCGCTGTGTGTGACAGCGAGAGAGCGACGAAATGAAGCGAGCAGGGAGCAGGAGCCGGCGTCTGGCAGCTGCGGTAAGCTGTAACCAGTGTAAACATCGGGTAACCAAGGGAAGACCTTTCCCCTGGTTACCCGATATTTACCTTCGTTACCAGCCTCCGCCCTTGCTGCCAGTGCCGGCTCCTGCTCTGTGCACATGTGGCTGCAGTACACATCGGGTAATTAACCCGATGTATACTGTAGCAAGGAGAGCAAGGAGCCAGCGCTAAGCAGTGTGCGCGGCTCCCTGCTCTCTGCACTGTGACATGTAGCTGCAGTACACATCGGGTTAATTAACCCGATGTGTACTGTACCTAGGAGAGCAAGGAGCCAGCGCTAAGCGCGGCTCCCTGCTCTCTGCACATGTAGCACAGCGACGTTATGATCGCTGCTGCGTCGCTGTGTTTGACAGCTAAGCAGTGATCATAACAGCGACTTACAAGGTCGCTGTTACGTCACAGAAAATGGTGATGTAACAGCGACGTCGTTGTCGCTGTCGCTTAGTGTGAACCCAGCTTTATATAACAATACACCTTCCATGGATGGGGTCTTATCAGGTAACCTCACATGTAGATTAAATTATCTAAACCACTCTTGTCCTCCTAGACAGACTCTGATGATGGGAAAAGTACATAAAGTATGTCAGGTACCCACATAAATATTTTATATGGCTCTGCCCCTTGACATTTCACAAGCAGAACATCTTTTCACATTGCACAGTATGGCCTATAACCATTAATTTATATGTGCATATTATTACACATAATCCCTTATCTCAATTACTCATCACTTGTTATTCAAAGGCTTCTTATGAATATACAACACAAACAACAACTTACAGCCTGCCAACTCTATCGAGGAATTAGTATGAAACCTCTATGAACACATATCCCAAGACCAGTATATTGCCCATCAAAGATGGCCACAGCAAAACACAGCAAATAAACTTGTACAGAGACTGCCCCAATTCTGTACCACCATACTATGCAATCAGTTAATAGACAGACAACAGATTATCTTATTACTCTATTTTTCAACTCTCATTCAGACATGCATGAAAGACACAATACTCACTGGCAGGGGCTGGCTGGGATATTTTAGCCTGGGGGCAATCATAAGGCAGTGGCCTTGAAGTTGTGGCAGCCCACCTTTGGTCTGTTTATTTCTGGCCGCTGCAATAAAGAAGCAGTGGTAACAGGCTTTATGAACAGTCTCGCACATATATATGGGAACAGAACCACGCTTATTGCTTACATAGATACTGCATCAGAACCAAGCTTACTACATAGATATGGGAACTGCAAGGAGCTTACTACAGAGATATGGGAATAGAACCGAGCTTACTACAGACATACGAGATCAGAACCAAGCTTACTACAGAGATAAGGGAGCAGAACTGAGCTTACTACGGAGATAAGGGTTCAGAACTGAGCTTACTACAGAGATACGAGATCAGAACTGAGCTTACTACAGAAATAAGGGAACAGAAGTGAGCTTACTACAGAGATATGGGAGCAGAACCAAGCTTACTACAGAGATAATGGAGCAGAACCCAGCTTACTATAGAGATAAGGGTGTAGAACAAAGCTTACTACAGAGATAAGTGTGCAGAACCGAGCTTACTACAGAGATAAGGTGCAGAACCGAGCTTACTACAGAGATAATGGAGCAGAACCAAGCTTACTACAGAGATATGGAAGTAGAACCGAGCTTAGTACAGAAATACAGGAGCAGAACCGAGATTGCTACATAGCTACGGGAACAGAACCGAGCCTACTACAGAGATATGAGAGCAGAACCAAGCTTACTGCAGAAATATTTCAGCAGAACCAAGCTTATTACGGAGATACGGGAGCAGAACCGAGCTTACTACAGAGATACAGGAGCAGAACTGAGATTACTTCATAGCTACGGGAATAGAACCAAGCTTACTACAGAGATTCAGGAGCAGAACTGAGCTTACTGTATCCATACAGGAACAAAATTGTACTTACTCAGTCTTCTACATAGAAACAGCAACAGAACCAAGCCTCCTACATAGCTACGGGAACAGGACAAGCTTACTGCATAGACATAGAACCAGAACTAAGCTTGCTGCTTAAATATGGTATAGAACGGATCTTACTTTATAGATATAGGAGCAAAACCACGCTTAGTACATAGATACAGTACCGTAACCCAGTTAACTACATGTAAGACAATTACAAAGCTTCTCCTATATTTTCAATGTTAAACTCGTATGGAACACGGATGGTACACGGACTGTTCACTGATGGTCATGTATTTCTATGTATTGTCGGGCTTTTTTGTTTAATTATGATGTTGTTCATTTATAACTATTACATGTGATGTTATGTTATTTCTATGGATTTTTCCATCTGTCAATTTTTTGCCTGCCCTTTTGCTTTCTTTTGCCCTTACTTTTTCTACTGCTGATTTCATGTCCAATTAATAATTTTTTAATTACATTATTAATGAATAATTAATTTTTATTCAAGATGTTCTCATGCACATTTTTTCAATATGAGTCCTAATTGTATTGCGTTGACGAAGGGTTTGTATTATGTTCTGGCTGTTAGCCATTGGTCATTGGCCTTTCTTTGAGCAAGGTTTTGACCTTTTTAAGTATTGATCTGACATTTTTCACTGCTTCCTTGCCTTCCCTTTCTTGTACTACCTGTTTAGCTGTTTTGGATCCTGCTGGGGGCCCACACTGGACACGGAACAAGTTGCCCATGTCTTCAACTTATACCCTCACAGCACACCCTTCTGCAAATGCCCTCTCAGTGTGCTTGGACATTGTCTACAGGCCACACTCCTCCAGCAAGTCAGATTGGGCTATCAAGGTTTACCGAGAAGGCTTGCAAGCTCTATTACCCGCTACCCTTCCAGGGTGTATTGAGAAGGCTCTAAAACAGCTCTTTCACACAATAGACCAGCTGACTAAAGCAGGAAGGACCAGGTGTGATAGTCCTCTCACCTACTAGACCAGCTCCATGTAAGTGGGAAGGCCAACTGCTGTCTCATGCACTTAGACCTGATGTGCAGTTGGGTACACCACGCTGATCTTTTTTTCTTTCCTGTTCATCAAACATACACTGAGAAGCAGGCAAACATATGCACTGTTGACCAAAACAATCACTTCCAAATATGCACAGTTTTCTTTCAGTTTCCACTAAGGTTGTCCAAACGTTATGTTCACATTAAAACCTAACGGTCTCCGATTTTTCTTCACAAGATATTACAGCAGCGCAGAAAAAAAGCAAAACAATGCTCAGCTCACTTCTGATAAGCAGGCAGAAACTCACGCAGCGGTTCACTCGCTCCTCCCAAGAGCAGCAGCAGTACACAGGTTGTTTACCAAAAGTCTTATCTCATAGAAGAATTTGTCCAAACCCAGCTTTCCCAAAACATCCAACTTTTGTAGTACCCACTAATATACACAATCCCCAAGCAGAAAATTGAGACTACGTATGTACCTTCACAGCACCAATATTCTACTGAAAGGAAACAAATACTTTGCTATAAATCGTTCATCTCCATTTTGAGGGGAAGGATCATACGGTATCTCACTATAAGGACAGATCAAAGGACCACTTGTCCACTCATTCATTGATTCCAGAAACTTATATAACAATACACCTTCCATGGATGGGGTCTTATCAGGTAACCTCACATGTAGATTAAATTATCTAAACCACTCTTGTCCTCCTAGACAGTCTCTGATGATGGGAAAAGTACATAAAGTATGTCAGGTACCCACATAAATATTTTATATGGCTCTGCCCCTTGACATTTCACAAGCAGAACATCTTTTCACATTGCACAGTATGGCCTATAACCATTAATTTATATGTGCATATTATTACACATAATCCCTTATCTCAATTACTCATCACTTGTTATTCAAAGGCTTCTTATGAATATGCAACATTAACAACAACTTACAGCCTGTCTACTCTATCGAGGAATTAGCATTAAACCACTATGAACACATATCCCAAGACCAGTGTATTGCCCATCAAAGATGGCCACAGCAAAACACAGCAAATATACTTGTACAGAGACTGTCCCAATTCTGTACCACCGTACTATGCAATCAGTTAATAGACAGACAATAGATTATCTTATTACTCTATTTTTCAACTCTCATTCAGACATGCATGAAAGACACAATACTCACTGGCAGGGGCTGGCTGGGATATTTTAGCCTGGGGGCAATCATAAGGCAGTGGCCTTGAAGTTGTGGCAGCCCACCTTTGGTCTGTTTATTTCTGGCCGCTGCAATAAAGAAGCAGTGGTAACAGGCTTTATGAACAGTCTCGCACATATATATGGGAACAGAACCACGCTTATTGCTTACATAGATACTGCATCAGAACCAAGCTTACTACATAGATATGGGAACTGCAAGGAGCTTACTACAGAGCTATGGGAATAGAACCGAGCTTACTACAGACATACGAGATCAGAACCAAGCTTACTACAGAGATAAGGGAGCAGAACTGAGCTTACTACGGAGATAAGGGTTCAGAACTGAGCTTACTACAGAGATACGAGATCAGAACTGAGCTTACCACAGAGATAAGGGAACAGAAGTGAGCTTACTACAGAGATATGGGAGCAGAACCAAGCTTACTACAGAGATAATGGAGCAGAACCCAGCTTACTACAGAGATAAGGGTGTTGAACAAAGCTTACTACAGAGATAAGGTGCAGAACCGAGCTTACTACAGAGATAATGGAGCAGAACTAAGCTTACTACAGAGATATGGAAGTAGAACCGAGCTTAGTACAGAAATACAGGAGCAGAACCGAGATTGCTACATAGCTACGGGAACAGAACCGAGCCTACTACAGAGATATGAGAGCAGAACCAAGCTTACTGCAGAAATATTTCAGCAGAACCAAGCTTATTACGGAGATACGGGAGCAGAACCGAGCTTACTACAGAGATACAGGAGCAGAACTGAGATTACTTCATAGCTACGGGAATAGAACCAAGCTTACTACAGAGATTCAGGAGCAGAACTGAGCTTACTGTATCCATACAGGAACAAAATTGTACTTACTCAGTCTTCTACATGGAAACAGCAACAGAACCAAGCCTCCTACATAGCTACGGGAACAGGACAAGCTTACTGCATAGACATAGTACCAGGACTAAGCTTGCTGCTTAAATATGGTATAGAACGGATCTTACTTTATAGATATAGGAGCAAAACCACGCTTAGTACATAGATACAGTACCGTAACCCAGTTAACTACATGTAAGACAATTACAAAGCTTCTCCTATATTTTCAATGTTAAACTCGTATGGAACACGGATGGTACACGGACTTTTCACTGATGGTCATGTATTTCTATGTATTGTCGGGCTTTTTTGTTTAATTATGATGTTGTTCATTTATAACTATTACATGTGATGTTATGTTATTTCTATGGATTTTTCCATCTGTCAATTTTTTGCCTGCCCTTTTGCTTTCTTTTGCCCTTACTTTTTCTACTGCTGATTTCATGTCCAATTAATAATTTTTTAATTACATTATTAATGAATAATTAATTTTTATTCAAGATGTTCTCATGCACATTTTTTCAATATGAGTCCTAATTGTATTGCGTTGTTGAAGGGTTTGTATTGTGTTCTGGCTGTTAGCCATTGGTCATTGGCCTTTCTTTGAGCAAGGTTTTGACCTTTTTAAGCATTGGTCTGACATTTTTCACTGCTTCCTTGCCTTCCCTTTCTTGTACTACCTCTTTAGCTGTTTTGGATCCTGCTGGGGGCCCACACTGGACACTGAACAAGTTACCCATGTCTTCAACTTATACCCTCACAGCACACCCTTCTGCAAATGCCCTCTCAGTGTGCTTGGACATTGTCTACAGGCCACACTCCTCCAGCAAGTCAGATTGGGCTATCAAGGTTTACCGAGAAGGCTTGCAAGCTCTATTACCCGCTACCCTTCCAGGGTGTATTGAGAAGGCTCTAAAACAGCTCTTTCACACAATAGACCAGCTGACTAAAGCAGGAAGGACCAGGTGTGATAGTCCTCTCACCTACTAGACCAGCTCCATGTAAGTGGGAAGGCCAACTGCTGTCTCATCCACTTAGACCTGATGTGCAGTTGGGTACACCACGCTGATCTTTTTTTCTTTCCTGTTCATCAAACATACACTGAGAAGCAGGCAAACATATGCACTGTTGACCAAAACAATCACTTCCAAATATGCACAGTTTTCTTTCAGTTTCCACTAAGGTTGTCCAAACGTTATGTTCACATTAAAACCTAACGGTATCCGATTTTTCTTCACAAGATATTACAGCAGCGCAGAAAAAAAGCAAAACAATGCTCAGCTCACTTCTGATAAGCAGGCAGAAACTCACGCAGCGGTTCACTCGCTCCTCCCAAGAGCAGCAGCAGTACACAGCTTGTTTGCCAAAAGTCTTATCTCATAGAAGAATTTGTCCAAACCCAGCTTTCCCAAAACATCCAACTTTTCTAGTACCCACTAATATACACAATCCCCAAGCAGAAAATTGAGACTACGTATGTACCTTCACAGCACCAATATTCTACTGAAAGGAAACAAATACTTTGCTATAAAACGTTCATCTCCATTTTGAGGGGAAGGATCATACGGTATCTCACTATAAGGACAGATCAAAGGACCACTTGTCCACTCATTCATTGATTCCAGAAACTTATATAACAATACACCTTCCATGGATGGGGTCTTATCAGGTAACCTCACATGTAGATTAAATTATCTAAACCGCTCTTGTCCTCCTAGACAGACTCTGATGTTCGGAAAAGTACATAAAGTATGTCAGGTACCCACATAAATATTTTATATGGCTCTGCCCCTTGACATTTCACAAGCAGAACATCTTTTCACATTGCACAGTATGGCCTATAACCATTAATTTATATGTGCATATTATTACACATAATCCCTTATCTCAATTACTCATCACTTGTTATTCAAAGGCTTCTTATGAATATACAACACAAACAACAACTTACAGCCTGTCTACTCTATCGAGGAATTAGTATGAAACCTCTATGAACACATATCCCAAGACCAGTATATTGCCCATCAAAGATGGCCACAGCAAAACACAGCAAATATACTTGTACATAGACTGTCCCAATTCTGTACCACCGTATTATGCAATCAGTTAATAGACAGACAATAGATTATCTTATTACTCTATTTTTCAATTCTCATTCAGACATGCATGAAAGACACAATACTCACTGGCAGGGGCTGGCTGGGATATTTTAGCCTGGGGCAATCATAAGGCAGTGGCCTTGAAGTTGTGGCAGCCCACCTTTGGTCTGTTTATTTCTGGCCGCTGCAATAAAGAAGCAGTGGTAACAGGCTTTATGAACAGTCTCGCACATATATATGGGAACAGAACCACGCTTATTGCTTACATAGATACTGCATCAGAACCAAGCTTACTACATAGATATGGGAACTGCAAGGAGCTTACTACAGAGATATGGGAATAGAACCAAGCTTAGTACAGACATTCGAGATCAGAACCAAGCTTACTACAGAGATAAGGGAGCAGAACCGAGCTTACTACAGAGATAAGGGTTCAGAACTGAGCTTACTACAGAGATACGAGATCAGAACTGAGCTTACCACAGAGATAAGGGAACAGAACCGAATTTACTACAGAGATATGGGAGCAGAACCAAGCTTACTACAGAGATAAGGGAGCAGAACCCAGCTTACTACAGAGATAAGGGTGCAAAACCGAGCTTACTACAGAGATACAGTAAGGGTGCAGAACCGAGCTTACTACAGAGATAAGGTGTAGAACCGAGCTTAGTACAGAGATAATGGAGCAGAACCGAGCTTACTACAGAGATATGGAAGTAGAACCGAGCTTACTACAGAAATACAGGAGCAGAACTGAGATTGCTACATAGCTACGGTTGTTTACCAAATTCTTATCTCATAGAAGAATTTGTCCAAACCCAGCTTTCCCAAAACATCCAACTTTTCTAGTACCCACTAATATACATGTACCGCCATGAGAGGGCTTGGTCGCTCCGCTGCTTGCGCCCAGCTGCTCGAGATCTGGGCTCGGGTTGTCGGTGGCTCGAGCGCCTCCGGACCGGGGGCCACGTCACTCCGTTAAGGGGAAGCAGTGGGTGTGGTGGTGTAAGGTGGGTGTCGGGTGAGCCGTGACGCCACCCACGGTTTGTGGTGATGGGATGCACCACCGCTGTGGCAGGAGTGGAGGGTATTCCCGGGATCGGTGTTGAAGGCACAGCCTGGATGTTAGCCCTTCCGTGGGTAGGGGCGGTGGGTCCCGGGGCCCGGTGGGATGGGCGACGATGATGTCGGGGTGCAAGGTGCCGTGCTGCGGTGCAGTGTCGTTCCCGGATGGCACTGGTGTACTCACAATTAATTCACACTCAGAGTCACTGGTAAACCAAAGTTCGGGTATGGTCGGGTCCCGCAGCCAACTGCTTGTGTCCCTTGTGAGGTTGATGGTGGCCCCTTTCCCTTGCACCTCTTGTTTTGACTGTTGGCTCCCCTGCCTGGACAGTGGTAGCCCGCTTCCCGGCGTTTAGCTGCCGGAGGAGCCCTCGGTTGCCTGCAGGCGCTGGCCCGTCAGGTTTTTGGCCCTTGGCGGTGGCTCTCACCCGGTATCGGTGGGCTGTTGCCTTCTTTCGGGACTTTGGGTGAGGATGAACCTGTGAGGTCCAGACTGCAATCAGTTAATTTGCCTACACTCAGTGGCTTTCAAGCTAGGACGGGGTCTGAGTACCTGGTTACTGGTGCTCCGATTAGCTGTTGACTCCCCGGTTCAGGGCCGGCAGGCTCCAACCCTGGCCTGGTCCCTACGGTTCCGCCGATCGCTATACCGGTACTCCTGCAGGTGGCCACCACCGCCTGTCTGCCTGACGTTTCAAGGGTCCAAGGTTCCTACCCGGGTCCCTGACAGTTCTACAACTCCAACCTTCTGTCACTGTCACTCTACAACTTAATCTGTTTGTATTTCCTGCCTCAGGGCAGTAGTCTCCTCAGTGGGCGTGCCTTTCCGCCTGACTCTGCCCACGAGGTGTGCCCTACTGGCCCCGAGGGAGGCATCAGGTCTCCCTTTCGGGTGATGGGTGTGTGCTCACAAGGGATGGGGGTGTGTGTGTGGTGTTGGTGATGTTGTTACCTGTGACCCCTGGGCATCACATACACAATTCTCAAGCAGAAAATTGAGACTACGTATGTACCTTCACAGCACCAATATTCTACTGAAAGGAAACAATTACTTTGCTATAAAACGTTCGTCTCCATTTTGAGGGGAAGGATCATACGGTATCTCACTATAGGGACAGATCAAAGGACCACTTGTCCACTCATTCATTGATTCCAGAAACTTATAAAACAATACACCTTCCATGGATGTGGTCTTATCAGGTAACCTCACATGTAGATTAAATTATCTAAACTGCTCTTGTCCTCCTAGACAGACTCTGATGATGGGAAAAGTACATAAAGTATGTCAGGTACCCACATAAATATTTTATATGACTCTGCCCCTTGACATTTCACAACTAGAACATCTTTTCACATTGCACAGTATGGTGTATAACCATTAATTTATATGGGCATATTATTACACATAATCCCTTATCTCAATTACTCATCACTTGTTATTCAGAGGCTTCTTATGAATATACAACATATACCACAACTTACAGCCTGCCTACTCTATCGAGGAATTAGTATGAAACCTCTATGAACACATATCCCAAGACCAGTGTATTGCCCATCAAAGATGGCCACAGCAAAACACAGCAAATATACTTGTACATAGACTGTCCCAATTCTGTACCACCGTACTATGCAATCAGTTAATAGACAGACAATAGATTATCTTATTACTCTATTTTTCAACTCTCATTCAGACATGCATGAAAGACACAATACTCACTGGCAGGGGCTGGCTGGGACATTTTAGCCTGGGGGCAATCATAAGGCAGTGGCCTTGAAGTTGTGGCAGCCCACCTTTGGTCTCTTTATTTCTGGCCGCTGCAATAAAGCAGCAGTGGTAACTAGAGATGAGCGAACCGGTCGTGGTTCGGCTCGAGTTCGGTTCGCCGAACGGAGGTCTCGTTCGAGTTCGGTTCGGCGAACCGGTTTGGTGAACCACTCGAACCGCATAGGAAACAATGGGAGGCAATCACAAACACATAAAAACACCTAGAAAACACCCTCAAAGGTGTCCAAAAGGTGACAAACAACTCACAACACAACACAACACACACACATGGGAAAGTGACAAGAACAAATTCTCATGCGAAAACAAAACAGCATTACGAGAAAAAAGATGACGAGACACAGATATAGGCATGGCATGCACTTCTAAAATCATGTATAACACCGCAAGGGGACTCCAAGCAGAGTCTCCCTTTTTTTCAAAAATTGGGCCCCACAGACACCACTTCAGTAGCATCACTTGTGCCCCAGTTGCAAACTGGGCAGGTAGATTTACATCAAGCACATTAAAAAATACGCCATCCTTAACCGTCCCCAGGATTGCACCGGGGTAGGTAGCAAAGTCTTTGCTGAACCATGACTTGTTCATCTTGGCTCCTTTTTAAAAACACTGCAAGCAAGGGTTACTCCAAGCGGAGTCTCCCTTTTTTCCAAAAGTTGGGCCACACAGACACCCACCCCTTCAGTGGCAGCACTTGTGCCCCAGTTGTACACTTCACAGGTAGATTTGCATCAAGCACATTCAAAAATACGCCATCCTTAACCATCCCCAGGATGACACCGGGGTAGGTAGCAAAGTTTTTCCTGATCCCAGATCTGTTCATCTTGGATCATTTTTAGAAACACTGTAAGCAAGGGTTACTCCAAGCGGAGTCTCCCTTTTTTCCAAAAATTGGGCCACACAGACACCCACCCCTTCAGTGGCAGCACTTGTGCCCCAGTTGTACACTTCACAGGTAGATTTGCATCAAGCACATTCAAAATACACAAGCATTTACTCTCCCCAGGATGACACAGGGGTAGTAAATTCCTTGTGGATCCATGACTTGTTCATTTTGATGAACGTTAGTCTGTCCACATTGTCACTGGACAGACGCGTGCGCTTATCTGTCAGCACACACCCAGCAGCACTGAAGACACGTTCAGAGACAACGCTGGCAATGGGACACAACAAGATCTCCAAGGCGTAAGTGGAGAGCTCTGGCCATTTTTCAAGATTTGAAGCCCTAAATGAGCAAGGCTCCATTTGCAAAGTCATGGCATTGATGTTCATTTGGAGATACTCCTGTATCATCCTCTCCAGCCGTTGACTATGTGTCAGACTTGTTGTCTCTGGTGGCCTTGCAAAGGATGTTCTAAAAAGATTATGAAAAGATTCAATAAAATTGCTGTTACCAGCACCAGATACGGTGCTGCTGGTACGGTTAGACTGTTGAAGATGACGAGACCGTCCCATGTTTGTCGAGTTACAACTGGGAGATTCACTCCGTGCACCACGGGTGTTTTGTGGAAAAGCCGAGTTAAGATCGAGTAACAGCTTTTGCTGATACTCCTGCATAGGTGCGTCCCTTTCTATGGTTGGAATTATGTCACAAAATTTGGACTTGTACCGGGGATCTAATAGTGTGGCAAGCCAGTAGTCATCATCACTTCTAATTTTGACAATACGAGGGTCATGTTGGAGGTAGTGCAGCAAGAAGGCGCTCATGTGTCTGGCGCAGCCATGCGGACCAAGTCCACGCTGTGTTTGTGGCATAGAGGTGCTAACCGTTCTTTCTTCCTCTGACATCTCCCGCCAACCTCTTTCAACTGAAATTTGACCAATGTCTCCCTCATCCGCTGAGTCTTCCATGTCCATGGACAGTTTGTCCTCCATTTCTTCATGTTCTCCTGCACCTTCCTCAACATTTTGCCTGCTACCATGCGCCCTTGTTGATCCCTGTCCCCCATGGTCCCATGCCTGCCGCCTTGGTGATGATGAACGTCTGGACCTTGGTGATGTTGTTGTCTCTTGCGCATATGTATCCTCCTGCAGTTCCTCCCCTTGCAGTTCCTCCCCATTGTTATGCTGATAATGGCATTGTCAGCGCAAAACATATTCGTCGCCATGTCGTAACTGTGCAGAAGGGTGCATAGGTCCTTGATCTGCGACCACTCCATCAGGGTGATCTGACCAACCTCTGCATCTCGCGGATGCACTGGAAGGGGCAAGCGGTGGATGGTCCGCTCTGCTAGGCCGCATTGCAGCACGGTGAGCTTCCCACTGGGACATATGATATTTATTCATGTGACGATTCATGGAAGAAGTTGTCAAACTGCTGAGGTTTTGCCCTCTACTAACAGAATCATGACAAATTTTACATATCACATGATTTGGGCGATCTTTTGCTATGTCAAAAAAGGCCAGGCTAGGCAAGTCTGAGAGGGCATGCGTCCTGCTGAGCCACCCCGACTAGTGCTCAGAGGCAGAGTAGTGGCTGAGGATGCAGTTGTAGACGTGCTACCAGTAATCCTCCTCTGTCCAGGAAGGCGCAAGGTAACTTCGTCGTCAGTTGCATCCTCCTCCACCGCCTCTGTTGACCTCCTTGAGTGCCTGACTGTGGGTTGACAGTAGGTGGGATCTAGAAGTTCCTCATCAAGCGTTGTGTTTGCACTCCCCTCCCCCTCAGACCGAGCCACTTCCTGCCCTGAACGAATATTTAAGTTGTCATCCCAATCTGGTATCTGCGTCTCATCATCATCAGTATGTTTCTCATTGTCTATTACAACAGGTGTTTCAGTTTGTGAATAAGGGTCAACATTATGCTCATGAACTTGGTCATCACGGCCTGAATCTGAGTCACAAAGGTTCTGGGCATCACTGCAGACCATTTCCTGGGTCTGTACTCACTGTAGCTTAGGAGCAGACCTCTGATTCCCAGGCTATAGTGTGACTGAACAGCTCTGCAGACTCAGTCATCTCTGTTTCACCATACTGTGCAGGGTGGATGGAGACTTGAGAGCTGGGAGAAAGCAAGTGTGATTGGGATGACAACTCAGAGGACTGGTGTTTTTTGGATGCGGTAGTTGAGGTGGAGGAGAGGGCACTTGTTGGACCACTTGAGATCCATTCAAGCATTTTCTTTTTTTGGGCAACATCTACCTTTGTTCCAGTTGTTTGTGTTCGTAAAAAAGGGAGCACATCCGATTGTCCACGGAAAGTAGTAGACATCTTACTTTTGCTGGAAGATGGCCTATCTTCAGCAGATGTTAATGGAGCTTTGCCACCTTCCCCACGGACACAAACTTTTTTTCCTTTTCCAACACGCCTGTTCCCCTTTCCACCAGCATCTGTCATTTGCAACTCATTTTGCTAGCGACAAGAATGCCCACTTAAAATGTGGTAGTAAAAATTGAGAGGTGGTGTAGATTGCAGCAGTGGTCTACCTTTATTGACAGAATAAACAACAATAACTATCCCGGACAATGAAACTATGGCCCTTAAAATGGCAGCACAGTTTGCTAGTATAATAGCTTAGTAAAAATGAGTTTAAGTGTGCAATGCAGAGGTGCTGCAAATAGATTTGCACCAGTGGGACACTAATGAAGTCCAACAGCCACTTTTAGGATGCCACTAAGTTTCCTCAGTGTTTGGTATTATAATGGCTTTGTAACAATGAGCTTGAGTGTGCAATGCAGAGGTGCTGGAAATAGCTTGGCACCAGTGGGACACTAATGGAAGTCCAACAGCCACTTTTAGGATGCCACTAAGTTTCCTCAGTGTTTGCTAGTATAATGGCTTAGTAACAATGAGCTTGAGTGTGCAATGCAGAGGTGCTGCAAATAAATTTGCACCAGTGGGACAATAATGAAGTCCAACAGCCACTTTTAGGATGTCACTAAGTTTCCTCAGTGTTTGGTATTCTAATGGCTTTGTAACAATGAGCTTGAGTGTGCAATGCAGAGGTGCTGCAAATAGATTTGCACTAGTGGGACACTAACGGAAGTCCAACAGCCACTTTTAGGATGCCACTAAGTTTCCTCAGTGTTTGCTAGTATAATGGCTTAGTAACAATGAGCTTGAGTGTGCAATGCAGAAGTGCTGCAAATAGATTTGCACCAGTGGGACATTAATGAAGTCCAACAGCCACTTTTAGGATGCCACTAAGTTTCCTCAGTGTTTGCTAGTATAATGGCTTAGTAACAATGAGCTTGAGTGTGCAATGGGCAGGAGGGTAGAGTGGCCGGGTTGTGGGTCAGTGTAGAGGAAAGGAAGCCTCCCTTTCTATCCCTCCTAATGGTGAAATACAGTAAGGAACTCCCTGACCTTAGCTACACAGACGCTCTTATCTGTAGCTGTTAAAACCTCTTTCCACGGACCTGACTGTCACCTATGGCTCTGAGCCTGCTGTAATTAGCCCTTACAAGGGCTGAAAGAAACTTTATCCCTATTCTGTAAAGCGCTGTGTGTAGAGCGTACACAGCAGTATCGGAGACAGGAGCTGCACCTGCGGTGACTGACACACAGATGCAGAAGGCAGATAATGCCATCCAGACGGGCAGATGCCCATATTTATAATGCAGGGACATGTGACATGGACATCTTATCAGACATGCCGTTGCTTCTCTGGCTAAAAGTCCACTTAGCTGTGTGTGTGTGTCTGGGATTGTCTGACATGCTGGCCCGCATTACTACACGCGTGCTTAGGGAAGGAAGGAAGAACAGAAAAAAAAAATGGCGATTCCATTATCCCAGCAGCAGTGATCTGAACGTGCTGTTCCCGCAGACTATACGCTGAAATTTCATAATAGTGTGAGTCACAGAGTGACTTACAGTATTACAGCGGAAAGCCAGCTAGTAATTAGCTTGGCTTTTTGCTGCTAGAACCGTTCTCGAACGTAACTAGAACTATCGAGCTTTAGCAAAAAGCTCGAGTTCTAGTTTGATCTAGAACAGCCCCCAAAATCACTCGAACTGCAAACTGGAGAACCACAAACCACGAACCGCGCTCAACTCTAGTGGTAACAGGCTTTATGAACAGTCTCGTACATATATATGGGAACAGAACGACGTTTATTTCTTACATAGATACTGCATCAGAACCAAGCTTACTACATAGATATGGGAACTGCAAGGAGCTTACTAGTAGAGATGAGCGATGTTCGAGGTTCGAGGTTCCCCAATTTCATGTTCGAGTGATTTTGGGGGTGCTCGAGATCGAACTTGAACTCGAGCTTTTTGCTAAAAGCTCGACTGATCGAGTTACGTTCGAGAACGTCTCGATCACCAAAAGCAGGGCTTTTTACAGCTACAGTGTGCAGGGAGCCATCGCTGGAAGCTTGCATAAGCTGGTAACCAAGATAAATATCGGGTATTCAAGCAAAGCGCTTTACTTGGTAACCCAATATTTACCCGGGTTACGTGTGCAGAGAGCCGACACATCCCCGCTGGGCTCCGCCCCCTCCTGCACGTGGCATGTACACACACACACACTCACCTGTCCCCAGCCATGCAGTCCCCGGCACTGACGTCCTCAGTACCACATGGCCCCACTAGGCTCCACCCACTTTGCACTCCGCCGCCCGCACACATGGCCCCGCTAGGCTCCACCCACTTCGCACTCTGCTGCTCACACACATGGCCCCGCTAGGCTCCACTCACTTTGCACTCCGCCGCCCGCACACATGGCCCCGCTAGGCTCCACCCACTTTGCACTCCGCCGCCCGCACACATGGCCCTCTAGGCTCCACCCACTTCGCACTCCGCTGCCCGCACACATGGCCCCGCTAGGCTCCACCCACTTCGCACGACGACGCCCGCACACATGGCCCTGCTAGGCTCCACCCACTTTGCACTCCGCCGCCCGCACACATGGACCCGCTAGGCTCCACCCATCTCACACTCCGCACACATTACCCTGCTAGGCTCCACCCAGATCGCACTCCACACACATGGCCCTGCTTGGCTTACTTGCGGTCATGAAGTCCTGCCCTCCCGACCTCAGCGCTGTCACTGTCTTCCAAGGCTGCCGCTTCACATTTTCTCTCTCTGCCGACCCGAAACTGTGACTAGCGGTGACGTCACAGATTCCCGCGATACTTGGCTGTGAAGGCGGCAGTTATTGAAGTCAGTTACAGCTCAGCTATCAGCAGTCCAGGAGATCGTCACTGCAGGTAATGTACCTCGCTCCTGACAGCAGCACTTGTCATGACCTGCAGTGACCTGAGCTGACCTATTGATGTTAGCTCAGGTCACTGCATTGCTCTCCCAGCCAATGGCGAACTTTCTGTTCTTCATTGACTGGGACAGTGACTATGGTATGGATCGTCATGGAAACCCCTTGGATTACAGCAGACCTGGATTTGTTTTTCTTTCTAATAAATTGGTGAAAGAGGGAATGTTTTGGGGAGTGTTTTTTCAAATAAAAATGTGTTTGTCATCTATTTTTTTTTTATTATTGACTGGGTTGGTGATGTCGGGTATCTGATAGACGCCTGACCTCACAAACCCAGGGATTGATGCCAGGTGATATTACACATCTGGTATTAACCCCATATATTACCCCGTTTGCCACCGCACCACGGCAACGGGATGAGCTGGGGCGAAGCACCAGGATTGGCACATCTAATGGATGTGCCACTTCTGGGGCGGCTGCGGCCTGCAATTTTTAGGCTGGGGAGAGTCCAATAACCATGGACCTCCCTAGTCTGAGAATATCAGACCCCAGCTGTCCGCTTTACCTTGGCTGGTGATCCAATTTTGGGGGGACCCCCACGTGTTTTTTTTTTAAATTATTTATTTATTTTAAAATAACAGCGTAGGGTGCCCTCAGTTTTGGATTACCAGCCAAGGTGAAGCTGCCAGCTGTGGTCTGCAGGCTGCAGCCGTCTGCTTTACCCTAGCTGGCTATCAAAAACTGGGGAACTCCACGTCATTTTTTTTAAAAATTAATTTATTTTTTTGGCTAAATACAAGGCTAAGCACCCATAAAAGGCACCAAAGGGTGAAAAATTACAAAATGCAGGAGAGTGGGACATTATGTGTCTTTCTGCCATTATAATGACAGAAAAGACTGATATGAAGTGTACAAGCACAGGAAAATCACCAGAGCGCTCTACGCTGTGAAAAGCAGTAGAAAATGGCACTGGAGTGAACATGTCACCGCCTCATGTAGGTTGAAGCTATGGATCCTGGGTAAATTTATGTATTTTCACTTCCTCAGTTTTTTGGCAGTACGCAAAAAGAACGGAAGGCACACGGATGACAAACGATGACATACAGATCGTATACGGAACGGATGCCACACGAATGCACCTAGGAAAAAAACGGACCGTTTTTTGCTGACCTCAAAAACAGAACGGTCGTGTGAATGAAGCCTTAAGGCTGCTTTACACCAGACAATCTATCGTGCGATAGATCGTCGGGGTCACGGGTTTTGTGACGCACATCCGGCATCGCTGGCGATGCCGGCCTGTGTGACACCTCCTAGCGACGCAGTATTGCTCACAAATCGTGAGTCGGGTACTGCTCGTTAGGTTCCATAATATCGTTTAATTTAGTTGTTCATCGTTTCCGGGGTAGCACACGTCGCTCCGTGTGACACCCCGGGAACGATGAACAGCAGCTCACCTGCGTCACGCGGCCGCCGCCGGCTATGTGAAGGAAGGAGGTGGGCGGGATATTTACGTCCCGCTCATCTCCGCCCCTCCGCTTCCATTGGCCGGCGGCCGTGTGACGTCGCTGTGACGCCGAACGTCCCTCCCACTCCAGGAAGTGGACGTTCGCCGCCCACAGCGAGGTCGCACGAGAGGTAAGTATGTGTGACGGGGGTTACTGACTTTGTGCGACACGGGCAGCGATTTGCCCGTGATGTAAAAAGGACGGGGGCGGGTACGATCGATTGTGAAATTGCACAATCGGTCGTACCGTGTAAAGCAGCCTTTATTCTGATTATAAACAACAGGCAGAAATAAGTGAACAGCGCACCCCAGCGTCAGAAAATCTCTGGGGTTTCAGGGGGTAGCTGCGACCCTGGAGATCATGATTCAGGCTGGTTTTTCTGGTCCCCGCTCACGTGATCACCGGTATACACCGTATACCGATGATCACGTTACAGTAAATGACAGCGCCGGTAAAAAATTATTTATCTCAAATCTGGCATGAACAAACATGTCAGATGGGAGATAAATCTCTCCGGATCCCTCCGGTCCCCCGGTGTCGCCAAAGTGCCCCCCCCGACTCTCTCCCGGAAATCCAAGATGGCCACGCGCACAGCAGCGCGCCGGCCGCATTCACCCTACTCCTCTGATTTCTGTCGCATGTGTCATGATGCATGCGACAGAAAACTCCTGCCCAGGCCCTGCCAGGTCACGCCCTGTAACACCACCGGTGTTCCCCGGTGTCCCACAGTACCTATGCAGCGTTGATCCCCCACGGCCCCCTCATTCACAATAGACGCTGCCGCATGCACAGAGTGGCTGTCAGCTCAGTTTCCTGTGTTCAGACACAGTGAATGGTGGTAACCATACATCTGTAAGCTACTACATTGCCCTGCTCATAAGGTAAGGAACATAGTTGATCAGGAGAGCTATACTACATTTCCAAATGGAGGTATTTGATTTTATAGTTGCCCTGCTGAACGACTACCAAACATGAGAGTCCGTTATACGCCACAAGAAAACATGTCTAATTAGCGAGCTCTGTTGTTTAGTATTCATTCAGCTGGATAACTGGACTTAAAGGGGTATTCCATCTCCAACATCCTATCCCCAATATATAGTAGGTGGAATAGCAATAATATCAGCAAATACCAATATTTGGAAATGTAGAATAGTTCTCCTGATTAGGCATGCCCTTACCTAATAAGCAGGGCATTGCAGCTTTGGTAGCAACACTTACGACTAGAGTTGAGCGATGTTCGAGGTTCAACAATTTCATGTTCGAGTGATTTTGGGGGGGCTCGAGATCGAACGCGAACGCAAGCTTTATGCTATAAGCTCGATAGCTCGAGTTACGTACGAGAACGGTTGGATAAGCAAACAGCCTAGCTAGTTACGAGCTGGCTTTTCACTGTAATAGTGTGAGTCACTCTGTGATTCACACTATTATCTAATTTCAGCATATAGTGTGCCTGGGGCGGCACATTTAGATCAGTGATGCTGGGATAATGGCGCCATTTTATTTTTTTTTTTTCCCTAAGCGCGCGTGCAGTGGGGTGGGCCAGCATGTCAGCCAATCCCAGGCACACACACAGATAAGTGGTCTTTTTTGCCAGACAAGCAAGGGCATGTGTCATAGGCTGTCTATGTCACATGTCCTTGCATTATAAATACGGGCATTTTCCCTCATGGCGCCATTATCTGCTTTCTGCGTGTAGGTAACAGTCACCGCTCACGCAGCTCTTGCCGCCGCTCCGGCTGTGCACGCTATACACACAGCGCTCTACAGATTAGGGACAGAAGTTTATTTCAGCCCTTTCAGGGCTCATTTTCTCGGGCTCAGAGCCATAGGTGACAGTCAGGTCAGTGGAAACGCTGTATACAGCTTCAGATAACAGCGTCTGTGTACCTAAGCTCAGGGAATTCCTTGCTGCATTTCACCATTAGGAGGGATAGAAAGTGAGGCTTCCTTTCATGTCCACTGACCCAGAGAACCCGGCCACTGTACCCACCTGCCCACTTTTGCCACGCTATTTTTATAGCAAACAGTGCTGACACTTAGTGGCATCCAAAAAGTGGCTGCTATACTCCATTGTTGTCCTACTGGTGCCAAGCATTTTCCAGCACCTCTGTATTAAACCCTCATGCACATTTTGCTACGCTATTTTTATAGCAAACAGTGGTGAACATAAGTGGCATCCAAAAAGTGGCTGCTATACTAATTTTGGGTCCCACTGGTGCAAAGCATTTTCCAGCACCTCTGCATTAAACCCTGATGCACATTTTGCTACGCTATTTTTATAGCAAACAGTGCTGAACATAAGTGGAATCCAAAAAGTGGCTGCTATACTAATTTTGGGTCCCACTGGTGGCAAGAATTTTCCAGCACCTCTGCATTAAACCCTGATGCACATTTTGCTACGCTATTTTTATAGCAAACAGTGCTGGACATAAGTGGCATCCAAACAGTGGCTGCTATACTAATTTTGGGTCCCACTGGTGCCAAGCATTTTCCAGCACCTCTGCATTAAACTCTGATGCACATTTTGCTACGCTATTTTTACAGCAAACAGTACTGAACATAAGTGGCATGCAAAAAGTGGCTTCTATACTAATTTAGGGTCCCATTGGTGCCAAGCAGTTTCCAGCACCTCTGCATTAAACCCTGATGCACATTTTGCTATGCTATTTTTATAGCAAACAGTGCTGAACATAAGTGGCATGCAAAAAGTGGCTGCTATACTAATTTTGGGTCCCACTGGTGCCAAGCATTTTCCAGCACCTCTGCATTAAACCCTCATGCACAGTTTGCTATGCTATTTTTATAGCAAACAGTGCTGAACATAAGTGGCATCTAAAAAGTGGCTGCTATACTAATTTTGTGTCTTACCGGTGCAAAGCATTTTCCAGCACCTCTGCATTAAACCCTGATGCACATTTTGCTACGCTATTTTTATAGCAAACAGTGGTGAACATAAGTGGCATCCAAAAAGTGGCTGCTATACTAATTTTGGGTCCCACTGGTGCCAAGCATTTTCCAGCACCTCTGCATTAAACCCTGATGCACATTTTGCTACGCTATTTTTATAGCAAACAGTGCTGAACATAAGTGGCATCCAAAAAGTGTCTGCTATACTAATTTTGGGTCCCACTGGTGCCAAGCATTTTCCAGCACCTCTGCATTAAACCCTCATGCACATTTTGCTACGCTATTTTTATAGCAAACAGTGCTGAACATAAGTGGCATCCAAAAAGTGGTTGCTATACTAATTTTGGGTCCCACTGGTGCCAAGCATTTTCCAGCACCTCTGCATTAAATCCTGATGCCCATTTTGCTACGCTATTTTTATAGCAAACAGTGCTGAACATAAGTGGCATGCAAAAAGTGGCTGCTATACTAATTTTGGGTCCCACTGGTGCCAAGCATTTTCCAGCACCTCTGCATTAAACCCTCATGCACATTTTGCTATGCTATTTTTATAGCAAACAGTGCTGAACATAAGTGGCATCCAAATAGTGGCTGCTATACTAATTTTGTGTCCAACTGGTGCCTAGCATTTTCCAGCACCTTTGCATTAAATCCTGATGCACATTTTGCTACGCTATTGTTATAGCAAACAGTGCTGAACATAAGTGGCATGCAAAAAGTGGCTGCTATACTAATTTTGGGTCCCACTGGTGCCAAGCATTTTCCAACACCTCTGCATTAAACCCTCATGCACATTTTGCTACGCTATTTTTATAACAAAGTCTGGGAATTCCTTGCTGCATTTCATCATTAGGAGGGAAAGAAAGTGAGGCTTCTTTTACTGTCCTGGTACCCACAGAACACGGCCACTGTACCCACCTGGCCAATTTTGCCACGCTATTTAATTTGCCCAAAGAGCTAATATTTTTTCTGCCATCCTAAAATTGTCTGGAATACTAAGTTAGTGTTCATTTGCTGCCAAGCAAGATACAACACATGTGCATTCTACACTCCTTTCCATTTCTGGAATGCAATTATTAACTGCAGGTAGTCCAGCCAATCTGTGATGAAGGTGCAGGCATGGATATAATGTTGCCTTCATCCAATGGTGTTTCTCTCGCTGTCTGACAGCTCAACAATACCATCTGTTTCCACTTCCAAAACAAGTGACGACCTGCCAATCACACTCCCACTTACGGGTAAAGGGGTGGAAGTTCATCGTAAAAAAGCATGTGTGACTGCTATCCCCACAGTCACATTGGATGAAGAGCACGCAGATGCACTTGATGGGGCAGGCGGTGGTTGCACAGCCCCGCTAGGCCGCATTGTAGCACAGTGAAAATCCCATTGCGACTTATGCTTCATTTTAAGTCTTGTACTTGGTGGGCTCCCCAGTATGCAGCAAAACCACGCAACAGGAAAAGGACTCCAAGCAGTTGGGTTAAAAAATGATTGTTTAACTTTCCCAAAACAAACAATAAGAACCATGCATAAAATTGAAATAATAGAACAATCTATTCAGTTGCTTACTACCTGCTAATCCCTCTGCGTAGCAGCAGTAATTGTGTGTTTGTGCGTGTGTGTGTGTGTGTGTGCGAACACGACTTACCAGTGGCACATCACTAGAGCTTCAAAGTTATCTACCTAAACATAGACAAAACACATTACCCCCACTGAATACCCTTGTTAGCTGAAGCCTCACAGCTAAGGCAAATGATAGTGTGAATGCAAACCACACAGCTCTGCAACACAGTCATGGAAATCTTGAAAAGCAACAATCAATGCAAACATGTGTCGCTGTCCCTCTATGATTTAAACTGTAAGTGACAATTTGACAGTGCAGAGGCAGCAAGTCTTATTGTCTATATAGTCGGCCAACCCAGAACAGATGTGTTTTGCTAATAAAACAAAGTGTTGCGTGCACGAATTACTGTCTGGGCACAGCCTACCGTACCCGGGTACTGTGATGTCCAGTTGCCATAAATACAGACTTTACGCTCCTCTCACGGTAAACAGTATAGACAGCACCATAAGAATGTTGGTCTTTGGCACAGGATGCTGCTCACTGGCATTACGGTGCTCCTCACCAAACTCCAACACGACTCCACTCACAATTGAATGAAATGTTTCCGCGGTGGCTCCTTGCTGTAACACACACCTTTAGCTTTTCCTTCTGTTCATAGACAGCATCTCCAAGTCCACACCCGAAGACCAATTTGCTATTGCTTTAGTGACCAAACAGACAAAGGCAGATCCAAAAAAACAGCAGCCCCTTGTGTGTAGTCTGCAATAATGCATGCAATGAACGGCAAATAAGCATGTTGCATTGACAGTGGCTAAAGCTGAGCAATACACCTTCACGCTATAAATTCATATGCATGTGACACTTCATGGAGGAAGTACTCAAAATTGTGAGTTTTTACCTTCTACTTAGAGATTGTTGACTAGAGTTGAGCGTGGTTTGTGGTTCGTGGTTCTCCAGTTCGCTGTTCGAGTGATTTTGGCGGGTGCTCTAGATCGAACTAGAACTCAAGCTTTTTGCTAAAAGCTCGATAGTTTGAGTTACATTCGAGAACGGTTCTAGCAGCAAAAAGCCAAGCTACTTACTAGCTGGCTTTTCGCTGTAATAGTGTAAGTCACTCTGTGACTCACACTATTACGAAATTTCAGCGTATAGTGTGCGGGGACTAGAGTTCGGTTCGTCGAACGGAGGTCCCGTTCGAGTTCAGTTCGGTGAACGTTCGACGAACCACTCAAACTGCATAGGAAACAATGGCAGGCAATCACAAACACATAAAAACACCTAGAAAACACTCTCAAAGGTGTCCAAAAGGTGACAAACAACTCACAACACAAACACATGGGAAAGTGACAAGGACATATACTCATGCGAAAACAAAGGAGCTGGACAAGGAAAAAGAGGAGGAGACACAGATATGAGTATATGCAAGGAAACGTCGATGCCATTACTGTGCAACTTGAGGCCTGCTCCTTTTAGGCTTCCAATCTGGATAAATTGCCTGAGCTCACCACGTACACCTTGGGGATCTTGTTGTGTCCCGCAGCCAGCGTTTTCTCGGAACGTGTCTTCAGTGCTGCTGGGGGTGTGCTGACAGCTAAGCACACGCATCTGTCCACCGACAATGTGGACAGACTAACGTTCACCAAGATGAACAAGTCATGGCTCTCAGAGGACTTTTCTTCCCCTGGCTCAGCCAGGGGAGGCGAAAGGCACGCGTATTTTTGAGAGTGCTTCATGCAAAGGATCTTTTTCATCTTGAAAATGGGGGTCAACTGATGCCAGTCAAGTGGGGTGTGTGTGGCCCAATTAGTGGAAACGAGGGAGACTGTGGTTGGAGTCACCTCGCTTTTGAAAAAAGAACCAAGATGAACAAGTCATGGATCTCAGAGGACTTTTCTTCTCCTGGGTAATCCAGGGGAGGTGAAAGGCACGCGTATTTTTGAGAGTGCTTCATGCAAAGCATCTTTTTCATCTTGAAAATGGGGTCAACTGATGCCAGTCAAGTGGGGTGTGTGTGGCCCAATTAGCGGAAACGAGGGAGACTGTGGTTGGAGTCCCCTCGCTTTTGAAAAAAGAACCAAGATGAACAAGTAATGGCTCTCAGAGAACTTTTCTTCCCCTGGGTCATCCAGGGGAGGTGAAAGGCACGCGTATTTTTGAGAGTGCTTCATGCAAAGCATCTTTTTCATCTTGAAAATGGGAGTCAACTGATGCCAGTCAAGTGGGTTGTGTGTGGCCCAATTAGTGGAAACGAGGGAGACTGTGGTTGGAGTCCCCTCGCTTTTGAAAAAAGAACCAAGATGAACAAGTCATGGCTCTCAGAGGACTTTTCTTCCCCTGGGTCATCCAGGGGAGGTGAAAGGCACGCGTATTTTTGAGAGTGCTTCATGCAAAGCATCTTTTTCATCTTGAAAATGGGGGTCAAATGATGCCAGTCAAGTGGGGTGTGTGTGGCACAATTAGTGGAAACGAGGGAGACTGTGGTTGGAGTCCCCTCGCTTTTGAAAAAAGAACCAAGATGAACAAGTCATGGCTCTCAGAGGACTTTTCTTCCCCTGGCTCAGTCAGGAGAGGTGAAAGGCACGCGTATTTTTGAGAGTCTTCATGCAAAGGATCTTTTTTATCTTGAAAATGGGATCAACTGATGCCAGTCAAGTGGGGTGTGTGTGGCCCAATTAGTGGAAACGAGGGAGACTGTGGTTGGAGTCCCCTTGCTGTGTTTTACATGCTTTTAGAAGGGCATGACATGGCTTAAAGCTTGACTTTCAACATCTGGAAACTTTTGGCTACCAAAATGCTTCCTTTTCAACCTTTTTAACCGAGGATTTTCGAGACCTTATGCCCATCGCAGTGCCCCAAAAGCCGATGCCCAGGCGCCACTCCTTCTCCAACAAAGGCGTGCACGCGCTACACCAGCATGTCGCACCAAACATCACCGCTTCTTTGAGAAACTGTGTGACAGGGTGCATTTCACCACAGATACTTGGCCCAGTAAGTATGGACAGGGGCGTTACATGTCGCTGACTGGGCAATGGGTTACTATGGGGAGAGATGGAGAAGGGTCTGCTGTACAAGTCTTGCTGTACCCACGAGTTGTATCAATCCTTCCTCTGTATGTAGAAGTTAATACACTGCTTCTGCCTGCTCAACCTCGTGTGGGTCCTTCACCTCGGCCCAAACCCTGTGTAGTCAGGGCACCCTTCCTTGTAACTGCGCACAAGGAAAACCACACACCTCCTTACTATGCTGGCAGCAGAGCTCAATGCCATCATGCGGTCAAATGTTTACTTTGAAATGTATGGGAAATGTGAGTCACACCGCTGAGAAGTTGTGGACGGTTAGCTCTGGAAACCAAGTCTCATCAATGGTTGTCTCCACTCAACCAGCAGCCAGGGAAGGCCAGGTGTGACAATGATGCAAACATGGGTGCGGCCCTTCACCGTGACAATGTGACACACGTGCCTTGTGTGGCTCACGTGTTGAATCTAATTCTCCAGCAATTTTTAAAACACCATCCCGGCCAACATAGCCTTGTGCAGCGGGTACGCTCGCTATGTGCTCACTTCCATCGTTGGCACACAGCAGCTCAACAACTTTCGTCGCTCCAGAAGTCTTTAGGTCTGGTGGTTAAACGCCTGAAATGCGATGTGCCGACACGCAGGAATTTGAATCTGCACATGTTGCAGCGTTTGTGGCAGCACTGCCAAACCCTGCTGCAATACGTTATGACATATAGCCTGGCCTAACTTGATCTAGAGGTGGTGCAGATCACGCTGCTGGAGTGGTGTCAGATCAAGGACCTATGCACCCTTCTACACAGTTTACAAATGTCGACGAAGATGTTTAGCACTGGCAATGCCATTCTCAGCGTGACAATTCTGGTTATCTACATGATGGAGCACACTGTAAGCATTATTCGGAGTCAGGTGTTGGGACAAGAGGAAGGGGAGGAAGTACAGGAGGAGTCATATGCGGAAGGGATAACAAGATCTATGAGGTCCAGATGGTCAGCGGCATCTAGGCGGCAGTCATGGTGGGGGAGAGGGATTAACAAGGGCGAATAGTATCAGAAGAAAGTGTTGAGGAAGGTGCAGGAGCCCATGAAGAAATGGAGGACGAACTGGCGATGGGCATGGAAGACTCAGCAGATGAGTGAGAGCTTGCTCACATTTCGGTTGTGCGTGGTTGGGGGGAGAGGGCAGAGGAAGGAGGCATGATTCTCACCTCTCTGCCACCAACACACCAAGGACTTGGTCCTCCTGGATGCACAAGACACATGAGCGCCTTCTTGCTGCACTACCTACAACATGACCCTCGGATTGTACGAATTCGAAGTAATGCTAACTACTGGGTTGCCACACTGTTAGATCCCCGGTACAAGACAAAATTTGGCGAAATAATTCCTGCCATAGAAAGGGACGCACGTATACAGGAGTATCTGCAGAAGGTGGTACGCAATCTTAGATCTGCTTTTCCACTAAACACCAGTGCTGCACAGAGTGAATCTCAACGCTTTGTCATGGATAGGAGGAAATGGTCTTTTACTTGTCCACATCTGAGGGACCGAGGGCTGGCTGCTGTGCTGAGATGGCATTGAGTACGGTGTCCCTGCAGAGTTGCACTTTTGGTCATATACAAAATGAGTTGAAAAAGGACAGATGCTGGTGGAAAGGGGAACAGTTGTGTTGGAAAGGGGAAAAACGTTTTTGTCCGTGGGTTTGGTGGTTAAGCAAAAGTAACATTTGCTGATGAAACACCATCTCTTACGGTGGGACTGGCAGATTTGGATAAGGTGGTATATACTATGTTACCGCTATATAACGAAAATTAATAAGAAAAAAAGAGAAATGTATATATCCCCATCAGCAGTCAGTGTCCACCGTGCTCCCAGATAGAAAAGGAGAGGTTGGCAACTGGAAGGTTAGGTGGAGGATACAGAGCTGTGTGGCTATGAAACTAATAGTAGCCTGAACCGAGTTAGACACCACTCGGATCTGGAGACTGGGAGTCCTGATAGCGTCACAGGGTCCACATGCCCACCCAGCCCAGGAACTCCCTGTTAACATCACAGGGGCCATTGAGTACGCTGACCGTGTCCATTGGGGCCACACCTGTGGACAGCAGGCGCATCAGCAGCAGCAGGCCTGTTAATGCCACTGGGCTGCACAAGCAGGACTGGTAGGACAGGAGCTGGTCTTAACCGTTTTGTGTTACCAACTGTGGTGGCAGCCTGCATCGACGCCCTATCCCTGCCTACCTCTGGCCTAAAGCCGCAATGGGTTCAACACATGGAGGTGTGCTCTTTCGGAGCATAATAGAAGACTGCGCACCTCCTTGTTGGCTCCAGCCCGTTTTATAACCTGGGTCCGCCCAAAACCAGGGTGGACCACAATGCACCTACTGGAGACAAAAGCAGAGTGACACGTCATGAGTGGCATAACTAGCGTCCTATTTGGAACCGCAACTTCAATAATGACCTCATGGCTGCCACAACACAAACACCTCACCAGTCATCGTCTGACCATCAATAATGAGGTGACAAGTCATAGGGGCGGGCCTCTGCAAGTCATTTGGGAGTGGCCTGGCCACATCGTCAGGACACCTGATGCCCTGTGGTCTATATGGGCCCGCCACATCAGGGGCAGGGCCAAAGAGTTCATTACCGGACCTAGTCTCTGATGCAGTAAGTGCCTGAGCATGCTCAGTAGCATGAAATACAGTCTCTGAAAAAAGACTATCAACTTTAGCATGGTGTCTAGGCACAAAACAGGACTTAGACCCAGCACGGAGTGCAAGTACCTGTGCAAAGAGGCTTTTCGCAGTAAGTGTGGGAGCATGCGCTGTATCCCGAAATGAACACTTAGCCTCAGGAATGGCACAGTCAGGCTGAGCATACTCACTAGGCGAAACACTGTAGATAGGCTGCGGCTGGGGTAAATCGGCACACGCATGCGCACTAGCTGCCTCTCCACACTTAGACGTGGAGGAGAAATTGCTCTTCAAGTGTGGACTTGGAGATGCTGTCTATGAACAGAAGGAAAAGCTAAAAGTGTGTGTTACAGCAAGGAGCCACCGCGGAAACACTTCGTTCAATAGTGAGGGGAGTAATTTTGGAGTTTGATGAGGAGTACCGTAACGCCAGTGAGCAGCATCCTGTGCCACAGACCAACATTCTTACGGTGCTGTCTATACTGCTTACCGTGAGAGGAGCGTAAAGTCTGTATTTCTGGCAACTGGACATCACAGTACCCGGGTATGGTAGGCTGTGCCCAGACAATAATGCGGGCACGCAACACTTTGTTTTACTAGCAAAACACATATCTGTTCTGGGTAGGCCGACTATTTATAGACAATAAGACTTGCTGCCTCTACACTGTCAAATTGGCACGTACAGTTTAAATCATAGAGGGACAGCGACACATGTTTGCATTGACTGTTGAATTTCAAGATTTCCATGACTGTGTTGCAGAGCTGTGTGGTTTGCATTCACACTGTTATCATTTGCCTTAGCTGTGAGGCTTCAGCTAACAAGGGTATTCAGGGGGGGTAATGTGTTTTGTCTATGTTTAGGTAGATAACTGGGAAGCTCGTGTGATGCGCCACTGGTAAGTCGTGTTCGCATACACACACACACACACGCACAAACACACAATTACTGCTACGCAGAGGTATTAGCAGGTAGTAGGCAACAGAATAGATTGTTCAATGATTTAAATTGTATGCATGGTCCAACTGACTAGAGTCCTTTTCCTGTTGCCTGGTTTTGCTGCATACTGGGGAGCCCACCCTGTAGACGACTTAAAATGAAGCATAAGTCGCAATGTGAATTTCACTGTGCTACAATGCGGCCTAGCATGCCTGGGCAACCACCGCCTGCCCCATCAAGTGCATCTACGTGCTCTTCATCCTCTGTGACTGAGGGAACAGCAGTCTCACATGGTTTTTCACACTGAACTTCCACCCCTTTACACGCAACAGGGAGTGTGATTGGCAGGTCATCACTTGTTTTGGAAGTAGTAACAGATGGTATTGTTGAGCTGTCAGACATCGAGAAAACCGACATTGGATGCAGGCTACATTATATCCACACCTGCACCTTCGTCACAGATTGGCTGGACTACCTGCAGTTAATAATTGCATTCCAGAAATGGAAAGGAGTGTAGAATGCACATGTGTTGTACCTTGCTTGGCAGCAAAGGAACACTAACTAAGTATTACAGACAATTTTAGGAAGGCAGAAAAAGAGTCAGCTCTTTGGGCAAATTAAATAGCGTGGCAAAAGTGGACAGGTGGGTAAAGTGGCCGTGTTCTGAGGGTACCAGGACAGTAAAGGAAGCCTCACTTTCTATCCCTCCGAATAATCAAATGCAGCAAGGAATTCCCTGAGTTTGCTATAAAATTAGCATAGCAAAATGTGCATGAGGGTGTCATGCAGAGGTGCTGCAAATAGCTTTTTACCAGTGGGACACTAATGGAAGTCCAACAGCCACTTTTAGGATGCCACTAAGTTTACTCAGTGTTTGCTAGTATAATGGCTTAGTAACAATGAGTCTGAGTGTGCAATGCAGAGGTGCTGGAAAAAGATTTGCAATAGTGGGACTCTAATGGAAGTCCAACAGCCACTTTTTGTATGCCACTAAATGGCAGCATTTTTTGCTATTATTATAGCTTATTAAAAACAGAGCAGGAGGGTGTCATGCAGAGGTGCTAGAAATAGCTTGGCACCAGTGGGACACTAATGGAGTACAACAGCCACTTCTTGTATGCCACTAAATGGCAGCATTTTTTGCTATTATTATAGCTTATTAAAACAGAGCAGGAGGGTGTCATGCAGAGGTGCTAGAAATAGCTTGGCACCAGTGGGGCACTAATGGAAGTCCAACAGCCACTTCTTGTATGCCACTAAATGGCAGCATTTTTTGCTATTATTATAGCTTATTAAAAACAGAGCAGGAGGGTGTCATGCAGAGGTGCTGCAAATAGCTTTGCACCAGTGGGACACTAATGGACGTCCAATAGCCACTTTTAGGATGCCACTAAGTTTCCTCAGTGTTTGCTAGTATAATGGCTTAGTAACAATGAGTTTGAGTGTGCAATGCAGTGGTGCAGCAAATAGCTTTGCACCAGTGGGACACTAATGGACGTCCAATAGCCACTTTTAGGATGCCACTAAGTTTCCTCAGTGTTTGCTAGTATAATGGCTTAGCAACAATGAGATTGAGTGTGCATGAATGCAGAGGTGCTGCACATAGATTTGCACCAGTGGGACACTAATGGAAGTCCAACAGCCACTTTTAGGATGCCACTAAGTTTACTCAGTGTTTGCTAGTATAATGGCTTAGTAACAATGAGTTTGAGTGTGCAATGCAGAGGTGCTGCACATAGGTTTGCACCAGTGGGACACTAATGGAAGTCCCAACAGCCACTTTTAGGATGCCACTAAGTTTACTCAGTGTTTGCTAGTATAATGGCTTAGTAACAATGAGTTTGAGTGTGCAATGCAGAGGTGCTGCACATAGGTTTGCACCAGTGGGACACTAATGGAAGTCCAAGAGCCACTTTTAGGATGCCACTAAGTTTACTCAGTGTTTGCTAGTATAATGGCTTAGTAACAATGAGTCTGAGTGTGCAATGCAGAGGTGCTGGAAATAGATTTGCAATAGTGGGACACTAATGGAAGTCCAACAGCCACTTTTTATATGCCACTAAATGGCAGCATTTTTTGCTATTATTATAGCTTATTAAAAACAGAGCAGGAGGGTGTCATGCAGAGGTGCTAGAAATAGCTTGGCACCATTGGGGCACTAATGGAAGTCCACCATCCACTGCTTGTATGCCACTAAATGGCAGCATTTTTTGCTATTATTATAGCTTATTAAAAACAGAGCAGGAGGGTGTCATGCAGATGTGCTAGAATTGCTTTGCACCAGTGGGAAAATAATGAAGTCCAACAGCCACTTTTAGGATGCCACTAAGTTTCCTCAGTGTTTGCTAGTATAATGGCTTAGTAACAATGAGTTTGAGTGTGCAATGCAGTGGTGCTGCAAATAGCTTTGCACCAGTGGGACACTAATGGACGTCCAACAGCCACTTTTAGGATGCCACTAAGTTTCCTCAGTGTTTGCTAGTATAATGGCTTAGTAACAATGAGTTTGAGTGTGCAATGCAGTGGTGCTGCAAATAGCTTTGCACCAGTGGGACACTAATGGAAGTCCAACAGCCACTTTTAGGATGCCACTAAGTTTCCTCAGTGTTTGCTAGTATAATGGCTTAGTAACAATGAGTTTGAGTGTGCAATGCAGTGGTGCAGCAAATAGCTTTGCACCAGTGGGACACTAATGGACGTCCAATAGCCACTTTTAGGATGCCACTAAGTTTCCTCAGTGTTTGCTAGTATAATGGCTTAGCAACAATGAGATTGAGTGTGCATGAATGCAGAGGTGCTGCACATAGATTTGCACCAGTGGGACACTAATGGAAGTCCAACAGCCACTTTTAGGATGCCACTAAGTTTACTCAGTGTTTGCTAGTATAATGGCTTAGTAACAATGAGTTTGAGTGTGCAATGCAGAGGTGCTGCACATAGGTTTGCACCAGTGGGACACTAATGGAAGTCCCAACAGCCACTTTTAGGATGCCACTAAGTTTACTCAGTGTTTGCTAGTATAATAGCTTAGTAACAATGAGTTTGAGTGTGCAATGCAGAGGTGCTGCACATAGGTTTGCACCAGTGGGACACTAATGGAAGTCCAAGAGCCACTTTTAGGATGCCACTAAGTTTACTCAGTGTTTGCTAGTATAATGGCTTAGTAACAATGAGTCCGAGTGTGCAATGCAGAGGTGCTGGAAATAGATTTGCAATAGTGGGACACTAATGGAAGTCCAACAGCCACTTTTTATATGCCACTAAATGGCAGCATTTTTTGCTATTATTATAGCTTATTAAAAACAGAGCAGGAGGGTGTCATGCAGAGGTGCTAGAAATAGCTTGGCACCAGTGGGGCACTAATGGAAGTCCACCATCCACTGCTTGTATGCCACTAAATGGCAGCATTTTTTGCTATTATTATAGCTTATTAAAAACAGAGCAGGAGGGTGTCATGCAGATGTGCTAGAATTGCTTTGCACCAGTGGGAAAATAATGAAGTCCAACAGCCACTTTTAGGATGCCACTAAGTTTCCTCAGTGTTTGCTAGTATAATGGCTTAGTAACAATGAGTTTGAGTGTGCAATGCAGTGGTGCTGCAAATAGCTTTGCACCAGTGGGACACTAATGGACGTCCAACAGCCACTTTTAGGATGCCACTAAGTTTCCTCAGTGTTTGCTAGTATAATGGCTTAGTAACAATGAGTTTGAGTGTGCAATGCAGTGGTGCTGCAAATAGCTTTGCACCAGTGGGACACTAATGGAAGTCCAACAGCCACTTTTAGGATGCCACTAAGTTTACTCAGTGTTTGCTTGTATAATGGCTTAGTAACAATGAGTTTGAGTGTGCAATGCAGAGGTGCTGCACATAGGTTTGCACCAGTGGGACACTAATGGAAGTCCAACAGCCAATTTTAGGATGCCACTAAGTTTACTCAGTGTTTGCTAGTATAATGGCTTAGTAACAATGAGTTTGAGTGTGCAATGCAGAGGTGCTGCACATAGGTTTGCACCAGTGGGACACTAATGGAAGTCCAAGAGCCACTTTTAGGATGCCACTAAGTTTACTCAGTGTTTGCTAGTATAATGGCTTAGTAACAATGAGTCTGAGTGTGCAATGCAGAGGTGCTGGAAATAGATTTGCAATAGTGGGACACTAATGGAAGTCCAACAGCCACTTTTTATATGCCACTAAATGGCAGCATTTTTTGCTATTATTATAGCTTATTAAAAACAGAGCAGGAGGGTGTCATGCAGAGGTGCTAGAAATAGCTTGGCACCAGTGGGGCACTAATGGAAGTCCACCATCCACTGCTTGTATGCCACTAAATGGCAGCATTTTTTGCTATTATTATAGCTTATTAAAAACAGAGCAGGAGGGTGACATGCAGAGGTGCTATAAATAGCTTTGCACCAGTGGGACACTAATGGAGTACAACAGCCACTTCTTGTATGCCACTAAATGGCAGCATTTTTTGCTATCATTATAGCTTATTAAAAACAGAGCAGGAGGGTGTCATGCAGAGGTGTTAGAATTGCTTTGCACCAGTGGGACAATAATGAAGTCCAACAGCCACTTTTAGGATGCCACTAAGTTTCCTCAGTGTTTGCTAGTATAATGGCTTAGTAACAATGAGTTTGAGTGTGCAATGCAGTGGTGCTGCAAATAGCTTTGCACCAGTGGGACACTAATGGAAGTCCAACAGCCACTTTTAGGATGCCACTAAGTTTACTCAGTGTTTGCTAGTATAATGGCTTAGTAACAATGAGATTGAGTGTGCAATTCAGAGGTGCTGCACATAGGTTTGCACCAGTGGGACACTAATGGAAGTCCCAACAGCCACTTTTAGGATGCCACTAAGTTTACTCAGTGTTTGCTAGTATAATGGCTTAGTAACAATGAGTTTGAGTGTGCAATGCAGAGGTGCTGCACATAGGTTTGCACCAGTGGGACACTAATGGAAGTCCAAGAGCCACTTTTAGGATGCCACTAATTTTACTCAGTGTTTGCTAGTATAATGGCTTAGTAACAATGAGTCTGAGTGTGCAATGCAGAGGTGCTGGAAATAGATTTGCAATAGTGGGACACTAATGGAAGTCCAACAGCCACTTTTTATATGCCACCAAATGGCAGCAGTTTTTGCTATTATTATAGCTTATTAAAAACAGAGCAGGAGGGTGTCATGCAGAGGTGCTAGAAATAGCTTGGCACCAGTGGGACACTAATGGAGTACAACAGCCACTTCTTGTATGCCACTAAATGGCAGCATTTTTTGCTATTATTATAGCTTATTAAAACAGAGCAGGAGGGTGTCATGCAGAGGTGCTAGAAATAGCTTGGCACCAGTGGGGCACTAATGGAAGTCCAACAGCCACTTCTTGTATGCCACTAAATGGCAGCATTTTTTGCTATTATTATAGCTTATTAAAAACAGAGCAGGAGGGTGTCATGCAGAGGTGCTAGAAATAGCTTGGCACCAGTGGGACAATAATGAAGTCCAACAGTTACTTTTAGGATGCCACTAAGTTTCCTCAGTGTTTGCTAGTATAATGGCTTAGTAACAATGAGTTTGAGTGTGCAATGCAGTGGTGCTGCACATAGGTTTGCACCAGTGGGACACTAATGGAAGTCCAACAGCCACTTTTAGGATGCCACTAAGTTTACTCAGTGTTTGCTAGTATAATGGCTTAGTAACAATGAGTTTGAGTGTGCAATGCAGAGGTGCTGCACATAGATTTGAACCAGTGGGACACTAAAGGAAGTCCAACAGCCACTTTTAGGATGCTACTAAGTTTCCTCAGTGTTTGCTAGTATAATGTCTTAGTAACAATGAGTTTGAGTGTGCAAAGGGCAGGAGGGTACAGTGGCAGGGTTGTGGGTCTGGGTAGAGGAAAGGAAGCCTCCCTTTCTATCCCTCCTAATGGGGAAATGCAGCGAGGAAATCCCTGACCTTAGCTACACAGACGCTGTCATCTTGTGTAGCTGTTAAAATCTGTTTTCACGGACCTGACTGTCACCTATGGCTCTGACCCTGCCGGTATTAGCCCTTACAAGGACTAATAGAAACTTCTATCCCTATTCTGTATAGCGCTGTGTATAGAGTGTACACAGCAGTATCGGAGACAGAAGCTACGCCAGCGGTGACTGACACCAAGACGCAGAAGGCAGATAATGGCATGCTGGAGGAAAATGTCCGTTTTTATAATGCATGGACATGTGACATGGACATCCTATCACACATGCCGTTGCTTCTCTGGCTAAAAGTCCACTTAGCTGTGTGTGTGTCTGGGATTGGCTGACATGCTGGCCCGCCCCACTACACTTAGGGAAGGAAGACAAGGAAAAAAAAAAAAAATGGCGGTCGCCATTATCCAAACAGCAGTGATCTGAATGCGCTGTTCCCGCACACTATACGCTGAAATTTCATAATAGTGTGAGTCACAGAGTGACTTACACTATTACAGCGGAAAGCCAGCTAGTAATTAGCTTGTCTTTTTGCTGCTAGAACCGTTCTCCAACGTATCTAGAACTATCGAGCTTTAGCAAAAAGCTCGAGTTCTAGTTCGATCTAAAACAGCCCCCAAAATCACTCGAGCCGCGAACTGGAGAACCTCGAACCGCGCTCAACTCTAGCGGGGACAGCGCGTTCAGATCACTGCTGCTGTGATTTTTTTTTTGTCTTCCTTCCCTAAGCGCGCATGTAGTGGGGTGGGCCAGCATGTCAGCCAATCCCAGACACACACACAGCTAAGTGGACTTTTTGCCAGACAAGCAAGGGCATGTGTCATAAGATGTCCATGTCACATGTCCCTGCATTATAAATACGGGCATATGCCCATCAGGACGCCATTATCTGCCTTCTGCTTCTGGGTGACAGTCACCGCAGATGCAGCACCTGTCGCCGATCCTGCTGTGTACGCTCTACACACAGCGCTATACAGAATAGGGATAGAAGTTTATTTCAGCCCTTTTAAGGGCTCATTTCATCCGGCTCGGAGCCATAGTGTCACGCTCCCCGGGTCCTTGGCTCCCCTCCCCGGGTCCTCTGCTCCGCTCCCCGGGTCCTCAGCCCCGCTCCCCGGCTCACCTGCCACGCTCCCCGGGTCCTTGGCTCCAGTGCCCGTCCTTCCCAGGCCCCCTGGTCTCCGATCGCGGCGCCCGACGGCTTCCCAGGCCCTGGCCGGCTCCCCTGTGTCCTCTTCTCAGCCTCCTTCCCTGGCTTCTGGCACCCGGGCTGCGCGCATGCGCATTAGGGCGCGCGCGCGGTCACTGACCCTTTCTTAAAGGGCCAGCGTCCATTAACAGGAAATGAGGCTAAACAGGTACAGGGTATATAGGGGTGTATTGTCCAAGAGGGCGGGGCCTGATCTTCGTGTTTTCCACGCTAGGAGTCAGGTCTCCTTGTGTCTTCGTGCCATACTCACGTATCTCTCTTCTAGAGCTGATCCTGCCTCGCCATCCGGTCCTGCTGAATCCCGAACCCCGCACGCTGTCCGTCTGCCATCTGACAGTCCGCACCATCTCGGATCCCTGCGGTGACCCGTCATCTCGCTCCAAAGGTTCCGGACCCCGCCTGACATCACCTCGGCTTCCGAACCTGAGCTACGTCACCCGGACTACCATCTGTGACTCCGTGGTCCCAGGGACTTCTTCGTTACACTCACTGGCACGGACTGTTCTACTGCCCATAGTGCTTCAGCTACCGGACTCCTTACCACCATCTTAGAGTTCGGCCCAGTGGATCCACCTCCTGGGTCTGCCCGACCGCCTGGCCCTGACAGTAAGATCAGGCCATGGATCCCGCTGCAGCACTAGCAGCCTTGCAAGAGGAACTCCAACGCCAGCGTGAAGTCCAGACCCGCATGCTGAACTTTATGACTTCCGTGGACACCCGCCTGACCACGCTACAAGCGGCAGTCACGTCTTCGACATCCCAAGCCGCCACTAGTCAAGCCACGTCCCCCGCTCCCGTGGCTGCTTCTTCGGATGCTTCTAGACTGCGTTTGGCCTCACCACCCCGGTACGCCGGAGATCCCAAGTCCTGCAGGGGGTTTATAAACCAATGCTCCCTCCATTTCACGCAGCTGCCACATCTGTTTGCCTCCGACCAAGCCAAGGTCGCCTTCATCATGTCTCACCTGGAGGGCGAGGCACTGGCGTGGATGAACCCGTTGTGGGAGAAGGAGGACCCTATGACCAAGGATCTTCAAGAGTTCCTGCAGGCCTTTCGCAGCACCTTTGACGAGCCGGGACGCGCCTCTGCGTCTGCTTCATCCCTCCTCCGCTTACGTCAAGGAACACTGACGGTGGGCCAATACACCATCCGTTTCCGCACTTTGGCTTCAGAACTCGGGTGGAATAATGAGGCCCTAACAGCCGCCTTCTGGGAAGGACTCTCGAGTCGCATCAAAGATGAGTTGGCGGGTCGTGACGTGCCCTCCACCCTAGATGCCCTGATTGCCCTAGCAACTCGAGTGGACATTCGTTTTCAGGAGCGCTCCAAAGAGCTGTCTCGTGAGAGACGTCCGGTACGGCATTCCTCTCCTCCACAGAAGCCCTCCGTATCTCAGTCATCAACAGCTGGGATTCCCGTCCACGAGCCCATGCAGATCGACCGAGTACGACAGTCTGAACAACGTCGAGCAGAGCGGCTCGCCAAGGGTCTCTGCTTTTACTGCGGAGAGGACACACACCTCCTACGCTCCTGTCCGGAAAGGCCGGGAAACTCCAAAGCCTAGGGTTGGTAGGAGAGGCCACCCTAGGTGCTGGGACTCTCTCAGACCCGGTTATGTGGACTGTGCAAGTGTCAACGGGAGAGACGCGCTTCACGGCTGAGGCATACCTCGACTCTGGAGCAGCAGGAAATTTCATCCAGCAGGCCACGGTGGACAAGTACCAGCTGCCTGTTACTCCACTCGAGAAGCCCCTAGTGATTGCCTCTGTGGATGGGAGACCCCTCTCTGATACCATCTCCTGGGTCACCAGTCCGGTCGAACTGCGTATCGGTGCCCTGCACACCGAGAACATCGCTCTCTACGTCCTTCCACACATGTCCCATCAAATCCTGCTGGGACTTCCCTGGTTGCGGACACACGAACCATCAGTCAGCTGGGGTACTGGCGAAATCACCCGATGGGGTCCTGCTTGTCATGAGAAGTGTCTGAAGTCCATACAACCCATCCGACGACCTCCGGTTCCAGAGAACCTACCGGAACTGCCTTCGGCCTATTGGTCCTTCGCAGACGTTTTTGACAAGAAGGAGTCTGAGGTACTTCCGCCACACCGTCCCTACGATTGTGCCATCGACCTGCTCCCAGGAACTACACCGCCTCGAGGACGGATATATCCGTTGTCTCCAGCCGAAACCAGGGCCATGTCTACCTACATCACAGAGAGCCTGGCAAGGGGATTCATCCGGAGATCCTCCTCTCCTGCGGGAGCGGGCTTCTTCTTCGTTAAGAAGAAAGAGGGTGACCTACGCCCATGCATCGACTACCGGGATCTGAATCAGATCACCGTAAAAAACAAGTACCCTCTGCCGCTCATCCCCGAATTGTTCGACCGGCTCAGAGGAGCCCGTGTGTTCACCAAGCTGGATCTTCGGGGTGCCTACAACCTAGTTCGTATCCGCTCTGGGGACGAATGGAAGACCGCGTTTAATACTCGCGATGGGCATTATGAATACTGCGTGATGCCCTTCGGCCTGTGTAACGCACCAGCAGTCTTCCAAGAATTGGTGAACGACATATTCCGGGACCTCCTCTACATCTGTGTAGTAGTTTATCTGGATGACATCCTTATCTTCTCTCCGGACCTCCAGACCCACAGAGAGAACGTACAGCTGGTTCTACAAAGACTGAGAGAGAATCGTCTCTACGCCAAATATGAGAAGTGTGTCTTTGAGCAGTCTTCTCTCCCTTTCCTGGGATACATCATCTCGGGCACTGGACTGCAGATGGATCCAAAGAAGGTCTCCTCCATACTCAACTGGCCTCCCCCTTCTGGACTGAAGGCAATCCAACGGTTCCTGGGATTCGCCAACTACTACCGCCAGTTTATCCCTCACTTCTCTGCCCTGACTGCTCCTCTCTCCGCTTTGACCAAAAAGGAGGCTAATCCAAAGGACTGGTCACCTGCGGCCGACGCCGCGTTTTGCTCACTGAAGCGAGCATTTGCCTCCGCTCCTGTACTCCACCGTCCGGAGTTAAACCGCCAGTTCACCTTGGAGGTGGATGCCTCCTCCTCGGGAGCCGGAGCAGTGCTCATGCAGAAGTCCTCCTCCGGCAAGATGGTGACGTGCGGTTTCTTCTCCAAGAGCTTCTCAGCGCCTGAACGTAATTACACCATCGGTGACCGAGAACTATTGGCGGTCAAACTGGCTCTGGAGGAGTGGCGCTACCTTCTGGAAGGAGCAGTGTACCCCGTGATTATCTACACGGACCACAAGAACCTGGAATACCTGCGGTCCGCTCAGCGACTGAACCCACGGCAAGCCAGGTGGTCCCTATTCTTTGCCAGGTTTGACTTCCAGCTCCATTTCCGACCCGCGGACAAGAATGTACGCGCTGATGCCTTGTCTAGGTCTTTCATGCCCATGGAGCAGGAGGAAGAGACTACCCAACCCATCATCTCTCCTAGCAAGATCATTCCGGTGGCCCCTGTCACCCTGGCCCAGATACCGCCCGGAAAGACCTATGTCTCTGAGACTGACAGGCAAAAAGTGTTACACTGGGGTCATGCCTCAAAAACAGCCGGTCATGCAGGCCAGAAGAGAACATGGGGTGCGATTGTACGCCATTACTGGTGGCCATCCCTTCGCACGGACGTCGCTGCTTTTGTCTCTGCCTGCTCCTCTTGTGCCAGGAACAAGACGCCCAAACACCTGCCCTATGGCCGTCTTCTGCCTCTGCCTATACCCTCAGTTCCGTGGCAACACATAGCGATGGATTTTATTACGGACTTGCCATTATCCTCTGGACACACAGTCATATGGGTCGTGGTGGACCGGTTCTCCAAAATGGCTCACTTCATCCCCATGGCTGGACTGCCCTCTGCTCAGGAACTCGCGGAAGCCTATATACATCACATCTTCCGCTTGCATGGCTTTCCATCCCACATCGTGTCCGACAGAGGAACTCAGTTCACCTCCCGCTTCTGGAGGGCGCTCTGCAAACATCTGGGAGTAACTCTGGACTTTTCTTCTGCATACCATCCTCAGTCTAATGGCCAAGTGGAGAGGGTCAATCAAATCTTGACATCCTTCTTACGTCACTATGTCAACGCCCATCACGACGACTGGTCCACGCTTCTGCCTTGGGCTGAATTCTCACATAACCACCACATCAGTGAGTCGTCCTCCAAGTCTCCCTTCCATGTCGTTTACGGACTTCAGCCCTCCGTCCCCTTGCCTATATCCCCTTCTTCGGATGTCCCTGCGGCTCATACTGTAGCCCGTGACTTCGCTACCATTTGGGACTCTGTCAAGGCGTCCCTTGGACGCGCTTCCCAGCGGATGAAGAAACACGCTGACAAGAGGCGTCTGGACCCTCCGTGTTTCTCTCCTGGTGACCTGGTCTGGCTTGCTTCCCAGTACATCCGATTGAAGATACCTTCCTACAAGCTGGGTCCTCGCTACATCGGGCCGTTTAAGGTCCTCAGCAAGATCAATGAGGTCTCCTACAAGCTACAGCTCCCGGCCACGATGAGGATACCCAACTCATTCCACGTCTCCCTGCTCAAGCCGGTTGTCCTTGGTCCCTTCTCCGCTGCTGCCAGTCCGGCTCCTCCACCTATTGCCGATGACGACGTCTATGCGGTAAGGGATATCGTGGCCATGAAGACCGTACGAGGTCGACAGTTCTTCCTGGTGGACTGGGAGGGGTATGGCCCTGAGGATAGGTCCTGGGAGCCCAGGGAGAACGTGGGCACTCCTCTGATCCGTGCCTTCATGTCCCGGTTGCGGGGAGGGGGGCGTGGGGGGGGGGGGTACTGTCACGCTCCCCGGGTCCTTGGCTCCCCTCCCCGGGTCCTCTGCTCCGCTCCCCGGGTCCTCAGCCCCGCTCCCCGGCTCACCTGCCACGCTCCCCGGGTCCTTGGCTCCGGTGCCCGTCCTTCCCAGGCCCCCTGGTCTCCGATCGCGGCGCCCGACGGCTTCCCAGGCCCTGGCCGGCTCCCCTGCGTCCTCTTCTCAGCCTCCTTCCCTGGCTTCTGGCACCCGGGCTGCGCGCATGCGCATTAGGGCGCGCGCGCGGTCACTGACCCTTTCTTAAAGGGCCAGCGTCCATTAACAGGAAATGAGGCTAAACAGGTACAGGGTATATAGGGGTGTATTGTCCAAGAGGGCGGGGCCTGATCTTCGTGTTTTCCACGCTAGGAGTCAGGTCTCCTTGTGTCTTCGTGCCATACTCACGTATCTCTCTTCTAGAGCTGATCCTGCCTCGCCATCCGGTCCTGCTGAATCCCGAACCCCGCACGCTGTCCGTCTGCCATCTGACAGTCCGCACCATCTCGGATCCCTGCGGTGACCCGTCATCTCGCTCCAAAGGTTCCGGACCCCGCCTGACATCACCTCGGCTTCCGAACCTGAGCTACGTCACCCGGACTACCATCTGTGACTCCGTGGTCCCAGGGACTTCTTCGTTACACTCACTGGCACGGACTGTTCTACTGCCCATAGTGCTTCAGCTACCGGACTCCTTACCACCATCTTAGAGTTCGGCCCAGTGGATCCACCTCCTGGGTCTGCCCGACCGCCTGGCCCTGACACATAGGTGACAGTCATGTCAGTGGAAACAGTTTTTAACAGCTACAGATAACAGCGACTATGTAGCTAAGCTCAGGGACTTCCTTGCTGCATTTCACCATTATGAGGTATAGAAAGTGAGGCTTCCTTTCCTCTACACTGACCCACAACCCGGCCACTGTACCCTCCTGCCCTTTGTAGCAAAGCCATTTTAATAGCAGAGTGCTGCCAGTTTGTGCCATCCAAAGAGTGGCTGCTGTCCTCCATTATTGTGGCACTTGTCCCAAGCAAGTCCCAGCACCTCTGCATTCTCCCCTCCTGCACATTTTAGCAAAGCCATTTTAATTGAAAAGAGTGCTGCCAGTAAGTGGCATCCCAAAAGTGGCTGTTGGACTTCATTAGTGTCCCACTGGTGCCAAGCTATTTCCAGCACCTCTGCATTGCACCCTCAAATTTATTGTTACTAAGCCATTATAATAGCAAACACTGTGTTACGGTTGCTGTGGCACTGGAAACTATGTTCGGATTTCTTGCTACTGCACATGTGCGAGCACTGGAGACTATGTTCGGATTTCTTGCTACTGCACATGTGCAAGCGCTGGAGCCTAAGTCCTATCTTGGAGCCATTGCACATGTGCGGGTGACATCATCGCTGACATGAGGTCACATGTCTCTGACACCTTCTAAGCTGATTGGCTGCTGGTCATGTGCTTGTGACACGTGGTCACATGTCTCTGACACCTTCTATGCCGATTGGTCGCAGGTCATGTGCTTGTGACGCTTTGCTCGGTGATAGGCCAGCGTGACATCATTGCTGTCATTCTGGCAGCGGATTGGCTCTGGTGTCCTCCATCTTGGATGAGGCACAGAGTCTACATAAGACCCTGACGCACGCCGCCCGGCGCACAGTCCTTTTGGTTCCTGCATAGGAGTAGACGCTTTGTGCATGTCTCTTGCGGCACCAATTCTATCTAGGTGAGCGTAATCGGTAGGGTAACACTCTTGTACCTTGCAGCTTATGCTGTGGTCCGTATCCTCGCACCTTAGTGGAGCGGACATAGGCAGGTGCTTGCTGCACATGGTCTGACTGGGCCTTGTGGTTCTACTCTGAGGTGAGCGCTATCGGTAGGGTAGCGCTCCTGTACCTTTCAGCCGTACTGTTGTCCGTGTCCTCGCACCTTAGTGGAGCGGACATAGGTAGGTTAGGTGGTCGTTGCCTTCTAGGGTAATGCTCCACTACGCTGCCTCCAGCAGCAGTCCGTATCCTCGCCCACTAAGGGAGCGGTCATAGGTAGGAGTTTCAAGCTAGCAGCCTTGCTGCTGTCCGTATCCTTGCACCACAAGTGGAGCGGACATAGGTAGGTGCTATATTGCACACACTACACCTAGTCTCTGTGACTGTTAACTGAGACAGGTGCTTTCACGCTCACAGACTGTGAGACTTCTATGCACTTTTATGTTGTATTCCTCACTCTTTTGCATTTCCACTCCTATGTTATTCTAGTAAGGTAGTCGCTGTGACTTAAACAGTATACGCCACAATTGGTCTTGATGACACTGTGACGCAACAGTGTCAGTACCGCTTTGGTGGTACAGGTTTCCCCTATCCTTTGCCATACTCTGCAGCAGAGCTCTGCACGGTGGACCCTGACTGTCGGATAGCCTTCCATTCCCTTATTATCCGACAGCCCCTGTAACACACTGAGGAAACTTAGTGGCTTCCAAAAAGTGGCTGTTGGACTTCATTAGTGTCCCACTGGTGCCAAGCTATTTCCAGCACCTCTGCATTGCACCCTCAAACTCATTGTTACTAAGCCAATATAATAGCAAGCACTGAGGAAACTTAGTGGCATCTTTAAGTGGCTGTTGGACTTCATTAGTGTCCCACTGGTGCCAAGCCATTTCCAGCACCTCTGCATTACACCCTCAAACTCATTGTTACTAAGCCATTATAATAGCAAACACTGAGGAAACTTAGTGGCATCCTAAAAGTGGCTGTTGGACTTCATTAGTGTCCCACTGGTGCCAAGCTATTTCCAGCACCTCTGCATTGCACCCTCAAACTCATTGTTACTAAGCCAATATAATAGCAAACACTGAGGAAACTTAGTGGCATCTTTAAGTGGCTGTTGGACTTCATTAGTGTCCCACTGGTGCCAAGCTATTTCCAGCACCTCTGCATTACACCCTCCAACTCATTGTTACTAAGCTATTATAATAGCAAATACTGAGGAAACTTAGTGGCATCCAAAAAGTGGCTGTTGGACTTCATTAGTGTCCCACTGGTGCCAAGCTATTTCCAGCACCTCTGCATTGCACCCTCAAACTCATTGTTACTAAGCCAATATAATAGCAAGCACTGAGGAAACTTAGTGGCATCCTAAAAGTGGCTGTTGGACTTCATTAGTGTCCCACTGGTGCCAAGCTATTTCCAGCACCTCTGCATTGCACCCTCAAACTCATTGTTACTACAGCATTATAATAGCAAACACTGAGGAAACTTAGTGGCATCCTAAAAGTGGCTGTTGGACTTCATTAGTGTCCCACTGGTGCCAAGCTATTTCCAGCACCTCTGCATTGCACCCTCAAACTCATTGTCACTAAGCCATCTTAATAGCAAACACTGAGGAAACTTAGTGGCATCCTAAAAGTGGCTGTTGGACTTCATTAGTGTCCCACTTGTGCCAAGCTATTTTCAGCACCTCTGCATTGCACCCTCAAACTCATTGTTACTAAGCCATTATAATAGCAAACACTGAGTAAACTTAGTGGCATCCATAAAAGTGGCTGTTGGACTTCATTAGTGTCCCACTCGTGCCAATCTAGTTCCAGCACCTCTGCATTGCACCCTCAAACTCATTGTAAGGCCTGTTTTACACGTTAGTGATTCTGGTACGTTTGTGCTTTTTTTTAAATGTACCAGAATCACTGACATACGCAGACCCATTATAATGAATGGGTCTGCTCACACATCAGTGATTTTTCACTGCACGTGTCTCCATGCGGTGTACCCGCGTGTCCGTGATTTCCGCACGGAGACATGTCCATTTTTTTCTGGCATCACTGATGTCCCACGGACCACGCAGTGGTGTGGTCCGTGAAACACGTGCCAGAAAAAAACGTGCTTTTAAAAAAAAAATCATTTTTACTCACCCGGCAACAGCGATGTCCTCTGCAGCCCGTGCAGCTTGCTGCTTCTGAGCCGGCTCATTACTGTCGCGCATATTCATGATGCACGACACAGCCGACCCAGAAGCAGCTGCTGCGGGGGTCAGCGCCGGCCGGATGCTGCACCGCGGGAGCGATCAGCACCATGGAGAGCGGGAGCGCGCACAGGTGAGTTAATCTCTAAGTGCAATCACGGGCCACGGAGAACGGAGCCCGGATTGCACTTAGACAACTCACGTGTGCCGTGATTCACACCACACGGAGGGACATGGGCGTGTTTTACACGCCAGTGAAAAACGTCAGTGTTTTTCACTGACGTGTGAAACGGGCCTTACTAAGACATTATAATTACAAACACTGAGGAAACTTAGTGGCATCCTAAAAGTGGCTGTTGGACTTCATTAGTGTCCCACTGGAGCCAAGCTATTTCCAGCACCTCTGCATTGCACCCTCAAACTCATTGTTACTAAGACATTATAATATCAAACACTGAGGAAACTTAGTGGCATCCAAAAAGTGGCTGTTGGACTTCATTAGTGTCCCACTGGTGCCAAGCTATTTCCAGCACCTCTGCATTGCACCCTCAAACTCATTGTTACTAAGACATTATAATAGCAAACACTGAGGAAACTTATTGGCATCTTAAAGTGTCTGTTGCACTTCATTAGTGTCCCACTGGTGCCAAGCTATTTCCAACACCTCTGCATTGCACCCTCAAACTCATTTTTACTAAGCCATTATAATAGCAAACACTGAGGAAACTTAGTGGCATCCTAAAAGTGGCTGTTGGACTTCATTAGTGTCTCTGTTACGAACCGGTGCCGCCATAGCCGCAAGCAGCCTGCTGCAGATCCTGGTGCGCCCAGGCGCCGGCTGCCGTTCTTGGCCGTGCCTCGGGTTGTCCAGTTGACTGCTCCTTCCACCACATCTAAGTGTAGAGAGGCGGCTAGTGCGCATGCATGCGCCAATTTACCCCAGCCAGAGTCTAAGCCCGGTGTTTTGCCTAGTGAGCATGCTCAGCCTGATTGTGTTATGTCTGAGACTAAGTCCTCAGTTCAGGCTACTGAGCATGCTCCCACAATTAACCCTAACAGCCTCTTTGCACAGGTACTTGGACTTCGTGCTGTGTCTAAGTTCTGGGATGTGCCTACTGAGCATGCTCACACTGATAGTCTGCTTTCTGAGCCTGTTGCTCAGGCTACTGAGCATGCTCAGGCACTTAGTGCATCAGAGGCTAGGTCCGGTAAGGACCTCACTGAGCATGTCCGTGAGGTGTCAGGCCCTGATAGGGCAGAGGGTGTCAGGTGTCCTGATGACGTGGCAACTCCGAACTGGCTCGCAGAGGCCCGCCCCTATGATCTGACACCTCACCATTGGTCGTCAGAGGATGACTGGTGAAGTGATTGGGGCGTGGCTGCCATGAGATCATCAATGACGTGGCGGTTCCGGATAGGTCGCACGTGACGTCACTGACGACATGGCACTCTGCTATTGGACCTTGGTGGTTCCACCCTGGGATTGGGGCGGACCCAGGTTATAAAAGGGGCTGGAGACAACATGGAGGTGCGCAGTCTTCATTTAGAGTTCTTGGTGGCATAAGCCTTGTTGGAAGCGATAGGTAGGGCTAGGCGAAAGGTGCCTGTCACGCCAAGATTCGTGGCTCAGCACATGAGGGTCAGGCGCCGTGCTTTCTTGCTACCGTTCCTGTTGTGCTAGAGCAGTCCAGTGGCGTTAACTGGGCTGCGGCTGCTGCGTCACCTGTTCAGTTGTGCCTCCTACGCACACGGACAGAATACCTGTTGCGTCACCTAGCCGAGAGTGCCCTCTACGCACACGAACAGTGTACCTGCTGCGCCACCTGTCCGGTTGTGCCCTTTACGCGCACGGACAGCGCACCCCAGAACCCCTGTGAAGTTAACAGGGGGTTCCTGGATTAGGTGTGTGAACCCTATTATCCTCCTTGGCTTCCCAGTCAAATGCTACTGGTGTGACTACCTGGTCTGACGTGTCCTTTACACACGTGGCCAGTCGAATGGTGGCCAGAAACGCTAATCGGAGGACTGCTCGGCTTGACGTGTCTTACACATGTGGCTGACAGGACGCTGTCGCAGCGGTCTTCTCGGTCAACGCTAACTGGTTACCATCCGGCCTGACGTGTTGTTACACACGTGGTTGGAGTAGCGTCCGCTCCACCGAAACGCTAACTGGGTTGTCGTCCGGTCTGACGTGTCCCTACACACGTGACCGGTTCCTTGAGTTATCTCAGAGCCATCCAGCTCTATAGTCTCCGCCTAACCCACAGGGTGCCAGCAGCTCCATTACCATCTGGAGCACGGTGGGCCCCGACTGGCGATTGGGATATATACCCCTGGTCCTAATCTGCCGGTCCCCCCGTAACAGTCCCACTGGTGCCAAGCTATTTCCAGCACGTCTGCATTGCACCCTCAAACTCATTGTTACTAAGCCATTATAATAGCAAACACTGAGGAAACTTAGTGGCATCCAAAAAGTGGCTGTTGGACTTCATTAGTGTCCCACTGGTGCCAAGCTATTTCCAGCACCTCTGCATTGCACCCTCAAACTCATTGTTACAAAGCCATTATAATAGGAAACACTGAGGAAACTTAGTGGCATCCAAAAAGTGGCTATTGAACTTCATTAGTGTCCCACTGGTGCCAAGCTATTTCCAGCACCTCTGCATTGCACCCTCAAACTCATTGTTACTAATCGATTATACTAGCAAACACTGAGGAAACTTAGTGGCATCGAAAAAGTGGCTGTTGGACTTCATTAGTGTCCCACTGGTGCCAAGCTATTTCCAGCACCTCTGCATTGCACCCTCAAACTCATTGTTACTAAGCCATTATAATAGCAAACACTGAGGAAACTTAGTGGCATCCTAAAAATGGCTGTTGGACTTCATTAGTGTCCCACTGGTGCCAAGCTATTTCCAGCACCTCTGCATTGCACCCTGTTGTAGCTGTTCTGTTTTGTCACAAGTCAGCTTATGGGATCACCAGTGAGGTACTCTGAATTAGGCCTCTTCAGACCTAATCAAGATCGAGCGCTCGGAGAAAAGACCTGCATTCATGTGAGCATAATCAGTTTTCTGTTTATTCAGCTAAGGTACAGTTTATTTATACCATTTACAGATCAATGTGATATTGCAAAAAAGGCTTCTAGCTGGACTTTACAAGTTGCTCATATGACCTTTAAGTTTTAGCAAAACAAAAATGTAGAGTCATGCATATGAGATAAGAAGAAGATAAGAAGAACATTTAGAGACAATAATAATCCTTGAGCTTGTCTCTCATTCCGAAGGCTCCATAATGACTATGAACTACCACCAGATATACTTACTAATGGAAAAATAAAATATCTTTAATAAAGAAATAGAGAAACTATTAACCCTTCTATATCAATTTCCCCCTTTTGTAAATGGTATAACCTTCACTACAGGGTCAGAAGGCGTCCAAACAGGAGCTGCTGGCTCATGGGCCTAGTACCCATGAGGGGTCTTACTACCACTTCACCCATCCACCCTCAGTGTGGACACCTACTCCCGGTCAGCAGAGGCCATATGGGGTCCGTAGTAAACCACAGAGGGTTCAATACTGGAACTCTTAGCACATACATTATTCAGTAGTTTAGGTAATGCATATATCAATGCTTTTACAGCTATATAAAGCAATAGACAGAACAACAATATTTGCAGTGTTTTATGAGCACACCACGTATTGTTCATTTGTTTTCTGGTCATACCCGAGATACAGCTACCCCGCTCCCTCCTAAAAGTCTGTCTAATAAATGATGATGTACAGCCCTCAATACCCTTCTGATATACTGTCTCATTGTCCTTGGTTAAGTCATGTGTATGCATATAGAAACAGTTATTGTCTTTTCCACAATTTCCAACACCATTGTATTGAAGACTGAACCATAATCCATCATGGGGAATGGGGCCCGAATGAGGAATCTTAGTCTTTATTTTGGCAATTATGCCCTTGTCTGAATCGTATTCCATCCACCACGAGTATCCATCGGGCCGTGTGATATTTAGCTGGAACCAGGGTTTAGTAACCCATCCAACTATAGTCAATGTAGCAGATACATCACGAGGTACATCTTCTCCCAAAAATCTAGATTGAGTCCAGGTTTCATTGTGTATACATTCTGGTATCAATACCTCCTGTGGTTCCCGAGGTAAGGCTACAAACAGCATAGTCTTTGAAGAAATAGGACTGTGTGTGCAGATCCAACAGTCTTTTGGCTTTTCTCCTTCCATGTCCTCAGTAAGAGAAATGTGGTGGCGAATGAGTTTATTATCCCAGTCTGTATTTAAAAGTTCGCTCAGTGTCTTTGTTTGGTGCAGCAACCCTGCTACACCTAGCAGGATAATTAGCAAAACTATCATTCTGCCGGTGGAGTGACCTTTTTACAGTGACTGGCGTGGATTCAGGTGGGTTTTCCCTCAAGTTTCACTGAGGTGGATGTGGTCAGCTGGACTTGGAATGGGCCATCAAAGCGTGGATCTAGGCTCCTTCTCACGTGTCTGCGCATGACCACCCAATCAGCTGGATTCAGCTAATGCACATCTGCACTTGCATTGGGATCTGGAATGGATGAAAAGACATGTTTATGCACCACATTAAGTCTTTCCTGTAAGGCCTGGACATAGGCTGTCATAGTGCCGTGTTGCATCTGTAACACTTGTGGAAAGTACAGACCTGTTTTTGGGGCACTACCAAACAGGACTTCAAAAGGAGACAAGCCTGTCTTTCTATTTGGAGTGTGTCTGACTGAAAAGAGTGCGAGGGATAAGCACTCTACCCAAATCTTTCCTGTCTCTGCCATGGCCTTTTGAATTTTTAGTTTAAGTGTCCAGTTTAATCTCTCTACTTTTCCACTGCTCTGTGGATGATAAGGGGTATGGAATGCCTGCTCTATTCCCAGGGCCTGCATAATGTCCCTCATTATTTCTCCAATGAAGTGTGTACCCCTGTCACTTTCTATGGCTTCTGGGATGCCATACCGACAGACTAGTTCCTTCATCAGTTTATCTGCAGTTGTTTTAGCATTTGCACATTTTACTGGATAGGCCTCAACCCATCCTGAGAAGAGATCTACACATACCAGGACGTATTCATACACTCCTACCTTGGGTAGTTGTATGTAGTCTACTTGCAGTCGTTGAAACGGGTAGAGCGGTCTGGGTGTTGCTTTCTTAGGGACTTTTACTGTTTTACCTGGGTTGTGTTGTGCGCAGATAATGCAGGATTGTACGTGTTTGGAGGCTACTTAACTGAAGCCAGGAGCGATCCAGAAGGCATTCACCTGGTTACACCTGTGACTTTTTGAGGCGTGAGTAGGGCCATGTGTTGCTTGTGCCATCATAGGGAACAGGGACCTTGGTAAACACAACCTATCCTTACTTTCCCATACTCCATTTGAGTTCAGCCCATCTCCCATTTTCTCCCAGTGTTCCTTCTCTGTTTGGGCAGCCTGATGCTGGAAGGATTTCAGGACATCCAGACTCACTGTGGCTGGGTCTTGCTGGCTCCCTGCCACTATCCTCTGATCCCTCGGCCTCTTTGCCGCTGCTTTCGCAGCCGCATCTGCCCTTCTATTGCCCGCTACCTCCAGTGAGTCACCTTTTGTGTGTGCTTTCACCTTAATGATGCCAACCTGGACTGGTAACATTAGTGCCTCCATTAACTGTTTTACCAATTCTGCATTTTTAATAGGCTTACCAGCTGACGTAAGAAAAGCTCTACTTCTCCAGATAGGGCCAAAATCATGACAGATCCCAAATCCATAATTTGAGTCTGAATAAACATTAATTTTCCTACCTGATCCCGCTCTACACGCCTGTTAGCTCCGCCTCCTGCGCGGACATGTGCGGCGGGAGTGGTTCAGCTCGGATTACCTCATGTGAGGATACTACTGCATATCCAGTGAGAGAGGGGAGCCAGCACGATCTGAAAATGGCATGCATCATATAAAAAGTGCAAATTCACAGATTTATTCCAACTGTACTGTAATATAAATGAGATTTTTAGCAAATAATTGATCAATTCTTTGAGCCACCCCTGCCAACGTCACGGCAAATCTCAATAGGGGGGTCCTACTCTATATTCTGTATTTCATGTGCCATGCGGCCTCCTAGATAAAGTTAAAAGCAGTACCATAATGGAGCACACATACCTGTAACCTGTATCTATAACCGCTTCTATGTTGCAAAAGAGGCAATTGTGGATAGAAGCCAGCCCAGGTCCCAGCATGTGGAGCAAGCTCTACACATACCAGGACTATATCAGAACTGACCCTCCCAGTGCCAGACAGCAACCATTGATAAAGGCAGACCAGATCCAAGTATGTTGCTTAATTAGCAATGCTTGTGGAAAGGGTGAGGCAACTGAATGTGTACAGCTACCAACAGGAGGAATATATTGCAAACCAAAATCAGGCGTGCATAGCATGATGGTGACCAGCCACCAGACATTTGTAGCATAACTACAACCAAACAGAGAGAGAGGGGAGCCAGCACGATCTGAAAATGGCATGCATCATATAAAAAGTGCAAATTCACTGATTTATTCCAACTGTACTGTAATATAAATGAGATTTTTAGCAAATAATTGATCAATTCTTTGAGCCACCCCTGCCAACGTCACGGCAAATCTCAATAGGGGGGTCCTACTCTATATTCTGTATTTCATGTGCCATGCGGCCTCCTAGATAAAGTTAAAAGCAGAACCATAATGGAGCACACATACCTGTAACCTGTATATGTGGCGCCCCTGAGGCTTCCGTCGCCACAGGTCATTGCACCCCATCCAGCGGTGTGATGCCCCATTCTGGGTGAGGAAAGGAGTGAACACCGGTCCCCTGGTAAATCCACATTACACCCATTGCTAGGAACACACTGGGACCAGGGATTTTGGCAGTTCCCCTCCCATGCTGCATGCTGGGAGGGGCCGTAAGACCCATCCTTGCTTCTATAGGCTAGATCAGAGCAACTGGGGAGGTGGGAGGAGCCACCAGAGAGCAGACAAAGAAAGGAAAGTCTAGTTTGAGTAGTGGAAGAGAGGGTGGGGAAGGAGGAGGAGGCCTGCCGGAGGCAGGCAAGGAGGAGAAGTGAAGGGAAAAAGAGCTCCAAGTCAGTCAGGAGCTGAAGAGAAAGAAAGAGATGCTTCCTGGTGAAGATCCTGGGACTCAGAGGGTCCAGGTGACACCAAGCAGGGAACAGAAGGGGTCCCAGGGCCACGGGTAGCTGTAGAGCTGTGGTGGCCTGTTCCACAGGAACATCGGTGGAGGGATCAAGCTGCAACAGGGGACGGTCCCTAGAAACCGGAGGAGTGCAAAATCATCTCCAAACAGTAAAAACCGAGGCCCAGGGAAAGTTGTAAACTCCCCGGGCCATAGCCCACAGCAGTACCTCTAGAAAAGGGATAATCAGCCGACAGGTGACCCCCCAGCCTGGAGGCTGTTGTGGAGGCCAAGCCAGGTTCATCCTACAAAGGCAAGGCTTAGGAAGACAGCTGAAGACAGAGACACTTAAGAGAAGTATACCGGCTTTTACTCCAAGAATCACCCAGAAACGGCGGAGGTCCCTGACAGTGGTCCCAGCAGTCCAAGGGTTCCTGCAGGACTGTGACAAGAATTGTGAGTAAAGAACTTGAAACTGCACCCTTGGAGTTGCCTCTGTTATTTCATCTGCATAGACACTCACAAGCACCAACTGTGCCCCGGGACACCGCTCCACCTGTGGGGAGCAGTACCACCATTGCTGCTATATCATCACCCCGGAGGCCTCACACAGCAGCGGCGGCTTACTAGCCGCATACCACAGGTGGCGTCACGAAACATATACTTTAATTGCTCCCAAGTCACCAGCCCTATTACAACTGACACCCACCAGGGCCACGGAGTCGGGCCCCGCCACCACTGACGTCCCCCGGACTAGTCCGGCCCGGCACCGGGTGTCCCATAGCCCTGGGGTGGGCGAGTCAACTTTGGCGTCACGAACAGGATAACGTGCCCGGTCATTCCGGGTACTGTGCGCCTGAAGAATTGTGCTTAAAAGACTGTGTTACTGCGTGTTTCACTGTGAAAACTGCCGCCATTAGCGCTACAGAGAGCGGGAAGAAGGGGGGCGTGCCAGAAGAAAGGGCGCAAAGATAAGCCCTGCCCCCTTGGTCTTGGCAAAAAGAGCGCGAAGCGGTGCCCGCCATGGAAGGCGGAGGGAGAAGAAATGGCGACTAGAAAAGCTGGCCGGCTGGCAGCAAGAGTCTAGATGCCAGACCAGACAAGAGCTGAAATGTACCTCATCGCAAGCGGAGCGGTGCCGGCCATGATGGGCTGGGCGCCAGTCTGGCGCCAGATGCTAGTGCAGCCTCCGGCCCCGCCTCCGAGAAGGGAAAGGGTGCAGCCGAGTGGCGTGGTCGAGCACCCGAGCAGAGTGGAGGAAGACGGTCACCAGGCAGGCAGCATGGCGGAGAAGCTGCAGAAGTACCCACCAGGGACCGGGAACATGGATCCTGAGCTGGACCTGCTGCAGGAGGAGATGAGGATCCTGGCCCGGAGGCTGAACGCGATGCAGACGGAGGTGGACCGGCGGAGAGAAAGCCCGATGGTGCCGGAGAATGTGGGCCGCAGGATGGAGGCCGCCGAACAGCGCCCGGGTGAGCTACTTAAAACCCTGACCCGTCCGGACCCACGGCCCTACCACGCGCCAATGCCCGGTCCCCCCACCGTCCCGATAGCTTTCCCCGCCAGCCCTGCAGACGCCCTGTGGGGCACCGGAGGCCTACCGGAGACCCCCAAAGATGGCGCCTGGGGTGGGGAAGTCCCCGAACACTTAGTGGGCCCCCTGCCAAGTCCCCCTGTAAGCCTCCTGGGACCAAGATCACCGGGGTGAACTGGGACGCAGCGCCCATTGAGAGCGGGGCCTGCAGCAGCCACTGCACCCCGAAGAGACCCCCATGGCAAATGCCGTAGCCTGCCAGAAGATGGTGGTAGAGTTCCAGAGGGAACGGGAGACCCGGGAGGAGACAGCCTCAGAGGAACCAGAGTGGCGCCGCACCATGCCAGCGTGCAGTACCACCCCCACCAGCCGCACTACCTCAGAGCAGACCCAGGCCGCGGAACTTTGCAGCAGGCCTGTTACAGCCACGCAGGAGACGCAGACCCGGATCTCCATGGCATGTCTGATGCAGGGTGCCCGGCCAAAGCGCAACCCCCAAGATCTCGGAAGCCCCATGCAAGTCGGCAGTCCTCTGCAAGCAAGCAGTCCGCTACAGGAACGCCGAGCTGAGCATGCAAGAAGTCCCATTCCTGCCCAGGCCGCAGTGGTCCGCAGTAGGTCAGTGGCCAGCACGCAGACAATAATCTCATCGGCATACCTGTTGCCCGGAGCAATGCCAGAGTGGGACCCCCGCATCTATCCTCGTGAGTGAAAAGGAAAAGAAGATGAACTGTAAATAGCCCCTGTCTGCCCCTCATTCTTTGTGAAGATGTCCCTTTTGTGCTGCCCTAAAGTTCTTTTTGAAGATGACACCCTTTCCTGCCTTATTGCCCCTTGTGCTTTGTGAAGAAGACACCCCCCTTTGTTTATATGTACTGGGCCACGGAACTGGAATGTGGTCCCCGGTGTATGTGAATGTGATGTCGTATGTGTCCTGTGTAACCAGGCCACTGGACTTAGTGGCTGGTTTTGTTTTGCCCTTTTTGTTGTTTGAAAGAAACGAACTGCCAGGCTACTGGACTTGTTGTAGCCAGAAATGTATATAGTTGCACCCGTTGTGCCCCCTACCAGAATTATGGGGGATGTGCCCAGACTGTGCAATAGACTGAAAGTGCACACGTAGATGGTTCTTTATAAGAAGTTTGCAACGTTTACCTATATGTGCCTCCCATAAAGGGAAGAAATGTTTTATTGTTTTTTTTCTACACGCGTGTAAAAATGTTTTTGCAGTTTCTCCACATTTTCTGTTGTTTTTCAGCCCGAGGACGTGCTGGGATTTGCTGTGGGGGAGTGTGGCGCCCCTGAGGCTTCCGTCGCCACAGGTCATTGCACCCCATCCAGCGGTGTGATGCCCCATTCTGGGTGAGGAAAGGAGTGAACACCGGTCCCCTGGTAAATCCACACTACAACCATTGCTAGGAACACACTGGGACCAGGGATTGTGGCAGTTCCCCTCCCATGCTGCATGCTGGGAGGGGCCGTAAGACCCATCCTTGCTCCTATAGGGTAGATCAGAGCAACTGGGGAGGTGGGAGGAGCCACCAGAGAGCAGACAAAGAAAGGAAAGTCTAGTTTGAGTAGTGGAAGAGAGAGTGGGGAAGGAGGAGGAGGCCTGCCGGAGGCAGGCAAGGAGGAGAAGTGAAGGGAAAAAGAGCTCCAAGTCAGTCAGGAGCTGAAGAGAAAGAAAGAGATGCTTCCTGGTGAAGATCCTGGGACTCAGAGGGTCCAGGTGACACCAAGCAGGGAACAGAAGGGGTCCCAGGGCCACGGGTAGCTGTAGAGCTGCGGTGGCCTGTTCCACAGGAACATCGGTGGAGGGATCAAGCTGCAACAGGGGACGGTCCCTAGAAACCGGAGGAGTGCAAAATCATCTCCAAACAGTAAAAACCGAGGCCCAGGGAAAGTTGTAAACTCCCCGGGCCATAGCCCACAGCAGTACCTCTAGAAAAGGGATAATCAGCCGACAGGTGACCCCCCAGCCTGGAGGCTGTTGTGGAGGCCAAGCCAGGTTCATCCTACAAAGGCAAGGCTTAGGAAGACAGCTGAAGACAGAGACACTTAAGAGAAGGGTACCGGCTTTTACTCCAAGAATCACCCAGAAACGGCGGAGGTCCCTGACAGTGGTCCCAGCAGTCCAAGGGTTCCTGCAGGACTGTGACAAGAATTGTGAGTAAAGAACTTGAAACTGCACCCTTGGAGTTGCCTCTGTTATTTCATCTGCATAGACACTCACAAGCACCAACTGTGCCCCGGGACACCGCTCCACCTGTGGGGAGCAGTACCACCATTGCTGCTATATCATCACCCCGGAGGCCTCACACAGCAGCGGCGGCTTACTAGCCGCATACCACAGGTGGCGTCACGAAACATATACTTTAATTGCTCCCAAGTCACCAGCCCTATTACAACTGACACCCACCAGGGCCACGGAGTCGGGCCCCGCCACCACTGACGTCCCCCGGACTAGTCCGGCCCGGCACCGGGTGTCCCATAGCCCTGGGGTGGGCGAGTCATATATATAACCGCTTCTATGTTGCAAAAGAGGCAATTGTGGATAGAGGCCAGCCCAGGTCCCAGCATGTGGAGCAAGCTCTACACATAGCAGGACTATATCAGAACTGACCCTCCCAGTGCCAGACAGCAACCATTGATAAAGGCGGACCAGATCCAAGTATGGTGCTTAATTAGCAATGCCTGTGGAAAGGGTGAGGCAACTGAATGTGTACAGCTACCAACAGGAGGAATATATTGCAAACCAAGATCAGGCATGCATAGCATGGTGGTGACCAGCCACCAGACATTTGTAGCATAACTACAACCAAACAGAGAGAGAGGGAAGCCAGCACGATCTGAAAATGGCATGCATCATATAAAAAGTGCAAATTCACAGATTTATTCCAACTGTACTGTAATATAAATGAGATTTCTCCTTTTTTTTTTTATTATAGTACAGTTGGAATAAATCTGTGAATTTTCACTTTTTATATGATGCATGCCAATTTCAGATTGTGCTGGCTCCTTTTTCTCTGTTATGACTGTAGTTATGCTACAATTTCTGGTGACTGACCATCACCATACCATGCACGCCTGATTTTGGTTTACAATGTATTCCTCCTGTTGGTAGCTGTTCAGATTCAGTTACCTCACCCCTTTCCACAGGCAATGCTAATTAAGCACCATTCTTGGATCTGGTCCGCCTTTATCAATGGTTGCTGTCTGGCACTGGGAGGGTCAGTTCTGATATAGTCCTGGTATGTGTAGAGCTTGCTCCACATGCTGGGACCTGGGCTGGCCTCTATCCACAATTGCCTTTTTTGCAACATAGAAGCGGCTATATACAGGTTACAGGTATGTGTGCTCCATTATGGTTCTGCTTTTAACTTTATCTAGGAGGCCGCATGGCACATGAAATACATAATATAGGTTAGGACCCCCCTATTGAGATTTGCCGTGACGTTGGCAGGGGTGGCTCAAAGAATTGATCAATTATTTGCTAAAAATCTCCTTTTTTTTTTTTTATTATAGTTCAGTTGGAATAAATCTGTGAATTTTCACTTTTTATATGATGCATGCCAATTTCAGATCGTGCTGGCTCCTTTTTCTCTGTTATGACTGTAGTTATGCTACAATTTCTGGTGACTGACCATCACCATACCATGCACGCCTGATTTTGGTTTGCAATGTATTCCTCCTGTTGGTAGCTGTTCAGATTCAGTTACCTCACCCCTTTCCACAGGCAATGCTAATTAAGCACCATTCTTGGATCTGGTCCGCCTTTATCAATGGTTGCTGTCTGGCACTGGGAGGGTCAGTTCTGATATAGTCCTGGTATGTGTAGAGCTTGCTCCACATGCTGCGACCTGGGCTGGCCTCTATCCACAATTGCCTTTTTTGCAACATGGAAGCGACTATATACAGGTTACAGGTATGTGTGCTCCATTATGGTTCTATGGTTCTGCTTTTAACTTTATCTAGGAGGCCGCATGGCACATGAAATACGTAATATAGGTTAGGACCCCCTATTGAGATTTGCCGTGACGTTGGCAGGGGTGGCTCAAAGAATTGATCAATTATTTGCTAAAAATCTCCTTTTTTTTTTTTTTTTATTATAGTACAGTTGGAATAAATCTGTGAATTTTCACTTTTTATATGATGCATGCCAATTTCAGATCGTGCTGGCTCCTTTTTCTCTGCATATCCAGTGTAAAATCTCCCATCCAGGTGGTATCTGGAGCCATCTACAAAAATTTCAAAATCTGCATTAGGAATAGGTGTATCATAGACATGTGGAAAACCTGCTGTCTCCTGACTCATCAGCTCTATGCAGTCATGTTCATCCGTCATGTCAAAGTATTCATCCTCACTTGCTACCATTGTCACTAATTCCCCCTTTTCTGAATCTACTGGCAAAAGGGTGGCTGGATTCAGAACATTACACCTCTTGAGGGAGACATACTCAGAAATTAGAAGGGCACATTCAAGTCTGAGCTGTCTGGCCATAGACAGGTGTTTTGGTTGGACTTGCACAAGTATAGCATGGATGTCATGCGGGGAGTAAATTGTTAAGGGAAATGTCAATGTGATCTCACAAGCCTTCCCTAGCAGTACTGCAGCAGCCGCTACAGCACGGACACACGTGGGAGACCCTCTGACAACTGGGTCCAGTCGCGCTGAGTAGTAAGCTATTGGTCTTTGTTTGTCACCATGTTGCTGTGTGAGGACGGCTGTCGCATGCCCTCCCTGTTCTGTGCAAAACAAGAAAAATGGTTGATCGTAATTTGGAATACCAAGGCCGGAGCAGATACAATGAGTAGTTTAAGGGAATGAAAGGAATCAATAGCTTCCTGAGTGAGGTCAAAGGGGTCAGATGACAGACAATCATAGAGGGGTTGCATCATTTGCGAGGCAGACCTTATCCAAGGCCTGCAGTATGACACTAAGCCCAAAAAGGTGCGCAGTTGCCGGTGGGACCTGGGTAAGTAGAGATTTTGGACTGCTTGTTTTCTCTCCTCAGTCAGGTGTCTTGTAACCTCAGAGATACAGTGACCCAAAAATGTTACCTTTTGCTTACAGTACTGTAATTTTTCACGTGAAACTTTGCAACTAGTGATGAGCGAGTATGCTTGTTACTACTCGGTACTCGCACGAGTATCACTGTACTCGGGCTACTCGGCGGGGACCGAGTAATCTCGCGATACTCGTGCTGTACTCGTGGTCTTCATCCCTGCATGTTGGCGCTCTTTTGAGAGCCAGCCCTCATGCAGGGATTGGCTGGCAGACCACTGCAATGCCACAGCCCTGTTAGTTGTGGAATTGCAGTGATTGGCCGGCCTGCACAGCGTGACCGAGCCTTTATACCGGCGGGCGCGCTGTGCTCTGCACACAGCCATCCAGACAGTCAGTGCAGGGAGAGTGTTGCTGCTTCAGGGAAAGGTTTGCGGCCCTTTATAGCTATTTCCGTAGCAGGGCTGCAAACAGTGTGACCAGAAGTCCTTCTCAGGACTATTGTTGCTGTATACAGGCAGGGTATAGCCAGGTCGAAATACAGGCTAGTGACCAGAAGAGTCCTTGTCAAAACTATTGTAGCAGTATACAGGCAGGCAGGCAGGGCATATAGCCTTTCCTAGTGGTGACCGTATACCAGCCTTCATCATATCTGGGGCTGGTGTACACAGTCTAAAACAGTCCTGATAGTGTCAGACTTCTCAGTAATTGTCGCTCCTAAAAACCTGTTAGGTTCTTAGTGCGTCCGTGCTTGCATTTAAAAACCGCACGTGTGTGCCTGTCGGTGGCAGCGTACAGGTGCACGTTTTGCACAAACTATTATATAACGCACAAGTCTAGTGAATAATACACGTCAGTCAGCAGCGTCTGATAGTGTCAGACTTCTCAGTAATTGTCGCTCCTAAAAACCTGTTAGATTCTTAGTGCGTCCGTGCTTGCATTTAAAAACCGCACGTGTGTGCCTGTCGGTGGTAGCGTACAGGTGCACGTTTTGCACAAACTATTATATAACGCACAAGTCTAGTGTATAATACACGTCAGTCAGCAGCGTCTGATAGTGTCAGACTTCTCAGTAATTGTCGCTCCTAAAAACCTGTTAGGTTCTTAGTGCGTCCGTGCTTGCATTTAAAAACCGCACGTGTGTGCCTGTCGGTGGCAGCGTACAGGTGCACGTTTTGCACAAACTATTATATAACACACAAGTCTAGAGAATAATACACGTCAGTCAGCAGTGTCTGATAGTGTCAGACTTCTCAGTAATTGTCGCTCCTAAAAACCTGTTAGGTTCTTAGTGCGTCCGTGCTTGCATTTAAAAACCGCACGTGTGTGGCAGTCGGTGGCAGCGTCAGGCTCCATATTGTCCCTGGATAGAGACGTGCATGATGGCCTGTAAACCTGAAGTGCCCATTGTAAGGAAGTGGGTCTATTGTAGTATAGCCCTTAGGCAGGGCAGCCAAAAATTTGGAGGCTCCACATTGTCCCTGGATAGAGATGTGCATGAGGGCCTCAAAACATTGTTCCCATTGCAAAGGAGCGGGTCTCCTGTCGTTGTAATGCCCATTCTGAAAGAATGGGCGAAAAAATTTACCACTGGGGGTATACCTGAAACAACGGCCGAACTATTGTAATGGTCATCATGATGGCGCATGAGGAGAAGGAGGAGCAGTCCAGCGATTAGCCAAAGTCCAGAAGTGTGTTACCATGGGTGAGTGGAGGTACATGGCAAATTCCCGTTACAAACTTTAAATTCCGCTGTCATTTGCTGGTGGTGTGGTGAAGTCTGGCCCAATCCAACCCTTGAATGCAAAAGGGAAGGAAAGGATCCGGCACAAATACCTCTGAATAAAATGTCGAAGCTTTATTGGCAAATATTAAAAAGGTTCCATCCGTGTAAACAAAAGGAGGGAGTTATCCCATGGAAACTTTACGCATTTCGGACTTCCATATTAAAAGCAAAGAGTCCTTAATCATAAGTAATCCATGTATACCACTCAGCTACTAAAATAGACTAACGCACTATATGGACACAGAAGAAAAGCTGGTCACCACTAATTGCAATCAACTGGCAGTGGGTGTAAACCTTCACACATAATTGCAAAAGATTAACAAGCAAGACAATACATAGTTAAAAATAAAATCAAAATGCATTTAACACAAAAAAATATATATCTATACATCAACAGTAATGAAAAGGGTCAGTGATCCAACTGCTCTAAGTAACAAAATCATATGAACATATCATCAAATATACCAATGTATATATGAGTGGACAATCAGGTATAAAGACAGCTTATACTAAAACTCGTCATCAGGTGGGCAGAAATCCCAATTAGAATGCATGTGTACGTCACAAAAGAGAGAATTCCCAATTGTAAGCACAAGACCCCCAAAATATTTACAAATTACATTAAAAATGCATATATGAAAAAATATTTATTTATTATTTTATCTTCATTCACTAATGCCCTTATTCTTTTATTATTTTATTTCCTTATTTTCTCATTCTTTTAAAATTACTAATTTATATTTATCCATATATATCCATGTCCATATATGTGTACATAATTAAATAATTGTCCCAAATGGGAGGAATATGTATACCAAGGTACAAATTAATCTCAAACCACATGCATTCCCATTTATATGACATGTCCCCTTAGAATACTTTAAATACTGTCAAAAATTCAGATGTAGCATATACCAATTCAATTCTATATTCAAGGCCAAACCCCAATTTATGTACTCACACATAAAGGGAAAACCTTCCCCTGAAAGTAAGGAAAAAACACCAATTATCATCCGCTAATAAGGAACTTCTAAGAAGCCAGAATCAGAAAATATATTGCAGATCCGAGCGGTAATTAAAACCGCCTGGGTATCTTGAATCTAGCCGCAGGATCCATTTAGCCTCAGCTAGCAAAAGAGCCTGAAACCAGTCCCCCCCGCGGGGGGGGTCTAGGTACAGATTCCACACCTGTAATCCTCAATGACGAAAAGTCTGCTGAATGACATTCAATATAATGCCTAGTGAGACCAGATAATGAACGCTTTTTAACCAATGCTACATAATTTAAAGAATTACTATCCAGGGCTGCAGAGGGAATCCGAACATGCTCAGAGATCCTAGCTCTCAAAGCTCTTGAGGTGCAACCTACAGTTAGGTTTAGAAATATTTGGACAGTGACACAATTTTCGCGAGTTGGGCTGTGCATGCCACCACACTGGATTTGAAATGAAACCTCTACAACAGAATTCAAGTGCAGATTGTAACGTTTAATTTGAAGGTTTGAACAAAAATATCTGATAGAAATTGTAGGAATTGTACACATTTCTTTACAAACACTCCACATTTTAGGAGGTCAAAAGTAATTGGACAAATAAACCAAACCCAAACAAAAATGTTTTATTTTCAATATTTTGTTGCGAATCCTTTGGAGGCAATCACTGCCTTAAGTCTGGAACCCATGGACATCAACAAACGCTGGGTTTCCTCCTTCTTAATGCTTTGCCAGGCCTTTACAGCCGCAGTCTTCAGGTCTTGCTTGTTTGTGGGTCTTTCCGTCTTAAGTCTGGATTTGAGCAAGTGAAATGTATGCTCAATTGGGTTAAGATTTGGTGATTGACTTGGCCATTGCAGAATGTTCCACTTTTTTGCACTCATGAACTCCTGGGTAGCTTTGGCTGTATGCTTGGGGTCATTGTCCATCTGTACTATGAAGCGCCGTCCGATCAACTTTGCGGCATTTGGCTGAATCTGGGCTGAAAGTATATCCCGGTACACTTCAGAATTCATCCGGCTACTCTTGTCTGCTGTTATGTCATCAATAAACACAAGTGACCCAGTGCCATTGAAAGCCATGCATGCCCATGCCATCACGTTGCCTCCACCATGTTTTACAGAGGATGTGGTGTGCCTTGAATCATGTGCCGTTCCCTTTCTTCTCCAAACTTTTTTCTTCCCATCATTCTGGTACAGGTTGATCTTGGTCTCATCTGTCCATAGAATACTTTTCCAGAACTGAGCTGGCTTCATGAGGTGTTTTTCAGCAAATTTAACTCTGGCCTGTCTATTTTTGGAATTGATGAATGGTTTGCATCTAGATGTGAACCCTTTGTATTTACTTTCATGGAGTCTTCTCTTTACTGTTGACTTAGAGACAGATATACCTACTTCACTGAGAGTGTTCTGGACTTCAGTTGATGTTGTGAACGGGTTCTTCTTCACCAAAGAAAGTATGCGGCGATCATCCACCACTGTTGTCATCCGTGGACGCCCAGGCCTTTTTGAGTTCCCAAGCTCACCAGTCAATTCCTTTTTTCTCAGAATGTACCCGACTGTTGATTTTGCTACTCCAAGCATGTCTGCTATCTCTCTGATGGATTTTTTCTTTTTTTTCAGCCTCAGGATGTTCTGCTTCACCTCAATTGAGAGTTCCTTAGACCGCATGTTGTCTGGTCACAGCAACAGCTTCCAAATGCAAAACCACACACCTGTAATCAACCCCAGACCTTTTAGCTACTTCATTGATTACTGGTTAACGAGGGAGATGCCTTCAGAGTTAATTGCAGCCCTTAGAGTCCCTTGTCCAATTACTTTTGGTCCCTTGAAAAAGAGGAGGCTATGCATTACAGAGCTATGATTCCTAAACCCTTTCTCCGATTTGGATGTGAAAACTCTCATATTGCAGCTGGGAGTGTGCACTTTCAGCGCATATTATATATATAATTGTATTTCTGAACATGTTTTTGTAAACAGCTAAAATAACAAAACTTGTGTCACTGTCCAAATATTTCTGGACCTAACTGTACATAATTTTTAACGCATAGTGTGCATGTGGCTACATAAACCACATGTGTCGAGGCACAATTAATGAAGGATCTTATGTTAAAAGAGTTTTCACCATCGATCAAAAGGGATTTGCTATTACCCATAAAGCGACAAAGACCACAACGATTAGATCCACATTTATACGAGCCAGTAACATTCAACCAAGTTTTATTAACTTTTTTAGAGGAAAATAAACTGGGAGCCACTAGATTGCCTATAGTACCAGCTCTTCTGGCCACAATATTAACCCCTGAATGGAGAATCCTATCTAAAACAGCATCTTGCCGCAAAAGAGGAATAAAACGCTGAACAATCCGTTTTATTTGAAAAAAGTCGGTGCTAAAGGGGGTAGAAAAAGTAACCCGGTCTTTAGTAGTAGGCATGACTATACGATCCTTCAATAAATCAGATCTACTTCTACTAGCCGCTATAGAGGTCGCTCTATTAAGAGTGCGGTTAGAATACCCTCTCTCACTGAGTCTATGTTTAATATGTGCCGCCTCAGTATTATAGGATTCTTCTAGTGTACATGCACACTTCGCTCTTAATTCTCCCACTGGTAAATTGAGCAATGTGTGGGGCATATGACAACTGCCAGCGTGAAGAGAAGTGTTCCCACAAATAGGCTTTCTATAAAGGGAAGAATGTATAACCCCAGATACCGCATCGCCAGACAGCAGGATGTCCAAAAAGGGGTCCGATTTCATGTGTAAATTCATTACAAATCTCAAATTGAGAGAATTACCATTAAAATAGATATTCAGGGCCTCCATGGCCTGCTGGGGGGAATTATGACCATCTACTCTACAAATGAGGATCTGGTCATCTATGTATCTTGCATACCAGAATATCATATCCAAAAAAGGATTATTATCCACATACACATATTGTTCCTCCCAGTAAGCCATGTAAATATTGGCCAAAGCACATGAAAAACTTGCCCCCATAGGGCAACCAGCTGTCTGGAGAAAAAAGGATCCATTAAATTGAAAAAAATTGTGGGTTAACAAAAAACCAGTGGCCATGAGAATAAACTCCTTGGTAATATCGTCCAAAGGACTATATTTCTCCAAATGATAATATAGAGCTTGGAGTGCCTCCCTATGTGGTATGCTGGGATACAATGAACTATCATCGCTCGTTATCCAAAAGAAATCATCAGACCATGGTATTTTATCCAAACACTGTAACAAGCTCTCCCTGTGACCTCTTGGAGTGGCTGCGCATGAGATACAGATATTTGCATCTTGATCCTGGATTGCGGATTTGTACCTCGTTTCCCTTAACGGATTTCCATTCGGGTTACATTATAAGGACTTATACCACAAAGCTCTCTTTTTGCACGCATATGGACACTTTGGATTTCTTAGATAATGAGACACGGAAGAAAAGATTGGACGATGTGTTTTCTAACCAACCTTCATCTCATCATATTGAGGAGGACAATCCCCAGGGTAAGGAGATGCATACCTTTTAGGATCTTGAGAAAATATCCATTCAACACCTTAAAACCTGGTGGGACTCAATGACTTTGAGTAAATATGTAGAGATGCATATGGTTCCCAGGGGCCTGAGAATTAAGAAGTCTCCCACTCACATTTTCTCTGACCAATTCCTGGAGGACTGGAATAAGATACTCTCTACCTGTTCCTCCGATTTGATGAATCTTATTATTAAGGAGGAACAGAAACGTATATTAAAATTGGACACTCAGATCAAAACTATACATGCATTTCTTGTTGATAATTTTAACCCTATGGAATTTGATAAATTTAATTTTAAGACTGAAAAATACTATAGATAGGGTGGAATGAGATATTATAGACCTGAAGCAGAATAAATATCGCAGGGATATGAGAGATTATGAATCAAAACAGGTGTACACCTGACATTTGACAAACAAGACTAAATCTATTTTAAAAAAACGCAACCAGCAGGCACAGGGTGCAAAAACAGTGTATTTTTCGTCCACTGACAATGAGTCTGCGGATGGGAGTGTAAGTTCATACGAGTCAGGTCGTGGTTCCCATACCTCACGCCCCTCAAAAAACTTAATGGGGGGAAACACAGGATACGACGAGGGGGGAGAAAGCATAAACGGAGGGGGAAAGAGATATTATCTTCGGCCCAACAAACGCAGGTATTGGAGGAATTAGGGTGTCATGGTTCCTTGAATATCCCTGTACTTAATTTATCAGCATGCGTTTTAAGTTCCATTCAAATGGAGGTTCTTCAGAAGGGTCTTAATTTTGCCCCCAGTAATCGGGCGGACCTATTTCAGACTTTAAGGGATGTAAATAAGTTTATCAGGAATCTCACTATCAAAAGGCATTTTTCAGATACTGATAATATTGACAATTATGACAGAAGTGACAGGGACGCAAGAGATCCTATTGATACTGTTTCAGTTCAAGTTCCTTTGTTTTTGACTTTGAAAGAACAGATTGCGACTACACAATTGTATGACTTGAGTAACACTTGTTTGAATACTCCCCCCCCTCCCCCATTTGTCACTAAGAATCCGGCTTTTTATCCTGTTACCTCTAGAGTTCCTATAATGGATACGTTTCAGGATCTTATAGAGTCCGAGGTAAGAGGTTTACTTTCCAACAAAACTTGAATCCAAAATAATTTATCCCCTTTGGAGAGGGGTGCATTGAGAGATCTAAAGGGTAATGGGCATATCATAATCCGCAAGGCAGACAAAGGGGGTTCAGTAGTAGTGCTGGATAGCACATTGTATGAGAGGGAGATTAATACTATTCTAAGTGATACTTCTACGTATAGACAGCTCTCATGTGACCCCACTTCGGATTTTACCACGAAAATGCATACCTTGTTGTCACGGGGACTAGAATGGGGGGTTTTTAATAAAAAAGTTTTTGAATATCTTCTGGTGGATTCTCCGGTTTGCCCTATATTTCAGGGTCTTCCGAAGATACATAAAGGTATTCACTCCCCCACTCAGGCCAATAGTTGCCAGCACAGGATCCCTTACCAGTAATCTAAGTGACTGGCTTGACCACTGTATACAACCTCTCATGAAACGGACTACTGGTTATATAAGGGATACCAAGAGCTTGTTACAGTGTTTGGATAAAATACCATGGTCTGATGATTTCTTTTGGATAACGAGCGATGATAGTTCATTGTATCCCAGCATACCACATAGGGAGGCACTCCAAGCTCTATATTATCATTTGGAGAAATATAGTCCTTTGGACGATATTACCAAGGAGTTTATTCTCATGGCCACTGGTTTTTTGTTAACCCACAATTTTTTTCAATTTAATGGATCCTTTTGTCTCCAGACAGCTGGTTGCCCTATGGGGGTAAGTTTTTCATGTGCTTTGGCCAATATTTACATGGCTTACTGGGAGGAACAATATGTGTATGTGGATAATAATACTTTTTTGGATATGATTTTCTGGTATGCAAGATACATAGATGACCAGATCCTCATTTGTAGAGTAGATGGTCATAATTCCCCCCAGCAGGCCATGGAGGCCCTTAATATCTATTTTAATGGTAATTCTCTCAATTTGAGATTTGTAATGAATTTACACATGAAATCGGCCCCCTTTTTGGACATCCTGCTGTCTGGCGATGCGGTATCTGGGGTTATACATTCTTCCCTTTATAGAAAGCCTATTTGTGGGAACACTTCTCTTCACGTTGGCAGTTGTCATATGCCCCACACATTGCTCAATTTACCAGTGGGAGAATTTTTAAGAGCGAAGCGTGCATGTACACTAGAAGAATCCTATAATACTGAGGCGGCACATATTAAACATAGACTCAGTGAGAGAGGGTATTCTAACCGCACTCTTAATAGAGCGACCTCTATAGCGGCTAGTAGAAGTAGATCTGATTTATTGAAGGATCGTATAGTCATGCCTACTACTAAAAACCGGGTTACTTTTTCTACCCCCTTTAGCACCGACTTTTTTCAAATAAAACGGATTGTTCAGCGTTTTATTCCTCTTTTGCGGCAAGATGCTGTTTTAGATAGGATTCTCCATTCAGGGGTTAATATTGTGGCCAGAAGAGCTGGTACTATAGGCAATCTAGTGGCTCCCAGTTTATTTTCCTCTAAAAAAGTTAATAAAACCTGGTTGAATGTTACTGGCTCGTATAAATGTGGATCTAATCGTTGTGGTCTTTGTCGCTTTATGGGTAATAGCAAATCCCTTTTGATCGATGGTGAAATCTCTTTTAACATAAGATCCTTCATTAATTGTGCCTCGACACATGTGGTTTATGTAGCCACATGCACACTATGCGTTAAAAATTATGTAGGTTGCACCTCAAGAGCTTTGAGAGCTAGGATCTCTGAGCATGTTCGGATTCCCTCTGCAGCCCTGGATAGTAATTCTTTAAATTATGTAGCATTGGTTAAAAAGCGTTCATTATCTGGTCTCACTAGTAGTGATGAGCGAGCATGCTTGTAACTACTCGGTACTCGCACGAGTATCGCTGTACTCGGGCTGCTCGGCGGGGACCGAGTAATCTCGCGATACTCGTGCTGTACTCGTGGTCTTCATTTCTGCATGTTGGCGCTCTTTTGAGAGCCAGCCCTCATGCAGGGATTGGCTGGCAGACCACTGCAATGCCACAGCCCTGTTAGTTGTGGAATTGCAGTGATTGGCCGGCCTGCACAGCGTGACCGAGCCTTTATATCGGCCGGCGCGCTGTGCTCTGCTCACAGCTATCCAGACAGTGAGTGCAGGGAGAGTGTCGCTGATTCAGGGAAAGCTTTGCGGCCCTTTATAGTTAGTTCCGGAGCAGGGCTGCAAACAGTGTGACCAGAAGTCCTTCTCAGGACTATTCTAGTTGTATACAGGCAGGCAGGGTATAGCCAGGTCGGAGTACAGTAGCAGAGTCCTTCTCAGGACTATTGTTGCTATATACAGGCAGGGTATAGCCAGGTCGGAATACAGGCTATTGACCAGAAGAGTCCTTGTCAGGACTATTGTAGCAGTATACAGGCAGGCAGGCAGGCAGGGTAGTGGTGACCGTATACCAGCCTTCATCATATCTGGGGCTGGTGTACACAGTGTAAAACAGTCCAGATAGTGTCAGACTTCTCAGTAATTGTCGCTCCTAAAAACCAGTTAGGTTCTTATTGCGTCCGTGCTTGCATTTAAAAACAGCACGTGTGTGGCAGTCGGTGGCAGGGTACAGGTGCGCGTTTTGCACAAACTATTATATAACGCACAAGTCTAGTGTATAATACACGTCAGTCAGCAGTGTCTGATAGTGTCAGACTTCTCAGTAATTGTCGCTCCTAAACCAGTTAGGTTCTTATTGCGTCCGTGCTTGCATTTAAAAACAGCACGTGTGTGGCAGTCGGTGGCAGGGTACAGGTGCGCGTTTTGCACAAACTATTATATAACGCACAAGTCTAGTGTATAATACACGTCAGTCAGCAGTGTCTGATAGTGTCAGACTTCTCAGTAATTGTCGCTCCTAAAAACCAGTTAGGTTCTTATTGCGTCCGTGCTTGCATTTAAAAACAGCACGTGTGTGGCAGTCGGTGGCAGGGTACAGGTGCGCGTTTTGCACAAACTATCATATAACGCACAAGTCTAGTGTATAATACACGTCAGTCAGCAGTGTCTGATAGTGTCAGACTTCTCAGTAATTGTCGCTCCTAAAAACCAGTTAGGTTCTTATTGCGTCCGTGCTTGCATTTAAAAACAGCACGTGTGTGGCAGTCGGTGGCAGGGTACAGGTGCGCGTTTTGCACAAACTATTATATAACGCACAAGTCTAGTGTATAATACACGTCAGTCAGCAGTGTCTGATAGTGTCAGACTTCTCAGTAATTGTCGCTCCTAAACCAGTTAGGTTCTTATTGCGTTCGTGCTTGCATTTAAAAACAGCACGTGTGTGGCAGTCGGTGGCAGGGTACAGGTGCGCGTTTTGCACAAACTATTATATAACGCACAAGTCTAGTGTATAATACACGTCAGTCAGCAGTGTCTGATAGTGTCAGACTTCTCAGTAATTGTCGCTCCTAAAAACCAGTTAGGTTCTTATTGCGTCCGTGCTTGCATTTAAAAACAGCACGTGTGTGGCAGTCGGTGGCAGGGTACAGGTGCGCGTTTTGCACAAACTATCATATAACGCACAAGTCTAGTGTATAATACACGTCAGTCAGCAGTGTCTGATAGTGTCAGACTTCTCAGTAATTGTCGCTCCTAAAAACCAGTTAGGTTCTTATTGCGTCCGTGCTTGCATTTAAAAACAGCACGTGTGTGGCAGTCGGTGGCAGGGTACAGGTGCGCGTTTTGCACAAACTATTATATAACGCACAAATCTAGTGTATAATACACGTCAGTCAGCAGTGTCTGATAGTGTCAGACTTCTCAGTAATTGTCGCTCCTAAACCAGTTAGGTTCTTATTGCGTCCGTGCTTGCATTTAAAAACAGCACGTGTGTGGCAGTCGGTGGCAGGGTACAGGTGCGCGTTTTGCACAAACTATTATATAACGCACAAGTCTAGTGTATAATACACGTCAGTCAGCAGTGTCTGATAGTGTCAGACTTCTCAGTAATTGTCGCTCCTAAAAACCAGTTAGGTTCTTATTGCGTCCGTGCTTGCATTTAAAAACAGCACGTGTGTGGCAGTCGGTGGCAGGGTACAGGTGCGCGTTTTGCACAAACTATCATATAACGCACAAGTCTAGTGTATAATACACGTCAGTCAGCAGTGTCTGATAGTGTCAGACTTCTCAGTAATTGTCGCTCCTAAAAACCAGTTAGGTTCTTATTGCGTCCGTGCTTGCATTTAAAAACAGCATGTGTGTGGCAGTCGGTGGCAGCGTCAGGCTCCATATTGTCCCTGGATAGAGACGTGCATGGTGGCCTGTAAACATGAAGTGCCCATTGTAAGGAAGTGGGTCTATTGTAGTATAGCCCTTAGGCAGGGCAGCCAAAAATTGGGAGGCTCCACATTGTCCCTGGATAGAGACGTGCATGATGGCCTGTAAACATGAAGTGCCCATTGTAAGGAAGTGGGTCTATTGTAGTATAGCCCTTAGGCAGGGCAGCCAAAAATTGGGAGGCTCCACATTGTCCCTGGATAGAGATGTGCATGAGGGCCTCAAAACATTGTTCCCATTGCAAAGGAGCGGGTCTCCTGTCGTTGTAATGCCCATTCAGAAAGAATGGGCGAAAAAATTTACCACTGGGGGTATACCTGAAACAACGGCTTAACTATTGTAACGGTCACCATGATGGCGCATGAGGAGAAGGAGGAGCAGTCCAGCGATTAGCCAAAGTCCAGAAGTGTGTTACCATGGGTGAGTGGAGGTACATGGCAAATTCCCGTTACAAACTTTAAATTCCGCTGTAATTTGCTGTTGGTGTGTGTGGTGAAGTCTGGCCAAATCCAACCCTTGTTCATCTTGATCAGAGTCAGCCTGTCAGCATTTACAGTTGACAGGCGGGTGCGTTTATCTGTAATGATTCCACCTGCGGCACTAAAAACACGCTCTGACAAAACGCTAGCGGCAGGGCAGGCCAGGACTTCCAAGGCGTAGAGAGCCAATTCATGCCACGTGTCCAGCTTGGATACACATTAATTGTAAGGCACAGAGGAATGTCGGAGTACAGTTGTTTGATCTGCAAGGTACTCCTTGAGCATCTGGGCAAACTTAGGATTTCTTGTGGCACTACCCCTCACCTCAGGGGCTGTGGTATGTGAGGGGCTGAGAAAACTGTCCCACATCTTAAAGACTGTTCCCCTACCTCTGGCGGATTGGACTTGTGCCCCTCTCGGCTGTACGCCTTGGTTGTCCACTGATTCCTGACCTATGCCGCTAGCGTTTTGTGAGGGGAATGCTTTGCCTACTTCCGTGACTATGGCCTTCTGGAACTGCTGCATTTTGCCTGACCTCTCTGCCTCGGGAATAAGAGACATAAAGTTCTCCTTTTAGCGTGGGTCTAACAGTGTTACCAACCAGTAATGATTGTCGCCCAAGATGTTCTTAACGCGAGGGTCACGAGACAGGCAGCTTACCATAAAGTCAGCCATGTGTGCCAGACTCTTAACAGCCATCACTTCAGTATCCTGACCAACACGATGACTGAACATGCTGTCCTCCTCCTCCACCTCCTCATCATCTACCCTGTCCTCTGGCCAGCCACGCTGAACCGAGGATATGACTGCATGTCATATCCTCAATTTGGCCAGAGAGTTGCTCCATGTCTTCATCCTCCTCCTCGTCATAGTCCTCCACTGCACGTTGTGATGAGACGAGGCTGGGCTGTGTGTTATCATCACCCACACCCACTACTGTTTCTTGCTCAAACTCATCGCGCTCCGCCTGCAATGCATCATGGTTGTTTTTTGAGCAGAGACCATTTTAGAAGGCAGAGAAGCGGTATGGTGACGCTAATAATGTCGTCATCGCCGCTCACCATCTTGGTGGAGTCCTCAAAGTTTTGGCGGATGGTGCATAGGTCGGACATCCATCTCCACTCCTCAGGTGTTATGTGTGGAGTTTGACCCATTTCCCGACGGCTTAGGTGATGCAGGTACTCAACAACTGCCCTCTTCTGCTCACATATCCTGACCAACTTGTGCAGAGTTGAATTCCAACGCGTGGGGACATCACACACCAGTCTGTGTGCCGGAAGATGCAAACGGCGTCTTAAGCCGGCAAGGCCGGCTGAAGCAGTAGGTGACTTTCGAAAATGTGCAGACAGGCGGCGAACTTTTACCAGCAGATCAGACAGCTCTGAGTATGACTTTAGAAACTGCTGAACCACGAGGTTGAGCACATGGGCCACGCATGGAACATGTGTCAGCTGGCCTCGCCTCAAAGCCGCCACCAGGTTCCGGCCATTGTCACACACGACCTTTCCTGGCTTTAGGTTCAGAGTTGTGAGCCAGTGATCTGCCTGCTGTTTCAGAGCTGTCCACACCTCTTCTGCATTGTGGGGTTTGTCACCTATGCAGATTAGCTTCAGCACTGCCTGTTGCCGCTTCGCCGAGGCAGTGCTGCAGTGCTTCTGTGTCGCCCTGGACAAGCCAGGGGCCACAGAGCACAACACTTAAACACCCCACACTCCCTGCAGGCATATCATAGTCAAAACACAAAATCCTTGTTGCCTTCCCCAGGGGCTGTTGTCCACACCAGGGTGTGGAGCCAGGCGGTTGGTCTCCACCCACCGAGGAGGAGGGAAAACACAGGCAGTGAGAGTTAAGCTAAGGAAGTGGAAGGAGGAAAGTAGTAGAGAGGAGAAAAGTGACAGCAAAGAGCCTGAAGTTGGTCCGGGTGTGTGGCCCGGACAGGACAGCAAGGTTGGCAGGATGTGGTGACCGTCTGCAGTGGAGGCCGATTGGAGTCTGCCGTAAGGACCGTGGACGGGTGGTGACCCGGCCGTACCGCACCGGTATACAAAGAGAAGCCAGCACCATTGGCAGAGGACTTTCGGATCCCGGCAAGGCTTGGTGTCGCCGTGAATTTGCCAAATCCATTAGTGAAGGGAACCTCAGGGTTTCCAAACAGCCAAGTCCAGATAGAAGGCAACCGTACAACCGTGAAGGGGAGACACCGCCACCGCCAAGGGCAACCGTCTCCCAGGGCCAGCGCCTGTGGGCAAAAGGGGCTCCTCCGGCCCATATCCAGGTCGGGGAGCGGGTTACCGTTGGGAAACCATCACTACCAACACTTAACTTAGGTGCAGGGAGAGACAGTCATCACTAACCTGCAGGGAGGAACAACCGCAGCCGTCCGAGTGACCCGTCCATCCAGCCACTTGTTTTACCGTGAACTGTGTCATCATCATTGGGCTGAGTGAGTACCTCCGTGCCGTGCGGCACAGCGCTGCCCCTGCGACCCTGCACCTCATCAGGCCCCGCAACCCGCCTGTCATCCATCTCTACCCCATCACCAGGCCCCGGGACAACCAACCCCCCTACCCACGGAGGGGAGAAATAACAACAAAGCTGCTCCCTGTCACAGGCTCCCGGGATCCCCGTCCAGAGCAGCGGTGGTGTCCACACAATCACCACAACCGTGGGTGGCGTCACGGACAATATCCCCAAAACCCAAACCACCCCTTTTCACTCACGGGCGAGTAGCGCCGCTTGAGTCCCCGGGATCCGGCCATCGTTCGAGCCAACGAGCAGCAGCAGCCGTAGAGCAGCGTCAGCCGGACCTGAGCAGTGGGAGAGCGCACCGTCCCCTCCTCCGCCCGCGACACTTCCAGCTTGGGACTGGTGTGGAGGGTAAAGTGGATGAGGATGCGCAGGAGGAGGAGGAGGCTGAGGAGCATGACATTCCGGAGCTGTAGAGTGTGTGTGAAACCCTGACTGAGGTAGGGCCTGCAAAACTTGGTGTGTGAAGGACGTGTTCCGTCCCTCGCTCAGACTGGGTCCCAGCTTGTACAATATTAACCCAGTGTGACGTCAACGAGATGTAGCGGCCTTGCCCACATGCACTTGTCCACGTGTCTGTGGTTAGGTGGACTTTGGCTGAAACAGCGTTGTTCAGGGCACGTGTGATGTTTTGTGACACACTGGTTATGCAATGCGGGGACGGCACACCGGGAGAAATAGTGGCGGCTGTGGACCGAGTAACGTGGGACAGCTGCCACCATCAGGTCGCGGAATGCTTCTGTCTCAACCAGCCTAAAAGGCAACATTTCCAGCGCAAGCAGTCGCGAAATGTTAGCATTTAGAACTGTGGCATGTGGGGTGTTGGCAGTGTATTTGCGCCTGCGTTCAAAGGTTTGCTGAATGGATAACTGAACGCTGCGCTGGGACAAGGACATGCTTGATGATGGTGTTCTTTCTGCGTAGGCAACTGCAGGTGCAGGAGTGAGTGGAGGAGGCTTGTTCTCAGGCAGCATGGACAGGGGATTGGCTCGCATGCACAACCAGCGAAGACGTAGCAGTGACATCAGCAAGCACTGCTCCTCGACTCTGTTGTACTTCCCACAAAGTCGGGTGCTTGGCTGACATGTGCCTGATCATGCTGGTGGTGGTCAGGCTGCTAGTTTTGGTACCCCTGCTGATGCTGGCATGGCAGGTGTTGCAAATGGCCTTTTTAGAATCATCTGGAGCCAACTTAAAAAACTGCCAGTGTCAGAGTTCCGGGTTTTCCAGTTTTCTTTTGAAAGAGCTTGCCCTTTGTTAACATGGAGTTTTCTGTTCTGTTGCCCTACTTCCTGTCCATCTGTTTAAAAGCCGCCCCCAAAGCTTAGTCCAGTGCCTGAGTATACTGCTTCCTGTGTGCTCCTGCCCTGCTGCTTTTGGTTCCTGATTGTTATTCGGATCCTCTTGGAAAACAACCGACACCGACTCTGGACTTCATCTGGTATCATCTAGCTGTGCCCGGACTCCGTTTGCCGTCTTTGGTCGGCACTTCTGCCCGGTTCCTTCCGTTTAATACCACTCTGGACTCACATCACGTACGGACATTTTTGGACTTACCTATTGCCCTTTTGTGTCCCGGCTGCTGCGCATTTAGGGCTTCTGGGGTGATTGCCAGACAGTCCCTGTATAGGGGTTCGCTCTTAATGGTCTCCCTGGGGGAGTCCGGTGCGCGGTCCCGGGAATTCCCTTTCGCTCCGTCCCTGGAAGGTATTTCCTGTATTTATGTTCTACTGTGTTTTTGTTCCGTTTATGTACATATTTGCTGGTTGCATATTATAAACGTCTTGCACCAAGAACTCGTCTCTGGTTGTCATTGCCCTAACGCAATCGAAATCCTCAATACATACAATAGTATTACAGCCAGACTCGGGAAGACCTAACATTTGTACAGGCACCTTGTGTCGTGTTGTTCCGGGGAACAGTTGCCTGACGTCTGCCTGGGGCCACCACTCTGCTTCTTACTGCCTGTTGGGATGCTACGCCTCCCTCCCCCTGTGCACTGCTGTCCTCGCTCTGCATATCCTCCTGCCAGGTTGGGTCAGTTACTGGATCATCCACCACGTCGTCTTCCTCTTCCGCACCCTGCTCCTCCTCCTGACTTCCTGACAATTGTGTCTCATCATCGTCCACCCCTTGTTGAGACACGTTGCCAACTTCGTGAGAACGGGGCTGCTCAAATATTTGGGCATCTGTACATACAATCTCGTCATGGCCCACTTCAACAGGAGCTGGCGAGAGGCCAGAATTTGTGAATGGAAACGTGAACGAACAGCTCTTCCGAGTGTCCAAGTGTGGGATCAGTAATGTCCGTGGACGTGTACTCGGCCTGGTGGTAGGAAGGAGGATCAGGTTCTGAAATGTGCGGTGCAGTATCACGGCTACTGACACTTGACCGTGTGGAAGACAGAGTGTTTGTGGTGGTGCCAATCTGACTGGAAGCATTATCCGCTATCCAACTAACAACCTGTTGACACTGGTCTTGGTTCAAGAGCGGTGTACTGCTGCGGTCCCCAAGAATTTGGGACAAGACGTGCGAGCGACTAGATGTGGCCCTTTGTTGTGGCGAAATTAGAGCTTGCACACAACCTCGGTCTCTGCCTGCACCACCATCACGTCCACTTCCTTGTTCGTTGACAACGCCCTTGCGCATTTTGCAATGCTGTGCTGATGTGTATTCACTAGACTTGTGCGTTATATCCAAGTTTTTGCAAAACTCACACAAATGCAGCGGAAAGCTGCCACCAACAGGCACACACGTGCGGTTTTTAAATGCAAGCACGGAGGCACTAAGAACCTAACAGGTCTCTATCCAGGGACAACGTGGAGCCTCCCAATTTTTGGCTGCCCTGCCTAAGGGCTATACTACAATAGACCCACTTCCTTCCAATGGGCACTTCAGGTTTACAGGCCATCATGCACGTCTCTATCCAGGGACAATGTGGAGCCTCCCAATTTTTGGCTGCCCTGCCTAAGGGCTATACTATAATACACCCACTTCCTGACAATGGGCACTTCAGGTTTACAGGCCCTCATGCACGTCTCTATCCAGGGACAATGTGGAGCCTCCCAATTTTTGGCTGCCCTGCCTAAGGGCTATACTACAATAGACCCACTTCCTTACAATGGGCACTTCAGGTTTACAGGCCCTCATGCACGTCTCTATCCAGGGACAACGTGGAGCCTCCCAATTTTTGGCTGCCCTGCCTAAGGGCTATACTACAATAGACCCACTTCCTTCCAATGGGCACTTCAGGTTTACAGGCCCTCATGCACGTCTCTATCCAGGGACAACGTGGAGCCTCCCAATTTTTGGCTGCCCTGCCTAAGGGCTATACTACAATAGACCCACTTCCTTCCAATGGGCACTTCAGGTTTACAGGCCCTCATGCACGTCTCTATCCAGGGACAACGTGGAGCCTCCCAATTTTTGGCTGCCCTGCCTAAGGGCTATACTACAATAGACCCACTTCCTTACAATGGGCACTTCAGGTTTACAGGCCATCATGCACGTCTCTATCCAGGGACAACGTGGAGCCTCCCAATTTTTGGCTGCCCTGGCAAAGGGCTATACTAAAATAGACCCACTTCCTTACAATGGGCACTTCAGGTTTACAGGCCATCATGCACGTCTCTATCCAGGGACAATGTGGAGCCTCCCAATTTTTGGCTGCCCTGCCTAAGGGCTATACTACAATAGACCCACTTCCTTACAATGGGCACTTCAGGTTTACAGGCCCTCATGCACGTCTGTATGCAGGGGCATTGGTGAACCTCACAATTTTGGACTGCCCTGGCAAAGGAAAATACTACAAAGACTCACTTCCTCAAAATGGGCACATTAGACTCAAGAGGCCTTCATGTACGTCTCTTCTCAGGGACATCGGAGTGCCACACAATGTTTTCACGTAAAATCTTTCATGTATTAATCTCAAAAGGTAACATACACCAGCTCTATCTCACTATTGGGTATGTGCCCTTAACATTTCTGCCATGAAAAATCATTTTGGGGTCATTTTGGAAGGTTTTCTGGTGAGTCCGTAAAAATGGCGTGAAGCGCGGACAAAATTGTTCACAGCTGTGACTTTTGAGTGATAAATGCTTCAAGGGGTCTTCCCCATGCTGTTGCCATGTCATTTGAGCACTCTTCTGAGACTTTTGTGACATTTTTAGGGTTTCTCCATGCTGCCGGGGGGTCATTTCACAAAAATACTCGGGTCTCCCATAGGATAACATTGGGCTCGTTGCTCGGCCCGAGTACACGAGTATCTTGGGAGGCTCGGCCCGAGCTTCGAGCACCCGAGCTTTTTAGAACTCGCTCATCACTACTCACTAGGCATTATATTGAATGTCATTTAGCAGACTTTTCGTCATTGAGGATTACAGGTGTGGAATCTGTACCTAGACCCCCCTGCGGGGGGGACTGGTTTCAGGCTCTTTTGCTGGCTGAGGCTAAATGGATCCTGCGGCTAGATTCAAGATACCCAGGCGGTTTTAATTACCGCTCGGATCTGCGATATATTTTCTGATTCTGGCTTCTTAGAAGTTCCTTATTAGGGGATGATAATTGGTGTTTTTTCCTTACTTTCAGGGGAAGGTTTTCCCTTTATGTGTGAGTACATAAATTGGGGTTTGGCCTTGAATATAGAATTGAATTGGAATATGCTACATCTGAATTTTTGACAGTATTTAAAGTATTCTAAGGGGACATGTCATATAAATGGGAATGCATGTGGTTTGAGATTAATTTGTACCTTGGTATACATATTCCTCCCATTTGAGACAATTATTTAATTATGTACACATATATGGACATGGATATATATGGATAAATATAAATTAGTAATTTTAAAAGAATGAGAAAATAAGGAAATAAAATAATAAAAGAATAAGGGCATTAGTGAATGAAGATAAAATAATATATAAATATTTTTTCATATATGCATTTTTATGTAATTTGTGAATATTTTGGGGGTCTTGTGCTTACAATTGGGAATTCTCTCTTTTGTGACGTACACATGCATTCTCATTGGGATTTCTGCCCACCTGATGACGAGTTTTAGTATAAGCTGTCTTTATACCTGATTGTCCACTCATATATACATTGGTATATTTGCTGATATGTTCATATGATTTTGTTACTTAGAGCGGTTGGATCACTGACCCTTTTCATTACTGTTGATGTATATATATATATATATATTTTTGTGTTAAATGCATTTTGATTTTATTTTTAACTATGTATTGTCTTGCTTGTTCATCTCTTGCAATTATGTGTGAAGGTTTACACCCACTGCCAGTTGATTGCAATTAGTGGTGACCAGCTTTTCTTCTGTGTCCATATAGTGAGTTAGTCTATTTTAGTAGCTGAGTGGTATACATGGATTACTCATGATTAAGAACTCTTTGCTTTTAACATGGAAGTCCGAAACGCGTAAAGTTTCCATGGGATAACTCCCTCCTTTTGTTTACACGGATGGAACCTTTTTAATATTTGCCAATAAAGCTTCGACATTTTATTCAGAGGTATTTGTGCCGGATCCTTTCCTTCCCTTTTGCATTCATTTCTAAACCGGATGGGACTTACCGGTGGATCCCAGGCACCCGCAAGGACTGGCAGCCCGAGGAACAGGTGAGCTGAGGATACCCTCATCCCCAATCCAACCCTTGTTCATCTTGATCAGAGTCAGCCTGTCAGCATTTTCAGTTGACAGGCGGGTGCGTTTATCTGTAATGATTCCACCTGCGGCACTAAAAACACGCTCTGACAAAACGCTAGCGGCAGGGCAGGCCAGGACTTCCAAGGCGTAGAGAGCCAATTCATGCAACGTGTCCAGCTTGGATACCCATTAATTGTAAGGCACAGAGGAATGTCGGAGTACAGTTGTTTGATCTGCAAGGTACTCCTTGAGCATCTGGGCAAACTTAGGATTTCTTGTGGCACTACCCCGCACCTCAGGGGCTGTGGTATGTGAGGGGCTGAGAAAACTGTCCCACATCTTAAAGACTGTTCCCCTACCTCTGGCGGATTGGACTTGTGCCCCTCTCGGCTGTACGCCTTGGTTGTCCACTGATTCCTGACCTATGCCGCTAGCGTTTTGTGAGGGGAATGCTTTGCCTACTTCCGTGACTATGGCCTTCTGGAACTGCTGCATTTTGCCTGACCTCTCCGCCTCGGGAATAAGAGACATAAAGTTCTCCTTTTAGCGTGGGTCTAACAGTGTTACCAACCAGTAATGATTGTCGGCCAAGATGTTCTTAACGCGAGGATCACGAGACAGGCAGCTTACCATAAAGTCAACCATGTGTGCCAGACTCTTAACAGCCATCACTTCAGTATCCTGACCAACACGATGACTGAACATGCTGTCCTCCTCCTCCTCATCATCTACCCTGTCCTCTGGCCAGCCACACTGAACCGAGGATATGACTGCATCTCATATCCTCAATTTGGCCGGAGAGTTGCTCCATGTCTTCATCCTCCTCCTCGTCATAGTCCTCCATTGCACGTTGTGATGAGACGAGGCTGGGCTGTGTGTTATCACCCACACCCACTACTGTTTCTTGCTCCAACTCATCGCGCTCCGCCTGCAATGCATCATGTTTGTTTTTGAGCAGAGACCATTTTAGAAGGCAGAGATGCGGTATGGTGACGCTAATAATGTCGTCATCACCGCTCACCATCTTGGTGGAGTCCTCAAAGTTTTGGCGGATGGTACATAGGTCGGACATCCATCTCCACTCCTCAGGTGTTATGTGTGGAGTTTGACCCATTTCCCTACGGCTTAGGTGATGCAGGTACTCAACAACTGCCCTCTTCTGCTCACATATCCTGACCAACATGTGCAGAGTTGAATTCCAACGCGTGGGGACATCACACACCAGTCTTTGAGCCGGAAGATGCAAATGGCGCTGAAAGCCGGCAAGGCCGGCTGAAGCAGTAGGTGACTTTCGAAAATTTGCAGACAGGCAGCAAACTTTTACCAGCAGATCAGACAGCTCTGGGTATGACTTTAGAAACCGCTGAACCACGAGGTTGAGCACATGGGCCACGCATGGAACATGTGTCAGCTGGCCTCGCCTCAAAGCCGCCACCAGGTTCCGGCCATTGTCACACACAACCTTTCCTGGCTTTAGGTTCAGAGGTGTGAGCCAGTGATCTGCATGCTGTTTCAGAGCTGTCCACACCTCTTATGCATTGTGGGGTTTGTCACCTGTACAGATTAGCTTCAGCACAGCCTGTTGCCGCTTCGCCGAGGCAGTGCTGCAGTGCTTCTGTGTCGCCCTGGACAAGCCAGGGGCCACAGAGCACAACACTTACACACTCCCTGCAGGCACATCATAGTCAAAACACAAAATCCTTGTTGCCTTCCCCAGGGGCTGTTGTCCACACCAGGGGGTGGAGCCAGGCGGTTGGTCTCCACCCACCAAGGAGTTCACAGTCCTGGAGGAGGGAAAACACAGGCAGTGAGAGTTAAGCTAAGGAAGTGGAAGGAGGAAAGTAGTAGAGAGGAGAAAAGTGACAGCAAAGAGCCTGAAGTTGGTCCGGGTGTGTGGCCCAGACAGGACAGCAAGGTTGGGAGGATGTGGTGACCGTCTGCAGTGGAGGCCGATTGGAGTCTGCCGTAAGGACCGTGGACGGGTGGTGACCCGGCGGTACTGGACCAGTATACAAAGAGAAGCCAGCACCATTGGCAGGGGCCTTTCGGATCCCGGCAAGGCTTGGAGTCGCCGTGAATTTGCCAAATCCGTTAGTGAAGGGGACATCCGGGTTTCCAAACAGCCAAGTCCCGATAGAAGGCAACCGTCCAACCGTGAAGGGGAGACACCGCCACCGCCAAGGGCAACCGTCTCCCAGGGCCAGCGCCTGTGGGCAAAAGCGGCTCCTCTGGCCCATATCCAGGTTGGGTGAGCGGGTTACCGGTGGGAACCCATCGCTACCAACACTGAACTTAGGTGCAGGGAGAGACAGCCATCACTAACCTGCAGGGAGGAACAACCGCAGCCGTCCGAGGGACCCGTCCATCCAGCCGCTTGTTTTACCGTGAACTGTGTCATCATCATTGGGCTGAGTGAGTACCTCCGTGCCGTGCGGCACAGCGCTGCCCCTGCGACCCTGCACCTCAGCAGGCCCCGCAACCCGCCTGTCATCCATCTCTACCCCATCACCGGGCCCCGGGACAACCAAACCCCCTACCCAAGGAGGGGAGAAATAACAACAAAGCTGCTCCCTGTCACAGGCTCCCGGGATCCCAGTCCAGAGCAGCGGTGGTGTCCACACAATCACCACAACCGTGGGTGGCGTCACGGACAATATCCCCAAAACCCAAACCACCCCTTTTCACTCACGGGCGAGGAGCGCCGCTCGAGTCCCCGGGATCCGGCCATCGCTCGAGCCACCGAGCAGCAGCAGCCGTAGAGCAGCGGCAGCCGGACCCGAGCAGTGGGAGAGCGCAGCGTCCCCTCCTCCGCCCGCGACACTTCCAGCTTGGGACTGGTGTGAAGGGTAAAGTGGATGAGGATGCGCAGGAGGAGGAGGAGGCTGAGGAGCATGACATTCCGGAGCTGTAGAGTGTGGATGAAACCCTGACTGAGGTAGGGCCTGCAAAACTTGGTGTGGGAAGGACGTGTTCCGTCCCTCGCTCAGACTGGGTCCCAGCTTCCACAATATTAACCCAGTGTGCCGTCAACGAGATGTAGCGGCCTTGCCCACAAGCACTTGTCCACGTGTCTGTGGTTAGGTGGACTTTGGCTGAAACAGCGTTGATCAGGGCACGTGTGATGTTTTGTGACACGTGGTTATGCAATGCGGGGACGGCACACCGGGAGAAATAGTGGCGGCTGGGGACCGAGTAACGTGGGACAACTGCCGCCATCAGGTCGCGGAATGCTTCTGTCTCCACCAGCCTAAAAGGCAACATTTCCAGCGCAAGCAGTCGCGAAATGTTAGCATTTAGAAGTGTGGCATGTGGGGCGTTGGCAGTGTATTTGCGCCTGCGTTCAAAGGTTTGCTGAATGGATAACTGAACGCTGCGCTGGGACAAGGACGTGCTTGATGATGGTGTTATTTCTGCGTCGGCAACTGCAGGTGCAGGGCCGGAGGAGGCTTGTTCGCGGGAAGCATGAACAGGGGATTGGCTCGCATGCACAACAAGCGAAGACGTAGCAGTGACATCAGCAAGCACTGCTCCTCGACTCTGTTGTACATCCCACAAAGTCGGGTGCTTGGCTGACATGTGCCTGATCATGCTGGTGGTGGTCAGGCTGCTAGTTTTGGTACTCCTGCTGATGCTGGCATGGCAGGTGTTGCAAATGGCCTTTTAAGAATCATCTGGAGCCAACTTAAAAAACTGCCAGACTCGGGAAGACCTAACATTTGTACAGGCACCTTGTGTCGTGTTGTTGTTCCGGGGAACGGTTGCCTGACGTCTGCCTGGGGCCACCACCCTGCTTCTTACTGCCTGTTGGGATGCTACGCCTCCCTCCCCCTGTGCACTGCTGTCCTCGCTCTGCATATCCTCCTGCCAGGTTGGGTCAGTTACTGGATCATCCACCACGTCGTCTTCCTCTTCCGCACCCTGCTCCTCCTCCTGACTTCCTGACAATTGTGTCTCATCATCGTCCACCCCTTGTTGAGACACGTTGCTAACTTCGTGAGAACGTGGCTGCTCAAATATTTGGGCATCTGTACATACAATCTCGTCATGGCCCACTTCAACAGGAGCTGGCGAGAGGCCAGAATGTGTGAATGGAAACGTGAACAGCTCTTCCGAGTGTCCAAGTGTGGGATCAGTAATGTCCGTGGACATGTACTCGGCCTGGTGGTAGGAAAAAGGATCAGGTTCTGAAATGTGCGGTGCAGTATCACGGCTACTGACACTTGACCGTGTGGAAGACAGAGTGTTTATGGTGGTGCCAATCTGACTGGAAGCATTATCCGCTATCCAACTAACAACCTGTTGACACTGGTCTTGGTTCAAGAGCGGTGTACTGCTGCGGTCCCCAAGAATTTGGGACAGGACGTGCGAGCGAGTAGATGTGGCCCTTTGTTGTGGCGAAATTAGAGCTTGCACACGACATCGGTCTCTGCCTGCACCACCATCACGTCCACTTCCTTGTTCGTTGCCAACGCCCTTGCGCATTTTGCAATGCTGTGCTGATGTGTATTCACTAGACTTGTGCGTTATATCCAAGTTTGTGCAAAACGCACACAAGTGCACCTGAACGCTGCCACCAACAGGCACACACGTGCGGTTTTTAAATGCAAGCACGGATGCACTAAGAACCTAACAGGTCTCTATCCAGGGACAATGTGGAGCCTCCCAATTTTTGGCTGCCCTGCCAAAGGGCTATACTACAATAGACCCACTTCCTTACAATGGGCACTTCAGGTTTACAGGCCCTCATGCACGTCTCTATCCAGGGACAATGTGGAGCCTCCCAATTTTTGTCTGCCCTGCTAAAGGGCTATGCTACAATAGACCCATTTCCTTACAATGGGCACTTCAGGTTTACAGGCCCTCATGCACATCTCTATCCAGGGACAATGTGGAGCCTCCCAATTTTTGTCTGCCCTGCCAAAGGGCTATACTACAATAGACCCACTTCCTTACAATGGGCACTTCAGGTTTACAGGCCCTCATGCACGTCTCTATCCAGGGACAACGTGGAGCCTCCCAATTTTTGGCTGCCCTGCCAAAGGGCTATGCTACAATAGACCCACTTCCTTACAATGGGCACTTCAGGTTTACAGGCCCTCATGCACGTCTCTATCCAGGGACAATGTGGAGCCTCCCAATTTTTGGCTGCCCTGCCAAAGGGCTATACTACAATAGACCCGCTTCCTTACAATGGGCACTTCAGGTTTACAGGCCCTCATGCACGTCTCTATCCAGGGACAACGTGGAGCCTCCCAATTTTTGGCTGCCCTGCCAAAGGGCTATACTACAATAGACCCACTTCCTTACAATGGGCACTTCAGGTTTACAGGCCCTGATGCACGTCTCTATCCAGGGACAACGTGGAGCTTCCCAATTTTTGTCTGCCCTGCCAAAGGGCTATGCTACAATAGACCCACTTCCTTACAATGGGCACTTCAGGTTTACAGGCCCTCATGCACATCTCTATCCAGGGACAATGTGGAGCCTCCCAATTTTTGTCTGCCCTGCCAAAGGGCTATACTACAATAGACCCACTTCCTTACAATGGGCACTTCAGGTTTACAGGCCCTCATGCACGTCTCTATCCAGGGACAACGTGGAGCCTCCCAATTTTTGGCTGCCCTGCCAAAGGGCTATACTACAAAAGACCCACTTCCTTACAATGGGCACTTCAGGTTTACAGGCCCTCATGCACGTCTCTATCCAGGGACAACGTGGAGCCTCCCAATTTTTGGCTGCCCTGCCAAAGGGCTATACTACAATAGACCCACTTCCTTACAATGGGCACTTCAGGTTTACAGGCCCTCATGCACGTCTCTATCCAGGGACAACGTGGAGCCTCCCAATTTTTGGCTGCCCTGCCAAAGGGCTATACTACAATAGACCCACTTCCTCAAAATGGGCACATTAGATTCAAGAGGCCTTCATGTACGTCTCTTCTCAGGGACATCGAAGTGCGACACAATGTTTTCACGTAAAATCTTTCATGTAATCTACAAAAGTAACATACACCAGCTCTATCTCACTATTGGGTATGTGCCCTTAACATTTCCGCCATGAAAATTCATTTTGGTGTCATTTTGGAAGGTTTTCTGGTGAGTCCGTAAAAATGGCGTAAAACGCGGACAAAATTGTTCACAGCTGTGACCTTTGAGTGATAAATGCTTCAAGGGATCTTCCCCATGCTGTTGCCATGTCATTTGAGCACTCTTCTGAGACTTTTGTGACATTTTTAGGGTTTCTACATGCTGCCGGGGGTCATTTCATAAAAATACTCGGGTCTCCCATAGGATAACATTGGGCTCGGTGCTCGGGCCGAGTACACGAGTATCTTGGGATGCTCGGCCCGAGCCTCGAGCACCCGAGCTTTTTAGTACTCGCTCATCACTATTTGCAACCATTCTCTGCCAGAAAACACAGCAAAGAAATTGTGGCTTCCTTGCAGGACGTCTGGTCTGGACAGCAGAGCAAAAGGTCATCCACGTACTGCAATAGCGTAACCTGTGGATGAGGCGGTTGCCCCTGTTCCAGAATTCCTGCCATAGCTGTAGAATAAATGGTAGGTGAATTCATTCCTCCTTGTGGGAGGACTGTCCTCATGTACTGTTTCCCCTCATGTGTGAAGGCAAAAAGATACTGCCAGTCAGGGTGTAGAGGCACAGAGAAAAATGCATTTGCCAAATCAATTACTGTAAAACATTTGGAGGTCCCTGGGATTTGTGACAGTAAGGTATGTGGGTTTGGAACAATAGATGTTACACTCTCAGTGACAGCATTGACAGCTCTCAAATCATGCACCATTCTGTACGTATCAGGGGAACCTTTGGGCCCTTTTTTCTTGATTGGATACAAGGGAGTGTTACAGGGGGAGGACCTTTGTACTAGAGCCCCTGCTTGCACATATTCTCTTATATCTCTGGTCAGGGCCATTGATTTGGCTGGGTTTAAGGGATACTGTTTTAAACAAGGAGGAGTGGAGCCTTCTTTTAATTTTATCATGACTGGGGGAATAGGAAGCCGACCAACATCAGTTTTTCCCTTTGCGCATACAATGTCTGGCACTTGTTGCATTGCTATGTCTTCACTAGTTCTGGTATCGGACACTCTCGCAGATTTGGACATGTACACCATTGCTGCAATCTTGCACAAGTGTTTGTCAGAGAGGGGACTGGTGACTGTAATACCTTCTGGGGTGTATTGTATGGTAGCCTGGATAGCACTTAACACATCAGCCCCCAGCAAATTCATAGGAGTATTTTCACTAACAATAAGCTTTGTGAGAATTTCCTGGCTATCTTGTAATTTCAGCTTCATCTGTTTTGTCAAGGGAGTTTCAGACACCAATCCCTCCACCCCGACACACTCCACAGTCTCGTCAGTAATCATGTCTGGCTTTATCAGGTCTTTATGTACCACAGTGCCGGCTGCCCCAGTGTCAATTAAAAATTCTGCCTCTTTCCCCCCTGGCATTGTTATGGTCATAATTAAGGTGGGACCAGGTCCTGAGGGAACAAAAACAGGGTACACATTTGTCACTGGGTTGCCAGTTTCCTAGGTCAGAGGCAAGGGAGGAGGGAAATCAGTCTGTTGGGTCAATGTTTCTCCACTCAGGTCTGGCTGTCTGTACTGTTTCTCATAAAAACTTATTCATACCGTCAATGAATGCATTCACCAATATTTTGATATCAAGGTCGTTTCTTGCACTGTACCCCATGTCTGTCCACTTCAGCTGTAACCTCCCAAAGTACGTCTCTATACTCTCCCATTTTTGCTGTGTCACGTCAGTCATCAGTACAGACTGCTCTGATTGTTTCTTTGTAGCCCATCCTTTCAATGCCTCACAGTACGTCATTCCAGTCCTCTCAGACTGAACATCCATGACCCATGATTGCTCCTTTATCATATCAGTATGTGATTTAATTGTGTCCCAGCACGTCACCTGCCTTTGCAGTCACCAAACTCTCGAGGTCTGCCCAAGTGCATTTATAAGTCACCTGTATTTCTGTATTTGCCTGTAAAATGGGAAAGGTTGGTTTTCAGGGTCAGGTAACTGTTTCAACATAGCTAGCTGGTCAGAGGGGCTCCAGGGATGATATTCCTGTCTGTCTGATTCTTGTGACCTTCCTCGGTCGGGATGTATCTGATTTTTTTGTACTGGTCCCAGGGCGTTCTTTCCTTTCCTCACCGTCAGCTTCCTCCCCAAAACTCAATTCCTTCACTACCTCTGTCTCAGAGTCAGCGTCCTCTGTCAACACATGTGATCTAGTTCGAACAGGATTTAGTGCAATCTGCTTAGGGTGAGTAACATTACACGTAGCACAAGTACCTCTCCAGTCTGGTTTTTTCTGACTACAATGTTTACAAGTCCATTCATCTGGTCTGGGTTTCTGCTTATGTGAAGGGGGGGGCGGTAGCAGTCACAATTTTGCTTTTGGTGCATTAAAACATTCATAATACACCTTATCTCCCGCTGTGGTCTCTTTATATCCACAATGCTGCACCTCTTCAGCCACACGACACCATTTATTTACTTGCTGCTCTACCCTCTTGTCTTTTATCCAACCTCTCTTTTCTTCCCTGAATCTGTGCCATTTCTCAACATCCAAACATCCGTACTCTGGCATGTCTGCCTTTTTGAGTATCGGTTTGACATTTTTCACTGCTTCTTTGCCTTCTCTTTCTTGCACTATCTGTTTGGCTGTTTTGGATCTGCTGGAGCCCCACGCTGCACACTGAACAAGTTGCCCATGGCTTCAACTTATTCCCACACAGCCCACCTTTCTGCAAATGCCCTCTCAGTGTCCCTGGACTTTGTCAACAGGCCACACTTCTTTTGGCAAGTCAGAATGGGCTCTCAAGTTGTAGCTGGAAGGCTAAATCAGCATTCACTCTCACCTGCTACACTTGCAGGGCGTATTGGGAAGGGTTAAAAAAACACCTATCTCACCCAATAGACCAGATGACTAAAGCAGGAAGGACCAGGTATGATAGTCCTCTCACCTACTAGACCACCTCCATGTAAATGGGAAGGCCACACTGCTCTCTAACCCACTTCTGATGTGCAGTTGGGTACTCCATGCTCGTCCTTTACAAAGTATTACAGCAACGAATGTAAACTAGAGTTAAACCAAAACAATCCTCAGAGCTGACTTCTTACAGAGGGCAGAAGACAAAAAAAAAATCGCGCAGCTGTTCACTTGCCCCCTCCCAACAGAACAGCAGCGCACAATTTGCTTAGCAAGAGTGTTATCTCAAAAGAATTCTTCGTCCAGATTCAGCTTTCCAAAACATTCCTAATACCCACTGGTATAATACACAATCCCAGCAGAAAATTGAGACTACTTATATACCTTCACAGCACTTGATTCTAGAAACATATGTAACAATACACCTTCCAAGGATCAGTTAACCTCACATGTAAATAAAATTATCTAAACCGCTCTTGACACTGATGGGAAAAAATACATGTCAGGTATCCACTCAAATACTCTATATGGCTATGCCCTGTGACATTTCACAACCAGAACATCTTTTCACAGTCCACAGTATGACCTATAACCATTAAACTTATACATACATATTATTTCACCAAGTCTCTTATCTCAATTACTTGTCACTTTATTATTCAGAGGCTTCTCATAAATATACAACAACCTATTGCCTGCCTACTTTATCTAGGCATTAATATGAAACCACTTATGAACACATATCCCTAGACCAGTGTATTGCCCATCAAAGATGCAAAGATGGCCAAAGCAAAACATAAAACACAGCAACACAGCAAATGTAATTATACAGAGACTGTCCCAAATTCTGTGCTATGCAATCTATGCAATCAGTTAATGGATGGACAACAGATTATCTTATTACTCTATATTTCAACTCTCATTCAGACATGCATGAGAAAAAAATCAATACTCACTGGTGATGCCAGAGTTTTTGAACCGTGTGTACAGCCTTACCCAGAATATTCAGGAAATCAGAGAGAGTAAAATAAAGTGTAAGAATAAAGCTTCTCACCTTGCTGCAGCTAAAATTTCACTGTCTCAAGAGTCCCCAAAACTTCTTCCGAATAGGCTGGTTGGCCACGGCTCCACGTTCGGCACCAAAAACTGTTGTAGCTGTTTTGTTTTGTCACAAGTCAGCTTATGGGATTACCAGTGAGGTCCTCTGAATTAGGCCTCTTCAGACCTAATCAAGATCGAGCAATCGGAGAAAAGACCTGCATTCATGTGAGCATGATCAGTTTTCTGTTTATTCAGATAAGGTACAGTTTATTTATACCATTTACAGATCAATGTGATATTGCAAAAAAGGCTTCTAGCTGGACTTTACAAGTTGCTCATATGACCTTTAAGTTTTAGCAAAACAAAAATGTAGAGTCATGCATATAAGATAAGAAGATAAGAAGAACATTTAGAGACAATAATAATCCTTGAGCTTGTCTCTCATTCCGAAGGCTCCATAATGACTATGAACTACCACCAGATATACTTACTAAAGGAACAATAAAATATCTTTAATAAAGAAATAGAGAAACTATAAACCCTCGCAGATTTGGACATGTACACCATTGCTGCAATCTTGCACAAGTGTTTGTCAGAGAGGGGACTTGTGACTGTAATACCTTCTGGGGTGTATTGTATGGTAACCTGGATAGCACTTAACACATCAGTGGCATCCTAAAAGTGGCTGTTGGACTTCATTAGTGTCCCACTGGTACCAAGCTATTTCGAGCACCTCTGCATTGCACCCTCAAACTCATTGTTACTAAGCCATTATAATAGCAAACACTGAGGAAACTTAGTGGCATCCAAAAAGTGGCTGTTGGACTTCATTAGTGTCCTACTGGTGCCAAGCTATTTCCAGCACCTCTGCATTGCACCCTCAAACTCATTGTTACAAAGCCATTATAATAGCAAACATGAGGAAACTTAGTGGCATCCAAAAAGTGGCTATTGGACTTCATTAGTGTCCCACTGGTGCCAAGCTATTTCCAGCACCTCTGCATTGCACGCGCAAACTCATTGTTACTAAGCCATTATAATAGCAAACACTGAGGAAACTTAGTGGCATCCTAAAAGTGACTGTTGGACTTCATTGGTGTCCCACTGGTGCCAAGCTATTTCCAGCACCTCTGCATTGCACCCTCAATCTCATTGTTGCTAAGCCATTATAATAGCAAACACTGAGGAAACTTAGTGGCATCCAAAAAGTGGCTGTTGGACTTCATTAGTGTCCCACTGGTGCCAAGCTATTTCCAGCACCTCTGCATTGCACCCTCAAACTCATTGTTACTAAGTCATTATAATAGCAAACACTGAGGAAACTTAGTGGCATCCTAAAAGTGGCTGTTGGACTTCATTAGTGTCCCACTGGTGCCAAGCTATTTCCAGCACCTCTGCATTGCACCCTCAAACTTATTTTTACTAAGCTATTAGAATAGCAAACTGTGCTGCCAGTTTAAGGGCCATAGTTGCATTGTCGGGGATAGTTATTGTTGTTTATTCTGCTGTCACTAAAGCTAGATACCGCTGCAATCTACACCACCTCTCAATTTTTACTACCACATTTTAAGTGCACTATCTTGTCACAATCTAAATGAGTGGCAAAATAACAGATGCTGGTGGAAAGGGGAACAGGCGTGTTGGAAAAGGAAAAAAAGTTTGTGTCCGTGGGGAAGGTGGCAAAGCTCCATTAACATCTGCTGAAGATAGGCCATCTACCAGCAAAAGTAAGATGTCTACTACTTTCCGTGGACAATCCGATGTGCTCCCTTTTTTATGGACACGAAGACCTCTAACAAAGGTAGATGATGCCCAAAAAAAGAAAATGCTTGAATGGATCTCAATTGGTCCAACAAGTGCCCTCTCCTCCACCTCAACTACCGCATCCAAAAAACACCGGGCCTCTGAGTTATCATCCCAATCACACTTGCTTTCTCCCAGCTCTCAAGTCTTCTTCCGCCCTGCACAGTATGGTGGAACAGAGATGGCTGAGTCTGCAGAACTGTTCAGTCACACTATAGCCTGGGAATCAGAGGTCTGCTCCCAAGCTACAGTGAGTACAGAACAGGAAATGGTCTGCAGTGATACCCAGAACCTTTGTGACTCAGATTCAGGCCATGAGGAACAACTTTCTGAGCATAATGTTAACCCTTATTCACAAACTGTAACACCTGTTGTTATAGACAATGAGGAACATACTGATGACGATGAGACGCAGATACCAGATTGGGATGACAACTTAAATATTCGGTCAGGGCAGGAAGAGTCTCGGTCTGAGGGTGAGGGGAGTGCAAACACAACAATTGATGGACGTTCTAGATCCCACCTACTGTCAGCCCACAGTCAGGCACTCGAGGAGGTCAACAGAGGCGGTGGAGGAGGATGCAACTGACGACGAAGTTACCTTGCGCCTTCCTGGACAGAGGAGGGGTACTGGTAGCATGTCTACAACTGCATCCTCAGCCACCACTCTGCCTCTGAGCACTAGTCGGGGTGGTTTGGCAGGTCGCATGCCCTCTAAGCCTTGCCTAGCCTGGTCCTTTTTTGACCTTGCAAAGGATTTCCCAAATCATGTGATCTGCAAAATTTGTCGGGAATCTGTTAGTAGAGGCCAAAACCTCAGCAGTTTCACAACTTCTTCCATGAATCATCACATGAATATCATATGTCCCAGTGGGAAGCTCACCATGCTGCAATATGGCCTAGCAGAGTGGACCATCCACCGCTTGCCACTTCCAGTGCATCCGCGCGCTCTTCATCTTCTAGGACTGTGGGGAAAGCTGTCACACCTGGTTTTCCACGCACAACTTCCACCACTGTAACCACAACAGGCAGTTTGCTTGGTAGGTAGTCAGTTGGTTTGGAAGGGGAAACAAGTGTGTGTGTACAGCTCTCTCAGACATCAATAGCACCAATGTTGGATGAAGGCAACATCATGTCTACGCCTGCACTTTCCTCACAAACCTGCATTTTTCCAGAGACACCATACTCACCACTGTCTACACACAGCAGCCAGATCTCTGTCCCTCAGATGTGGACAAATAAAAGGCCATTTCCTGCGACCCATGACAAAGCTAAGAGGTTGACTTTATCCCTCTGTAAGCTCTTGGCTACCGAAATGCTGTATTTCCGCCTGGTGGACACACAGGATTTTAGAGACCTTATGTCTGTCGCTGCGCCCCAGTACCAGATGCCCAGTCGCCACTACTTCTCTAAGAAAGGTGTGCCTGTGCTACACCAGCATATCGCACACAACATCAACGCTTCCTTGAGAAACTCTGTGTGAACGGGTGCATTTCACCACCAATACTTGGACCAGTAAGCATGGACAGGGACGTTACATGTCGCTAACTGGGCACTGGGTGACTTTGGTGATAGATGGTGAAAGGTCTGCTGCACAAGTCTTGCCGTCCTCACGACTTGTGCGTCAATCTTCTGTCTGTCCAAGTTCCTCCACTGCTTTTGCCTCCTCAACCTCGTCTGGGTCCTCCACCTCCGCCCCAAGCCTGCCTGGTCAGGCCACCAGCGTTGTAACTGCGCACAAGGAATCACGCACCCTTCATTACTATGCTGGCAGCAGAGCGCAACGGCATCAGGCGGTCTTTATCTTGAAATGTCTTGGAAATAAGAGTCACACAGCGGCTGAGTTGTGGGCAGCTCTGGAGACTGAGTTTGGTAAATGGTTGTCTCCACTCAACCTGCAGCCTGGTAAAGCCGTGTGCGACAATGCTGCAAACCTGGGTGCGGCCCTTCGCCTGGGCAAGGTGACACACGTGCCTTGTATGGCTCACGTGTTGAACCTTGTTGTCCAGCAATTTTTAACACACTATCCCGGCCTAGATGGACTTCTGCACAGGGCACGAAAACTGTCTGCTCACTTCCGCCGTTCAACCGTCGCAGCTGAGTGACTTGCGTCGCTCCAGAAGTCTTTCAGCCTGCCGGGTTCATCGCCTGAAATGCGATGTGCCAACACGCTGGAATTCGACTCTCCACATGTTACAGCGACTGTGGCAGCACCGCCGAGCCCTGGTGCAATACATCATGACGTATAGCCTGGGCCAACGAGATGCAGAGGTTGGTCAGATCACCCTGATGGAGTGGTCTCAGATCAAGGACCTATTCACCCTTCTGCACAGTTTCAACATGGCGACGAATATGTTTAGCACTGGCAGTTGCCATTATCAGCATGACAATTCCAGTCATTTACATGCTGGAGCACACGCTAAACACTATTCGGAGTCAGGCAGTGGGACAACAGGAAGGGGAGGAACTACAGGAGGATTCATATGCAGAAGAGACAACATCACCAAGGTCCAGACATTCATCATGACCAAGGCGGCAGGCATGGGACCATGGGGGACAGGGATCAACAAGGGCGTATGGTAGCAGGCGAAATGTTGAGGAAGGTGCAGGAGAACATGAAGAAATGGAGGACGAACTGTACATGGACATGGAAGACTCAGCGGATGAGGGAGACCTTGGTCAAATTTCAGTTGAAAGAGGTTGGGGGGAGATGTCAGAGGAAGAAAGAACGGTTAGCACCTCTATGCCACAAACACAGCGTGGACTTGATCCGCATGCCTGCGCCAGACACATGAGCACCTTCTTGCTGCACTACCTCCAACATGACCCTTGTATTGTCAAAATTAGAAGTGATGATGAGTACTGGCTTGCAACACAATTAGATCCCCGGTACAAGTCCAAATTTTGTGACATAATTCCAGCCATAGAAAGGGACGCACGTATGCAGGAGTATCAGCAAAAGCTGTTACTCGATCTTAACTCGGCTTTTCCACCAAAGACCCGTGGTGCACGGAGTCAATCTCCCAGTTGTAACTTGACAAACATAGGACAGTCTCGTCATCTTCAACAGTCTACCCGTACCAGCAGCACCGTGTCTGGTGCTGGTAACAGCAATTTTATTGAATCTTTTCAGGATTTTTTTAGACCCTCCTTTGCAAGGCCACCAGAGACAACAAGTCTGACACATAGTCAACAGCTGGAGAGGATGATACAGGATTATCTCCAAATGAACATCGATGCCATGACTTTGCAAATGGAGCCTTGCTCATTTTGGTCTTCAAATCTTGAAAAATGGCCAGAGCTCTCCACTTATGCCTTGGAGATCTTGTCGTGTCCAGCTGCCAGCGTTGTCTCTGAACGTGTCTTCAGTGCTGCTGGGTGTGTGCTGACAGATAAGCGCACGCGTCTGTCCAGTGACAATGTGGACAGACTAACGTTCATCAAAATGAACAAGTCATGGATGCACAAGGAATTTACTACCCCTGTGTCATCCTGGGGAGAGTAAATGCTTGTGTATTTTGAAAGTGCTTGATGCAAATGTACCTGTGAAGTGTACAACTGGGGCACAAGTGCTGCCACTGAAGGGGTGTTTGTGTGGCCCAATTTTTGGAAAAAAGGGAGACTCTGCTTGGAGTAACCCTTGCTTACAGTGTTTCTAAAAATGATCCAAGATGAACAGATCTGGGATCAGGAAAAACTTTGCTACCTATCCTGGTTTCATCCTGGGGACAGTTAAGGATGGCGTATTTTTGAATGTGCTTGATGCAAATCTACCTGTGAAGTGTACAACTGGGGCACAAGTGCTGCCACTGAAGGGGTGGGTGTCTGTGTGGTCCAATTTTTGGAAAAAAGGGAGACTCCGCTTGGGGTAACCCTTGCTTGCTGTGTTTTTAAAAAGGAGCCAAGATGAACAAGTCATGGTTCAGCAAAGACTTTGCTACCTACCCCGGTGCCATCCTGGGGACGGTTAAGAATGGTGTATTTTTGAATGTGCTTGATGCAAATCTACCTGTGAAATGTACAACTGGGGCACAAGTGCTGCCACTGAAGGGGTGTCTGTGTGGACCAATTTTTGGAAAAAAGGGAGACTCCGCTTTGAGTCACCTTGCGGTGTTTTACATCATTTTAGAAGGGCATGCCATGCCTATATGTGTGCCGTCCTCTTTTTCCTCGTAACGCTGTTTTGTTTTCGCATGAGAATTTGTTCTTGTCACTTTCCCATGTGTTTGTGTTGTGTTGTGAGTTGTTTGTCACCTTTTGGACACCTTTGAGGGTGTTTTCTAGGTGTATTTATGTGTTTGTGATTGCCTCCCATTGTTTCCTATGGGTTCGAGTGGTTCGCCGAACCGGTTCGTCGAACCGAACTCGAATGAGACCTCCGTTCTGCGAACCGAACTCGACCCGAACCGCGACCGGTTCGCTCATCTCTATTGTTCACAAATCTTACAGATTACATGACTTGGGTGATCCTTTGCAATGTCCAAAAAGTCCCAGGCTAGGCAAGGTTTACAGCCCATGCAACCTGCATAGCCAACATGACTTATGCTCAGAGGCAGAGTTGTGGTTGAGGATTCAGTTGTTGACATGCTTCCAGTACTTTGTCTCTGTCCAGGAAGACACAATGTAAACTCATCATCAGTAGCATCCTCCTCCACCTTCTCTGCTGATGTCATCGACTGGCTGACTTTGGTTTGACAGTAAGTGGGGTCTCCAACCTCATCATCGCCCTGTGTGTTTTCATTCCCCTCATCCTGAGTCCTCCGAGACAACCTCTTCCTGCCCTGACCGAATAGCAAAGTTGTCGTTACAATCAGGTATCTGAGTCTCCTCATCATGTTCCCCATTGTCTCCACCAGGATGATGTACGGTTTGGAAATGAGGGTATACATTATGCTCAGCACCTTCTTCATCGGGGCCTGGATCCGACTCACAAAGCTTGTGGCCATCTGTGCAGATCTTTCCCCTGTCTCCTGGAACTCGCTGCCTCAACACGTCAGATTATCTGCTACACTCGCAAGCTTCAAACGGAAACTGAAAACTCATCTGTGCAGAAATGACTATAATCTTCAATGACCCCACCACCGTGCGTAGCTGCCACCCAACCTACACCCCACCTGTCTCCTCCCCAAAATCCTTTAGAATGTAATCCCGCAAGGGCAGGGCCCTCTTCCCTCTGTACCAGTCCGTCTATTGCTACTTGTATATGTATTCTGTATGTAACCCCCTTCTCATGTACAGCACCATGGAATCAATGGTGCTCTATAAATAAATAATAATAATAATAATAATAATAATAATAATAATAACTTCTTTGTCTGTACTCACTGCAGCTTTGGAGCAGACCTCTGATTCCCAGGCTATAGTATGACTGAACAGCTCTGCAGACTCAACCATCTCTGTTACCCCATACTCAGCAGGGCTGGTGGAAACTTGAGAGCTGTTATGAAGCAAGTGCGATTGGGTTGACACCACAGTGGAATGGAGTATTTGTGATATTGAACTTGAGGTGAAGGAGAGGTCACTTTATGGCGCACTTGAGATCCATTGAAGCAGCTTCTATTTTAGTGCCTCATCTACTTTTGTTAGCGATGGTCGTGTCCGTGAAAAAAGGATCATATCAGAATATCCACGGGAAGAAGTACATCTGTTATTTTGGCTATTTGTTGTTACGAATCGGTGCTGCCGTAAACGCAAGCAACCTGCTGCAGTTCCAGTTGCGCCCAGGTCTCAGCTGCCATTTAGGGCTGTGCCTCAGGTTGTCCAGCTGGCTGCTTTCTCCTCCACGTCTAAGTGTGGAGAGGCGGCTAGTGCGCATGCGTGTGCCGATTTACCCCAGCCGCAACCTAACTCCAGTGTTTCACCTAGTGAGTATGCTAAGCCTGACTGTGCCATTCCTGAGGCTAAGTCTTCATTTTGGGCTACAGCGCATGCTCCCATGTGGCGCCCCTGACCTGGTCAGGCACCACTGAGTAATGCTGGGGGCAGTACAATACAGGTAATCCAGAAGGCTGACCGAGGTGTGACTACAAGGCGCATAGTAATCAGATCTCACACATCTACTTTTGGGAGGACTCCTGAGAGATTCCAGGAGGGGGCGTGGTCTCCATGTCCACTCAAGCGGTGTGGTAGAGAGCCTGGTTGCTAGGTTGCGTAGGCAAGAACAGGAGAGGAGGAAGTAGTGAGCCAGTTAGTGAGTGCAGCTCAGGGAGAGCAGACACATGCAGCAGACCCTGGAGTCTGTCACAAGCTGACAGCGTACGCGCAGTGACTACCGACAGGGGAGATCGGTCACCTGGTAGTGCCACCCGAAATCCACCCAAGGCTAGAGAGAGAAAAGGGGTGGCAGAGTAAGGGGACTGCCAGGGAGGTACCAGGCCCGCAGGGGTAACAGGTCCCAGTGCAGAGATAGATTCACCTTTCTTCTGCCAAACCTGCCGGTGTGGGGCCCTTAAAGCCCACACCATACCACCACAGAGTCCGCAGCCACGTAGCAAAGAGAGGGCTCATAGTTCACAGGAGGCAAGTAGCCGGAGTGACCTGGTCCAGGCTACAAGCAAATGGGCCGAAACGAGGGGAGAACAGGCAGCAGCAACTTCCCTGGGTGACTCCCGTAGGGACTTCAAGTCACGGTCACCACAAACACAAAAGGGCTAAGCAAGGTGAGTTGGTAGTCACCCTCATCAGCCAGCCAACAGGATACCTGGTTCCAGCCTGGTTCATCCCAGCTACGCCCGGGTTACTCACTCTGCCACCTAATTTGAGTAAAACCCCAGAAAGACATTCTGCTTGTGTGTTTGAGTCATTCTGCGATCTGTGGTTCCACACCCTTACACAGGGCCCTGGGGCTTGCCTCACTCTCAGGAAGCCACTGCAACTGACTGCACCCACCATCAGCCCCAGGCACCCCTTAAACTGCAGTGGAGGTCCCCCCTGACCGCAATACCGAGAGTGGCGTCACAACAATCCTAATAGAAGATTCCCTACCTGTGACCAGACCGTCCCGCCACGTGGAGTCCCTGAAGGTAATGCACCAACACAACACATGTGGGGCTTCACATCTGGCGTCACGAACAGGATAAGGACTAGACCTGTTCAGACAGGGGACCATGTGCCTGGGCGGTCCGCTTAAAAAGTTTGAAGCGCTGCCATATTGCCACCATGAAAAGCGCGCGAAAAAACAGCAGTAGCCCGCGCTAGAAGAAGTTGCCGCCCACGAAGAGGTGTGGCTACCCAGAGAACCGCTGCAGAGTCCTGACCTCACAAATGATGAGAGCGGAGGTGTGCAGAGATGGCGGGAAGGAAAAGAAGCCACAAGCCTGCTGCTGGGAGAAGAGCTACAGAAAGTGACAAGCCTGCTGCTGAGAGAAGATCTGAAGAGCAGCGACGACGCAGAGAAAATGGCGTTCACACGCAGCTATCCAGAGCTGGGCTCCGCTGCCTGGTGGGAGTGGGAGCTGGACCAATGGTGCAAAAGGCTGGAGGCGAAGGTGATGCAGCAGATCCAAGAAGCACGCGCAGAGCTCAGAGAGATGGCTGGAGTCACCTGGGCCCATGAGAAGTGGACGGCAAGGCAAGCGACGCGCGGAGCCGCGACTGCCCGGACACTGGAGATGCCGCCGAGGGGTGAGTCAGCTGATTCCCTTGCCTGCACGAGTGCCCCGATCCCCGCTGCTATGCCCGCGGTCCCTAGAGCGACTCCCGGCGCGGCGGCGCTGAACCAGGCCGCCGCCCCGCCAGGCTCGGCTCGCACAGATCAGACCGCCGCAGCGATGCCCTTCCCAGCCTGCCAAGATCCTGCCGCAGCAGTGATGCCCTTCCCAGCCTGCCAAGATCCTGCCGCAGCAGCGACGCCCATTCACGCTGCAGGAGCGACGCTGAACCAGGCCGCAGCCACGCCAGGTGCGGCCCGCCAAGCCCAGGCCGCCGCCATGCCAGGCCCGGCCCGCCAAGGTCCCGCCGCAGCAGCGACGCACATCCACGCCGCAGCGGCGATGCCCTTCCACACCGCAGGAGTGACTCCAATCCAGGCCGAAGCCATGCCAGGCTCGGCCCGCCAAGACCAGGCCGCTGCCACGCAGGGTGCGGCCCGCCAAGACAAAGCCGCAAGGCCATCTACCCCGGCCTGTAAGGCCAGAGCAGACGCCGCTCCCCGGCCCAAGGAATTGGACCTCACGTCCCCACCGGGTGAGGACCCCGAATACCTGAGGCTCAAGGCTGATCTGGAGGCTCATTTCCCAAAGGAGATGGTGGACCGGTATCTGCTCCCTCCGCATTCCCACAAGAAGGCTCCAGTAACATCCACGCTAAAAAGCCCACCGCCCTGGCCTGCTGATGAGGACCCATCCCCAGCGCTACATTGGGAGGAGTGCTCAAGAGCACTGAGGGGGAGGAGAGGCCCAGAGCCAGAGATGCTGCCATACTCCCGCTGGGATGAAGAGAGCCCAACACCCTCTGCTGATGAAGAGCTGACAGTACTGGCTCCAAGTATGTACGTAACCTGGGAGCCTGCGGTAAAGAGGAGCCCCACAACTAGAGCTCCACGCCGCGCCCGCGCAAGACGAGCCGCAACCCAGCAATCTCCTGACAGGTATGATGTAACAGCTAAAGACCTTGAAGATAAGCAACACCAAAGAAAGATTCGCTACCAGGAAAGGGGAATCCTTTGCCGGGGTGTAGTAGAAGACTTCAGCTTAAAATCAGGATATGGCTTTATCGTTGCACCTTGCATGAAAGAAGGCATATTTGTGAGCACAAGGGATGTAAGAGCACATTTACCCAGAGGACATCGAGGAAGAAATCTGTACATGGGAGACGTAGTAGAATTCACAAGGCATCAAGGAGAACGTTTATGGTATGCGCTCGACGTTACACCATGTCCTAAAGGACCTGACTACAGTGCAGCTGCTTCTATACCAATCCCAAAATCTAGAGAAACAGCGCAAGAGAAAAAGCCAAAAGAAATAATAAAACAAGAACAAGACAGAGAAAAAGAAACAGAATATGAAGATAGAGAAAATGAAGACAAAAGCAAAGAACCCATTGATGAAACCACCAGACCACGAAAGCCGCCTCTGCATCCTGCCAGAAGTGGCTGAAGGCGCTGCCAATGGGAGAGGAAGATTGGAGGAAAGGTCTGGGGAAGCGGATGGCCCAGATCTGGTTGCTAAAAGGACCGGTGACCTGCCTCCTGAGAGGGTTAACAGACTTGTGGGTGGAGGGTGGTGATGTATGGTACCTGGTGGTTTTAAAATGTTTTATATGTTTTACCTGTTTTATGCATTTTAAAATTTTGTCTTGCAGCCCGAGGACGTGCTGGTGATAACTAAGGGGGAATGTGGCGCCCCTGACCTGGTCAGGCACCACTGAGTACTGCTCCCATGCCTGGGGCAGTACAATACAGGTAACCCAGAAGGCTGACCGAGGTGTGACTACACAGGCGCATAGTAATCAGATCTCACACATCTACCTTTGGGAGGACTCCTGAGAGATTCCAGGAGGGGGCGTGCTCTCCATGTCCACTCAAGGGGTGTGGTAGAGAGCCTGGTTGCTAGGTTGCGTAGGCAAGAACAGGAGAGGAGGAAGTAGTGAGCCAGTTAGTGAGTGCAGCTAAGGGAGAGCAGACGCATGCAGCAGACCCTGGAGTCTGTCACAAGCTGACAGCGTACGCGCAGTGACTACCGACGGGGGAGATCGGTCACCTGGTAGTGCCACCCGAAATCCACCCAAGGCTAGAGAGAGCAAAGGGATGTCAGAGTAAGGGGACTGCCAGGGAGGTACCAGGCCCGCAGGGGTAACAGGTCCCAGTGCAGAGATAGATTCACCTTTCTTTTGCCAAACCTGCCGGTGTGGGGCCCTTAAAGCCCACACCATACCACCACAGAGTCCGCAGCCACGTAGCAAAGAGAGGGCCCATAGTTCACAGATGGCAAGCAGCAGAAGTGACCTGGTCCAGGCTACAAGCAAACGGGCCGAAACGAGGGGAGAACAGGCAGCAGCAACTTCCCTGGGTGACCCCCGTAGGGACTTCAAGTAGGGGTCACCACAAACACAAAAGGGCTAAGGAAGGCGAGTTGGTAGTCACCCTCATCAGCCAGCCAGAAGGATACCTGGTTCCAGCCTGGTTCATCCCAGCTACGCCCGGGTTGCTCACTCTGCCACCTATAGTGAGTAAAACCCCAGAAAGACATTCTGCTTGTGTGTTTGAGTCATTCTGCGACCTGTGGTTCTACACCCTTACACAGGGCCCTGGGGCTTGCCTCACTCTCGGGAGGCCACTACAACTGACTGCACCCACCATCAGCCCCAGGCACCCCTTAATCTGCAGTGGCGATCCCCCCTGACCGCAATACCGAGAGTGGCGTCACGACAATCCTAATAGAAGATTCCCTACCTGTGACCAGACCGTCCCACCACGTGGAATCCCAGAAGGTAATGCACCGACACAACACCTGTGGGACTTCACACGCACACTTTGTGCGAAAAGCCTCTTTGCACAGGTACTTGGACTTCTGGCCAGGTCTAAGTCCTGTGTTGTGCCTAGACAGCATGCTTAAGCTGATAGTCTTTTTTAGGATACTGTATTTCATGCTACTGAGCATGCTCAGGCACTTACTGCATCAGAGGCTAGGTCCGGTAATGAACTCTTTGGCCCTGACCCTGATGTGGGGGGCACATATAGACCACAGAGCATCAGGTGTCCTGACGATGTGGCCAGGCAACTCCCAACTGGCTTGCATAGGCCCGCCCCTATGACTTGTCACCTCATTATTGTTGGTCAGACGATGACTGGTGAGGTGTTTGGGTCGTGGCTGCCACAAGATCATCATTGAAGTGGCGGTTCCGAATAGGATGCTAGTTATGCCACTCATGATGTGTCACTCTGCTTTTGTCTCCAGGAGATGCATTGTGGTCCACCCTGGTTTGGGGCGGACCCAGGTTATAAAAAGGGGCTGGAGCCAGCAAGAAGGTGCGCAGTCTTCTATTATGCTCCGAAAGAGCACACCTCCATGTGTTGAACCCATTGCGGCTTTAGGCCAGAGGTAGGCAGGGATAGGGTGTCAATGCAGGCCGCCATCACAGTTGGTAACGCAGAACGGTTAAGACCAGCTCCTTTCCTACCAGTCCAGCTAGTCCAGCCCCGTGGCATTAACAGGCCTGCTGCTGCTGATGCGCCTGCTGTCCACAGGTGTGGCCCCTACGCACACGGACAGCGTACCCAATAGCCCCTGTGTTGTTAACAGGGAGTTCCTGGGCTGGGTGGGCGTTTGGACCCTTTGACGCTAACAGTGCTCCCAGTCTCCAGATCTGAGTGTCGTCTAACTCGGTTCAGGCTACTATTAGTTTCAGAGCCACCCATGTTATGATCCAGAACCATGGAAGACCACCATAAATCATTGGTAAAAGGTGACAAACGCATTGGCAACTAATCTGGCCGCCATCCCCTTACTAACCATGACAACTAGAAGTAGCCGAGGGGTGAACTAACATCCTGTGCACCGCGAACCCAGCTGGAGAACTAGCTATCCTAAAGGAAGGAAAGATGAATAACTCTCTGCCTCAGAAAATAGATAAAGAATAGCAAGCCCCCCACATTCAAAGACTGCGGTGATATAGGAAAACACAATACACAGATAGATGATAGGATTAGCAGAAGGTGAGGCCCCCACTGACTAAAATAGGAAAGGACAGGAAAGGGGCTGATGGTGGCCAGAGAAAAACCCTGCAAAATTCCAAATTCCTGATAGTACAAAAAGGCCCTCAGATCGCACGATCTGCACTCTGTCCTATACCAGGCACTCTTGTCATACCAATGAACAGAAAACAGGAATCATTACAAATTCAAAAAGCCACAAACACATGGACTTATAGGAGTAATACTCCAAACATAACTGCAGGCAGTTTCCCAGCTAAGCAACTGAGAGGGAAGATCCCTGCATGCAAATAAACTGAAAACAACCACAGCAAATGACAATCTCAGATAAGAGTAAAAGAACCAAACAACAAATAAAGAGCAAAGCACTTATATGGGGTATGATTTAGAAAGAATGTGCACTGCTTACCTATTTAGTAGTCGTCGTTCTCGTGCTCCCCTCCCTTCATTCCCTCATGTCTGTGCACCTGTCAGCATCGGAAAATAAATAGTCTCACACAACCGAAGAGTGCTGCCCTTCTTCTATTTTTCTATGCACTTATATGGGGTAGATGTGGTGTGAAGCAGAATGAAGCAGGCTGGTGAACAAAGAACAACTGACATCCGTCATAGCCTGCTATCAGACCAGGATTTAAATAAGCAGAGAGTTAGCAATGGAAACGCCCATTGCTCAACACACCTGATCTATGTCCAAACCATTCCTGGCCACAAGAGGGAGCCTCCCAGCAGCCAAAGCATAACTAACATTCACAAGAGTACCCCCCCCTTGAGGAGGGGTCACCGAACCCTCACCAATGCCACCGGGTCACTCAGGATGAGCATGATGGAAGGCGCGAACCAACCTGTCCGCATGAATGTCAGAAGCCACAACCCAAGAGTTATCCTCCTGCCCATAACCCTTACATTTCACAAGGTACTGAAGCTGACGCCTACTGTGATGGGAATCCAGAATATTTTCAACCTCATACTCCAGATCCCCTTGTACCAAAACAGGGTCAGGAGGCGCTGCTGCAGGAACTGATGGCTCCACATGTTTCTTCAACAAGGACTTATGGAAGACATTGTGAATCTTAAATGACACAGGCAGAGTCAAACGGAAAGATACAGGGTTGATAATCTCCGAAATCATATAAGGTCCAATAAATCTGGGCTTAAATTTAGGAGATGGAACTCTCATAGGAATATTTTTAAGGACAACCACACCATGTCCCCCACTTGAAACCGGGGACCAACAGTCCGACGCCCGTTGGCAAACTTTTGGGCAGTTTCTTGGGACTGAAACAATTTATCCACTACCTGCCCCCAAATCTGCTGCATTCTATTTACCACCGAATCCACCCCTGGACAGTCAGACGTCTCAAGCTGCCCCGAGAGGAACCTGGGGTGGTATCCAAAATTACAGAAAAAGGGGGACATCAATGTGGTAGAGCTAGCTCTATTGTTAAGGGCAAATTCAGCCAAAGGCAAAAATGAAACCCAGTCATCCTGATCCGCAGAAACAAAACACCGTAAATAGGTCTCCAGGGTCTGGTTAGCCCTTTCAGTCTGACCGTTGGTCTGAGGATAAAACGCCGAGGAGAAAGACAGCTGAACACCCAATTTGGAGCAAAAAATCCTCCAAAACCAGGATACAAACTGCACCCCTCTGTCAGAAACAATGTTTTCGGGAATACCATGCAAACGAACAGCATGTTGGAAAAACAAAGGCACCAACTCTGATGAAGACGGCAACTTAGATAGGGGAACCAAGTGGACCATCTTGGAGAATCTATCACAGATCACCCAAATCACAGTCATTTTCTGAGAGACGGGAAGCTCTGAAATAAAATCCATAGATATGTGCATCCAAGGTTTCTTAGGTACTGGCAAGGCAATAATAGCCCACTAGAACGTGAACAACAGGGCTTGGACCTAGAACAAACTCCACACGACTGCACAAAACGACGGACATCCCGGGACAGGGAAGGCCACCAAAAAGAGCGTCTCACAAGATCCCGAGTACCAAAAATGCCAGGATGACCCGCCAAAACAGAGCAATGAACCTCAGAGACAACTCGGTCCCTCCATTGGTCCGGGACAAACAGTTTCCCTGCAGGATATCTCTCAGGTTTATCCCCCTGAAATTCCGCCAGTGCCAACCGCAGATCAGGCGAAATGGCCGAGAAAACTACACCATCATTCAGGATAGTAGACAGCTCGACAACCTCCAAAAGAGTCAGCACAGAAACTCCTGGAAAATTCCAAATTCCTGATAGTACAAAAAGGTACCTCTCACAGATAGACGGCACTGCGGGATTTACCAAGCCTGCAGCCGTATGGAAGATGACTTTCCCTACATCATAGGCCACTGTTGTTGCTTTTAAAGCTACAAGTTTATTAGAACGTCCAAGAGGAATTACTTTTGGATTGGATATGAAACCTTTGAATTCCCCTGATGAACCCCTAAGTGAACCCAAATAGGGGGGAAACGCGTCGGGATATGTCAATGGATGGGATATGTCAATGGATGGTCCCAGCAGATAAGTCATCCCTGCTGGGGTTCTTTATTTTCTCTCTTTAGACTTTGTGATTACATATATCTAGTAACATTTGTTTATGACTGTGCAGACTCATTTGCCTGTGCAGTTTTTTCGGCTTTCATATTTATGGCAATCTAAATAAAACAAATATACTTGACCTGTGACAACTGGCACTAATTATCTTTTCTTGGGGGTGGGTGCCTCCTTGGCAACTGTCAAGTTGCAGGGAAAGAATAGGGGGGGACGACGAGGAGTAGGGGGTACCCAAAACTGTATGGTGCACCTCCGCTGGTAGGTAGGCAATAAGGGAGGGAGAGATAATCCCCTATTCCCTATTTATAGGACGACTACCTTTAAACTACAACTATTTAGTTGGCGTACCTATAGCTAAGAGACTACCATCACTCACCCCACCAGTCGTCTCTACCTTCTACACTCACCTTATGTGACTGATCTATAATATTTAGATACTAGAAGCAATCTAGCTTTTATACTTAATGATTTTAATACTAATATTAATAAAATATCTATTTTAGGAGTTGTTTTTTCTTTTGTTTTTTTTCTGGCATAATACTCCTGATTTAATTAATTTGGTTATAAGTACAAAAAGGCCCTCAGATCGCACGATCTGCACTCTGTCCTATACCAATGAACAGAAAACAGGAATCATTACAAATTCAAAAAGCCACAAACACATGGACTTATAGGAGCAATACTCCAAACATAACTGCAGGGAGTTTCCCAGCTAAGCAACTGAGAGGGAAGATCCCTGCATGCAAATAAACTGAAAACAACCACAGCAAATGACAAACTCAGATAAGAGTAAAAGAACCAAACAACAAATAAAGAGCAAAGCACTTATCTGGGGTAGATGTGGTGTGGAGCAGAATGAAGCAGGCTGGTGAACAAAGAACAACTGACATCTGGCATAGCCTGCTATCAGACCAGGATTTAAATAAGCAGAGAATTAGCAATGGAAACGCCCATTGCTCAACACACCTGGTCTATGTCCAAACCATTCCTGGCCACAAGAGGGAGCCTCCCAGCAGCCAAAGCATAACTAACATTCACAACACACCCAGCTCTGTATCCTCCACCTAACCTTCCAGTTGCCAACCTCTCCTTTTCCATCTGGTAGCACGGAGGACACTGACTGGCGATGGGGATATATACCGTTCTCTTTCTTTTCTTCTTAAATTTTTTATATAGCGGTAACATAGTATATACCACCTTATCCAAATCTGCCAGTCCCACCAAAACAGATGTTGTTTCTTCAGCAAATGTTACTGTTGCTTAACGACCAAACCCACGAACACAAACTTTTTTCCCCCTCTCCAACACACCTGTTCCCCTTTCCACCAGCATCTGTCATTTTTCAACTCATTTTGTATATGACCAAAAGTTCAACTCTGCAGAGACACCGTACTCAACGCCATCTCAGAACAGCAGCCAGCCCTCGGTCCCTCAGATGTGGACAAGTAAAAGACCATTTCCTCCTATCCATGTCAAAGCGTTGAGATTCACTCTGTGCAGCACAGGTGTTTAGTGGAAAAGCAGATCTAAGATTGCGTACCACCTTCTGCTGATACTCCTGTATACGTGCGTCTCTTTCTATGGCAGGAATTATTTTGACAAATTTTGTCTTGTACCGGGGATCTAACAGTGTGGCAACCCAGTAGTCAGCATTACTTCGAATTCAGACAATCCGAGGGTCATGTTGTAGGTAGTGCAGCAAGAAGGCGCTCATGTGTCTTGTGAATCCAGGAGGACCAAGTCCTTGGTGTGTTGGTGGCGGAGAGGTGAGAATTGTGCCTCCTTCCTCTGCCCTCTCCCCCCAACCTCGCACAACCGAAATGTGAGCAAGCTCTCACTCATCTGCTGAGTCTAACATGCCCATCGCCAGTTCGTTCTCCATTTCTTCCTGGGCTCCTGCACCTTCCTCAATAGTTTTGCTGATACTATGCGCCCTTGATAATCCCTCTCCCCCAACGTCCCATGACTGCCGCCTAGGTGCCGCTAACCGTCTGGACCTTGTAGATCTTGTTATCCCTTCCGCATATGACTCCTCCTGTACTTCCTCCCCTTCCTCGTGTCCCAACACCTGACTCCGAATAATGCTTACAGTGTGCTCCATCATGTAGATGACCAGAATTGTCATGCTGAGAATGGCATCGCCAGTGCTAAACATCTTCGTCGACATTTGTAAACTGTGTAGAAGGGTGCATAGGTCCTTGATTTGACACCACTCCAGCAGCGTGATCTGTACCCCCTCTGGATCAAGTTAGCCCAGGGTATACATCATAACGTATTTCAGCAGGGCTCGGCGGTGCTGCAACAGACGCTGCAACATGTGCAGATTCAAATTCCTGCGTGTCGGCACATCGCATTTCAGGCGTTTAACCGCCAGACCTAAAGACTTCTGTAGCGATGAAAGTTGGCACGTGTGTCACATTGCCCTGACGAAGGCCCGCAGCCAGGTTTGCATCATTGCCGCACACGGCTGTTAAGTCACCACCGGAGTCCGTTCCGTTAATTTGTACTCCGGTCGCCAGGTAAAAACGTGTTCCTTTCGTGCATAGTGCTGATGATGGGAGAGGAGTCGATGCCAGCGGCGCAGGTGGATGCAGGTTATGCTCACCCACTGGGCTGCGTTATCTTGACAGATGCAGAACCACTGGCTGAATGTAGGTGATGGGTGTCTCACAGATGAAGTACCATCATTCAGCTACAACCAATGGGAAGACACCACACCCTTTTTTAGGCCCATCCTGTCTGCTGACCACTGCCAGACTTAGCTATGAACCTCCAGTTACTATTACCCCCAGTTCAGTTTTATGATTTTGTGCGCTTGTTACCTGTCTACTTTTCCTGTTTGCTGTTTATGTACCTCGTTGGCCGATCCGCATTTCACCTTTGCTTGTTTTCTGATTAAGTCCTGGCAGTCCCATTCTGTTCCTCTTCCTCAATAAATGTTTTGACCCTGCCTGACTACTATTCTCTGGAACTGCAGCCTTCCACAGTTATTGATCACCTTGGGCCCTGTGTAATTCCAAATCTCTGTATAGGGGTTAAAGGGTTTCAGGGTTCTGGGGGTCCTGCTTGGTGAGTGGCGTTACACTGTGCTCTCTGCAGAAGGCCATGTAGGCCAGGATAGTGCTTTAAAAATTGCTGGTCATCCAGGTTCAACACGTGAGCAACACAAGGCACGTGTGTCACATTGTCACGGCGAAGGGACACACCCATGTTTGCATCATTGTCGCACCCGGCCTTCCCTGGCTGCTGGTTGAGTGGAGACAACCATTGATGAAACTCGGTCTCCAGAGCTAACCGTCTGTTACGGGGGGCTGTCTGATAATAAAACCTAAAGGAGTATCAGACAGTCAGGGTCCACCGTGCAAAGACTCTGCTGCAGACTATGGCAGAGTGCAATACCTCTGTTAACTCACAGAAGGATATAATAAGTAAGTAAAGCAATTCCTCCCTTACTTGGAGGGTGTGTGGAATGATCTCTGTTAATAATCACAGAGACAAAGGCAATGTGTGCGAAATGGCACCTACCTAGGTCCGCTCTTCTAGTGGTGCAAAAGAGACGAACAGCAGCGTAAGCCGCACAAAGCTCCTACCTGCGTTCGCTCCACTAGTGTGCGAGGACACGAACCACTAGATATGGCACCTGCCTAGGTCCGCTCTTCTAGTGGTGCAAAAGAGACGAACAGCAGCGTAAGCCGCACAAAGCTCCTACCTCTGTTCGCTCCCCTAGTGTGCGAGGATACGAACAACTGCCAGACGCAGTATAAGGAACGTTACCCTAGCGGCAACGTCCACCTACGAGTAGAATCACAAGGCCCAGCCAGACCATGTGCCTCAGGCACCTGCCTATGTCCGCTCCCCTAAGAGGTAAGGATACGGACAGCAGCCGAAGATGTAAGGTATAAGAACGCTACCCTGCCGGTAGCGCTCACCTAGCATAGACAGAGGAATGCCTAGAGGAACGCGCACAGAGCGTCTACTCATATGCATGAACCAAGAGGACTGAGCACCATGCGGCGTGTGTCAGGGTCTTATATAGACTCTGTGCCTCATCCAAGATGGAGGACACCAGAGCCAATCCGCTGCCAGAACGACAGGAGTGATGTCATGCTGGCCTATCACCGAGCAAGACGTCACAAGCACATGACCAGCGACCAATCGGCATAGAAGGTGTCAGAGACATGTGACCTCGTGTCAGCGATGATGTCACCCGCACATGTGCAATGGCTCCAAGATTGGACTTAGTCTCCGGCGCTCGCACATGTGCAGTAGCAAGAAATCTGGACTTAGTCTCCAGCGCTCGCACATGTGCAGTAGCAAGAAATCTGGACTTAGTCTCCAGCGCTCGCACATGTGCAGTAGCAAGAAATCTGGACATAGTCTCCAGTGCTCGCAGCAACCGTAACAGTACCTCCCCCTCAAGGGCCCCCCTCCCGGCGACGCAGGTAATCGGCAACTAAGTCGGGAGCATGGACAGCCTCCTCAGGCTCCCAAGAGCGATGTTCCGGGCCATAGCCCTCCCAATCTATCAAGAAGAACCTGCGCCCTCTAACCATCTTAGAACCAACTATGGCTCGTACCTCATAGCTAGAGCGAGAGGAATCAGAGGCAGGAGAGTGCACTTCACGAGTGTAAGGTAAAATAGCCGGCTTTAGCAGTGAGACATGGAATTTGTCATGAATCCTAAGATGGACAGGTAACTTCAATTGATAGACTACAGGATTTACCTGTCGAAGAACCTCATAAGGACCCAGGAAGCGAGGAGCAAATTTGACAGAGCTCACTCTAAGTCTCACGTGTTTTGCAGAGAGCCACACAAAGTCCCCTGGAGAAAAGACAGGAGCCGGGCGTCGAAACCGATCGGACACCGTCTTCATACGGTCCTTAGCTGCTTGGATCGACTCTTGAGTCCGATCCCAAACCTCTCTGGCATTAGTTGCCCAGTCGGTCACAAGAGGAGGAGGTGCAGCAGCGGGAAACGGTACCGGTACCCTAGGGTGTTGCCCATTATTGAGTACGAACGGTGTCTGCCCAGTGGCCTCAGCCAGCGAATTGTTAAGGGCAAATTCTGCCCAGGGTAGGAGGGAGGACCAGTTATCGTGGTTCTCAGCAACAAAGTGTCGAAGGTATATAATCATAGATTGATTGGTACGTTCAACCAAACCATTAGTCTCCGGATGGTATGCCGAAGAGAGATTCAACTCAATTTGCAGAAGGCTACAAAGATCTCGCCAGAAACGGGAAGTAAATTGCGGGCCTCTATCACAAATGATACGATCTGGCATCCCGTGAAGCCTAAAGACATGCTTGAGGAATAGTTTGGCTAGTACCCTGGAAGATGGGATTCTCGATAACGGTACGAGATGAACCATCCGGGAGAAATGGTCCGTAATGACCCACACAAATCTATGTCCCTGTGAACATGGAAGATCACCCACAAAGTCCATGCCTACCACCTCCCATGGTCTATCTGGCACTGGTAAAGGATGCAAGAGCCCAGCCGGTCTCTGCCGTAATGGACGGTTGCGAGCACACGAGTAGCAGGAACCGACATATCTCTTGACGTGGCTGGCTAAGTGTGGCCACCAATACCACCTCTCCAGTAACTCTCGTGTCCGCCTAATACCAAAATGCCCACCCACCTTTGAGGTGTGGGCCCATGACAGTATATCATTCTGTCGATCAGGCGGAACAAAGGTCTTGCCCGGTGGGATTTGGTCTAACGTCACAGGGGAGAGCGTATGAAAAACCCTGGAGGGAAGGATAAGACGAGGTTCGTCAATCTCTTCCTGGGTAGAAAGCATAGAGCGAGACAGGGCGTCTGCCTTGTTATTCTTACTCCCAGACAGATAGTTGATGGAGAAGTGAAAGCGGGAGAAAAACAAGGACCAGCGGGCTTGGCGAGGATTCAGACGCTGAGCGGTTTGTAAGTACGTCAGATTCTTATGGTCTGTATAGACCTGGAAAGGATGTTTCGCTCCTTCCAGCAAGTGACGCCACTCCTCCAAGGCTAATCTCAAGGCGAGCAGTTCCCTATCCCCAATGGTATAGTTTCTCTCTGCCGGTGAAAAGGTTTTAGCAAAGAAGAAACACGGCCTTTTTCTACCTGCACCGTTCTTTTGATACAAGACCGCACCAGCACCCACTGAAGAGGCATCAACCTCTAAGAGGAAGGGCTTATTCTCATCGGGTCTTTGAAGAACGGGAGCAGTTGAAAAGTGTCTTTTTACTGCCTCAAAAGCCTGAGATGTCTCAGTAGACCAGGCTTTGGGATTAGCACCTTTCTTAGTCAAGGCCACCAAAGGGGCCACCAAAGTAGAAAAATGGGGTATGAACTGCCTGTAATAATTTATGAATCCTAAGAAGCGTTGCACTGCCTTCAAGGAATGAGGTTCGGACCATTGCAGGACAGCAGAGAGCTTCGCAGGATCCATAGCCAGACCCTCTTGTGAGATAATGTAACCCAAAAAAGGCAATGAGGACTGCTCGAATACACATTTCTCAAGTTTAGCAAACAATGAGTGCTCCCTTAAACGGGAAAGGACACGAACGACATCCTGACGATGAGTCTCCAGATCAGGAGAAAAAATCAGGATGTCGTCCAGATACACCACTACTGAGGATAACAGTAAATCCCTGAACACATCGTTTACGAAGTCCTGAAATACTGCGGGTGCATTACATAACCCAAAAGGCATGACGAGGTATTCATAGTGACCGTCTCGGGTGTTAAAAGCGGTCTTCCATTCGTCACCCTTTCGAATTCGTACCAAGTTATACGCACCCCGCAGATCCAACTTCGTAAAAACTTGAGCTCCTCTCAGTCTGTCAAAGAGCTCCGAAATTAAAGGTAATGGGTATTTGTTCTTTATTGTGATTGCGTTGAGACCCCTGTAATCTATGCAGGGACGCAAATCACCCTCTTTCTTCCGAACAAAGAAAAACCCAGCTCCCGCGGGAGAGACAGACTTACGAATGAACCCCTTCTCTAAACTCTCTCTTATATAGGTCGACATGGCCTCCGACTCAGGTATCGACAGGGGGTAAACCCTGCCTTTAGGTGGAACCGAACCTGGGATAAGGTCTATGGCACAGTCATACGGCCTATGGGGTGGAAGAACCTCAGCACCCTGTTTGGAGAACACGTCAGCGAAATCCAAATAGGGTGTAGGTATGGGAGAGAGATCAGTTGATGCAACCGCAACGACCTTAGGTGGTAAGGGAAGACATCGGGACTGACATTTCGAACCCCAACTAATAATGCTGTCAGACTCCCAGTCAATGTGAGGAGCATGAGTCCGAAGCCATGGAAGACCCAGAAGGACGTCGTCTATACCCTCAGGCAAAACAAGAAAAGAAATCTCCTCTATGTGACCCTGAGACAGGGAAAGGCGCAAGGGAACTGTCCTCAATGTAATGGAGTCAGACAACATAGTTCCATTAACAACACGGACAGGAATAGGCGCCTCAAACATGATAGAGGGAATATTGTGTCCCTTTACAAATCCTGAGGACACAAAAATCCCGTCAGCTCCGGAATCCACAAAAGCCATAATAGGCCATCTATTCTCAGATAACGAGAGCTGACCTGGGATACAACACTTAGAGGGTGCAGAAGACGTCTCTAGTAACCCCCCTCTAATGGTTACTAGACCAGGGAGTTTCCCTGACGACTAGAACACTTGTTGGCATAGTGCCCAGCCTGACGACATACGTAACATATAGGAGGACCAGACTTGCGTAGTCTGGAGAACGTATGACCTAACTCCATAGGAGTGGGAGATGTTTCAGATGCTGAGGAAGATGGTAGTGGACCCTCAACAACTGGAATAGCCCGATGCTTAGGGCGTGAGGAAGAGACCTCGAGTCTACGTTCCTTATGGCGTACATCGATCCTCGTTGCTACTGTGATCAAGTCCTCCAGAGAAGCAGGGACCTCACGAGTAGCAAGGGCATCCTTGACATAGCCTGCCAACCCTCTCCAGAAGATAGGAATCAATACCTTCTCTGGCCAATCTAGTTCTGCCACCAGAGTTCTAAAAGCAATGGCATAAGAACTAGTGGATAACGAACCCTGAGATAGATCTAACAGTCTCAGGGCCGCATCATGGGTAACCTGTGGACCCATGAATACCGCCTTAAGAGCATCAAGAAAGTCTTGATGTCTCAGAGTAACCACATCAGAGCGCTCCCATAGGGGAGTCGCCCATTCTAAGGCTTTGTCCTGAAATAAGGAGATGATAAAGCCTACTCTGGACCTCTCCGTAGAGAAGCGAGAAGAGTTGACCTCTAGGTGTATCTGACACTGACTAATGAAACCACGACATGATCTGGCATCGCCAGAATATCTGTTTGGCAGAGCAAGTCGAGGATCATGTGCAGATGTCACCATGGTCTGAGGTTTATCCTCTATACTCTTGAGCCGTGACTCAAGTACTTGTATGTAACGGTGTAACTGCTGATATTCTGCCATAACTGCCAGACCCTTGGCTCAGTCCTAATGTTACGGGGGGCTGTCTGATAATAAAACCTAAAGGAGTATCAGACAGTCAGGGTCCACCGTGCAAAGACTCTGCTGCAGACTATGGCAGAGTGCAATACCTCTGTTAACTCACAGAAGGATATAATAAGTAAGTAAAGCAATTCCTCCCTTACTTGGAGGGTGTGTGGAATGATCTCTGTTAATAATCACAGAGACAAAGGCAATGTGTGCGAAATGGCACCTACCTAGGTCCGCTCTTCTAGTGGTGCAAAAGAGACGAACAGCAGCGTAAGCCGCACAAAGCTCCTACCTGCGTTCGCTCCACTAGTGTGCGAGGACACGAACCACTAGATATGGCACCTGCCTAGGTCCGCTCTTCTAGTGGTGCAAAAGAGACGAACAGCAGCGTAAGCCGCACAAAGCTCCTACCTCTGTTCGCTCCCCTAGTGTGCGAGGATACGAACAACTGCCAGATGCAGTATAAGGAACGTTACCCTAGCGGCAACGTCCACCTACGAGTAGAATCACAAGGCCCAGCCAGACCATGTGCCTCAGGCACCTGCCTATGTCCGCTCCCCTAAGAGGTAAGGATACGGACAGCAGCCGAAGCTGTAAGGTATAAGAATGCTACCCTGCCGGTAGCGCTCACCTAGCATAGACAGAGGAATGCCTAGAGGAACGCGCACAGAGCGTCTACTCATATGCATGAACCAAGAGGACTGAGCACCATGCGGCGTGTGTCAGGGTCTTATATAGACTCTGTGCCTCATCCAAGATGGAGGACACCAGAGCCAATCCGCTGCCAGAACGACAGGAGTGATGTCATGCTGGCCTATCACCGAGCAAGACGTCACAAGCACATGACCAGCGACCAATCGGCATAGAAGGTGTCAGAGACATGTGACCTCGTGTCAGCGATGATGTCACCCGCACATGTGCAATGGCTCCAAGATTGGACTTAGTCTCCGGCGCTCGCACATGTGCAGTAGCAAGAAATCTGGACTTAGTCTCCAGCGCTCGCACATGTGCAGTAGCAAGAAATCTGGACATAGTCTCCAGTGCTCGCAGCAACCGTAACACCGTCCACAACTACTCAGCGGTGTGACTCACATTTCCCATACATTTCAAAGTAAACATTTGACCGCCTGATGGCATTGAGCTCTGCTGCCAGCATAGTAAGGAGGTGTGTGGGATTCCATGTGCGCAGCTACAAGGAAGGGTGGCCTGAACACACAGGGTTTGGGCCAAGGTGGAGGACCCAGACGTGGTTGAGGAGGCAGAAACAGTGTATTAACTTCTACATACAGAGGAAGGATTGACACAACTCGTGGGACAGCAAGACTTGTACAGCAGACCCTTCTCCATCTCTCCCCATAGTAACCCATTGCCCAGTCAGCGACATGTAATGCCCCTGTCCATGCTTACTAGGCCAAGTATCTGTGGTGAAATGCACCCTGTCACACAGTTTCTCAAAGAAGCGGTGATGTTTGGTGCGACATGCTGGTGTAGCACGGGCACGCCTTTGTTTGAGAAGGAGCGGCGCCTGGACATCGGCTCTTGGGGCACTGCGATGGGCATAAGGTCTTAAAAATCCTCGGTTAAAAAGGTTGGAAAGGCAGCATTTCGGTAGCCAACAGTTTGCAGATGATGAAAGTCAACCTCTAAGCCATGTCATGCCCTTCTAAAAGCATGTAAAACACAGCAAGGGGATTCCAACCACAGTCTCCCTTGTTTCCAAAAATTGGTCCACACACACCCCACTTGACTGGCTTCAGTTGACCCCCATTTTCAAGATGAAAAAGATGCTTTGCATGAAGCACTCTCAAAAATACACGTGCCTTTCGCCTCCCCTGGATGACCTAGGGGAAGAAAAGTCCTCTGAGAGCCATGACTTCCTCATCTTGGTGAACGTTAGTATGTCCACATTGTCAGTGGACAGACGCGTGTGCTTTTCTGTCTGCACACCCCCAGCAGCACTGAAGACACGTTCTGAGAGAACGCTGGCTGCGGGACACGACAAGATCCCCAAGGCGTATGTGGCGAGCTCAGGCAATTTATACAGATTGGAAGCCTAAAATGAGCAGGGCACAAGTTGCACAGTAATGGCATCGATGTTCCCTTGCATATACTCATATATCTGTGTCCCCTCCTCTTTTTCCTCATCCAGCTGTTTAGTTTTTGCATGAGTATTTGTCCTTGTCACTTTCCCATTTCTTTGTGTTGTCTTGGGAGTTGTTTGGCTCCTTTTGGACAACTTTGAGGGTGTTTTCCAGGTGTTTGTGATTGCCTCCCATTGTTTTCAATGCTGTTCGAGAGGTTCGTCGAACGGGGCACCATTCGACGAACCGAACCAAACTCGAACTCTACGGGGGTGGCTCATTTCTACTTACGACATGGACTCTGCTGCTGTGGACCCGGGGAGAGTGGGTGCAGATTCATTGCACCCACACTCCTCACATGGAGGGTCTGCACTCCTAGAAAATGGGGGATACGTTCCCTGAGCGTGTCCTCCCATATTCTAGATGGTCCAGAGTCATCGTGGGACCCCCTTATTTTTTTCCCCACAATAAATTGGTGAAAGAGGGAATGTTTTGAGGAGTGTTTTTTCAAATACATTTTTTTTGTCTATTTTTTTTGTTAGTACTGACAGTTTGTGATGTCAGGTATCTGATAGACGCCATGACATCACAAACTGCTGGGCTTGATGTCAGGTGACTTTACAGCTAGTATCAACCCCATTTATTACCCCATTTGCCACTGCACCAGGGCACGGGATGAGCTGGGGTGAAGCGCCAGGATTGGCGCATCTAGTGGATGCGCCACTTCTGGGACGTCTGCAGCCTGCTATTTTTAGGCTGTGAAGGGCCAATAACTATGGACCTTCCAGCCCTGAGAATACCAGACCACAGCTGTCCGCTTTACCTTGGCTGGTGATCCAATTTGGGGGGACCCTACTTTTTTTTTGTAATTATTAATATTTATTAAATAATTATAAAAAAAGAGCCTGGCTGCCAGCCTTTGGTTTTCAGGCTACAGCAGTCTGCTTTATCCTAGCTGGCTATCAAAAATGGGGGGAACGGGGAAGCAAAACGGGGAGTTGACCATGTGCCAGAGCATGTCGCCGGTACACGGCGATACACAAACGTGCACCGTGTACCGGAGAGTGCAATGACAGGACCTAGCATGATGTCAAAGCCATGTGACCAGTCTGTAGCCAATGATATAATAGACAGGTGACTGGTCACATGGCTATTTTGATGTCACGATAGGTCCTACATCACTGCTGGTTACCGGGAGCACGCAGCGATTACGATGGAAAAGCGGCGGGAGACAGAGTGCAGGACGCATCGCGGGCACCGGTAAGTGTTATGGCAATGTTTATTAACTGTATGTGTACATTTATGATGTGTTTTTATGTGTTTGTGATTGCCTCCCATTGTTTTCAATGGGGTTTGAGAGGTTGGTCGAACGGCTCATCGAACGGGACACCGGTCGACGAACCTAACAGAACTCGAACTCCAGGGGGGTGGCTCATCTTTACTTACTACAGAGATATGGGAATAGAACCGCGCTTACTACAGACATACGAGATCAGAACCAAGCTTACTGCAGAGATAAGGGAGCAGAACCGAGCTTACTACAGAGATAAGGGTGCAGAACTGAGCTTACTACAGAGATACGAGATCAGAACTGTGATTACTACAGAGATAAGGGAACAGAACCAAGCTTACTACAGAGATATGGGAGCAGAACCAAGCTTACTACAGAGATAATGGAGCAGAACCGAGCTTACTACAGAGATATGGAAGTAGAACCGAGCTTACTACAGAAATACAGGAGCAGAACCGAGATTGCTACATAGCTACGGGAACAGAACCGAGCCTACTATAGAGATATGAGAGCAGAACCAAGCTTACCACAGAGATATTTGAGCAGAACCAAGCTTATTACAGAGATACGGGAGCAGAACCGAGCTTACTACAGAGATGCAGGAGCAGAACTGAGATTACTACATAGCTACGGGAACAGAACCAATCCTACTACAGAGATTCAGTAGCAGAACTGAGCTTACTGTATCCATACAGGAACAAAATTGTACTTACTCAGTCTACTACATGGAAACAGCAACAGAACCAAGCCTCATACATAGCTACGGGAACAGGACAAGCTTACTGCATAGACATAGTACCAGAACTAAGCTTGCTGCTTAAATATGGTATAGAACTGATCTTACTATATAGATATAGGAGCAAAACCACGCTTACTACATAGATACAGTACCGTAACCCAGTTAACTATATGTAAAACAATTACAAAGATTCTCCTACATTTTCAATGTTAAACTCATGTGGAACACGGATGGTACATGGACTGTTCACTGATGGTCATGTATTTCTATGTATTGTCAAGCTTTTTTGTTTAATTATGATGTTGTTCATTTATAATGATTACATGTGATGTTATGTTATTTCTATGGATTTTTCCATGTGTCAATTTTTTGCCTTTTCTTTTGCCCTTACTTTTTTTACTGCTGATTTCATGTCCACTTAATAATTTTTTAATTACATTATTAATGAATAATTAATTTTTATTCAAGATGTTCTCATCCGCATTTTCTCAATATTAGCCCTAATTGTATTGCTCTGACGCAGGTTTTGTATTGTGTTCTGGCTGTTAGCCATTGGTCATTGGCCTTTCTTTGAGCAATTTTTTGATCTTTTTAAGTATTGTTCTGACATTTTTCACTGCTTCCTTGCCTTACCTTTCTTTTACTACCTGTTTAGCTGTTTTGGATCCTGCTGGGGGCCCACACTGGACACTGAACAAGTTGCCCATGTCTTCAACTTATTCCCACACAGCACACCTTTCTGCAAATGCCCTCTCAGTGTGCTTGGACATTGTCTACAGGCCACACTCCTCCGGCAAGTCAGATTGGGCTCTCAAGGTGTAGCGAGAAAGCTTGCAAGCTCTATCACCCGCTACCCTTGCAGGGTGTATTGAGAAGGCTCTAAAACAGCTCTTTCACACAATAGACCAGCTGACTAAAGCAGGAAGGACCAGGTGTGATAGTCCTCTCACCTACTAGACCAGCTCCATGTAAGTGGGAAGGCCATCTGCTGTCTCATCCACTTAGACCTGATGTGCAGTTGGGTACACCACGCTGATCTTTTTTTCTTTCCTGTTCATCAACCATACACTGAGAAGCAGGCAAACACATGCACTGTTGACCAAAACAATCACTTCCAAATATGCACAGTTTTCTTTCAGTTTCCACTAAGGTTGTCCAAATGTTATGTTCACATTAAAACCTAACGGTCTCCAATTTTTCTTCACAAGATATTACAGTAGCGCAGACAAAAAGCAAAACAATGCTCAGCTCACTTCTGATAAGCAGGCAGAAACTCACGCAGCGATTCACTCGCTCCTCCCAAGAGCAGCAGCAGTACACAGGTTGTTTACCAAAAGTCTTATCTCATAGAAGAATTTGTCCAAACCCAGCTTTCCCAAAACATCCAACTTTTCTAGTACCCACTAATATACACAATCCCCAAGCAGAAAATTGAGACTACGTATGTACCTTCACAGCACCAATATTCTACTGAAAGGAAACAAATACTTTGCTATAAAATGTTCATCTCCATTTTGAGGGGAAGGATCATACGGTATCTCACTATAAGGACAGATCACAGGACCATTTGTCCACTCATTCATTGATTCCAGAATCTTATAAAACATTACACCTTCCATGGATGGGGTTTTATCAGGTAACCTCACATGTACATTAAATTATCTAAACCACTCTTGTCCTCCTAGACAGACTCTGATGATGGGAAAAGTACATACAGTATGTCAGGTACCCACATAAACATTTTATATGGCTCTGCCCCTTGACATTTCACAACCAGAACATCTTTTCACATTGCACAGTATGGCCTATAACCATTAATTTATATGTGCATATTATTACACATAATCCCTTATCTCAATTACTCATCACTTGTTATTCAAAGGCTTCTTATGAATATACAACATTAACAACAACTTACAGCCTGTCTACTCTATCGAGGAATTAGCATTAAACCACTATGAACACATATCCCAAGACCAGTGTGTTGCCCATCTAAGATGGCCACAGCAAAACACAGCAAATATACTTGTACAGAGCCTGTCCCAATTCTGTACCACCATACTATGCAATCAGTTAATAGACAGACAACAGATTATCTTATTACTCTATTTTTCAACTCTCATTCAGACATGCATGAAAGACACAATACTCACTGGCAGGGGCTGGCTGGGACATTATAGCCTGGGGGCAATCATAAGGCAGTGGCCTTGAAGTTGTGGCAGCCCACCTTTAGTCTGTTTATTTCTGGCTACTGCAATAAAGCAGCAGTTGTAACAGGCTTTATGAACAGTCTCGTACATATATATGGTAACAGAACCACATTTATTGCTTACATAGATACTGCATCAGAACCAAGCTTACTACATAGATATGGGAACTGCAAGGAGCTTACTATAGAGATATGGGAATAGAACCGAGCTTACTACAGACATACGAGATCAGAACTAAGCTTACTACAGAGATATGGGAGCAGAACCGAGCATACTACAGAGATAAGGGTTCAGAACTGAGCTTACTACAAAGATACGAGATCAGAACTGAGCTTACTAAGGAGATAGGGGAACAGAACCGAGCTTACTACAGAGATATGGGAGCAGAACCAAGATTATTACAGAGATAAGGGAGCAGAACCCAGGTTACTACAGAGATAAGGGTGCAGAACCGAGCTTACTACAGAGATAAGGGTGCAGAACCAAGCTTACTATAGATAGAAGGTGCAGAACCGAGCTTACTACAGTGATACGGGATCAGAACTGAGCTTACTACAGAGATAATGGAGCAGAATCGAGCTTACCCCAGAGATATGGAAGTAGAACCGAGCTTACTACAGAAATACAGTTGCAGAACCGAGATTGCTACATAGCTATGGGAACAGAACCGAGCCTAGTACAGAGATATGAGAACATAACCAAGCTTACTACAGAGATATTTGAGCAGAACCAAGCTTATTTCAGAGATACGGGAGCAGAACCAAGCTTACTACAGAGATACAGGAGCAGAACTGAGATTACTACATAGCTACGGGAACAGAACCAAGCTTACTACAGAGATTCAGGAGCAGATCTGAGCTTACTGTATCCATACGGGAACAAAATTTTACTTACTCAGTTTACTACATGGAAACAGCAACAGAACCAAGCCTCTTACATAGCTACGGGAACAGTACATGCTTACTGCATAGACATAGTACCAGAACTAAGCTTGTTGCTTAAATATGGTATAGAACTGATCTTACTATATAGAAATAGGAGCAAAACCACGCTTAATACATAGATACAGTACCGTAACCCAGTTAACTACATGTAGAACAATTACAAAGCTTCTCCTATATTTTCAATGTTAAACTCATATGGAACACGGATGGTACACGGACTGTTCACTGATGGTCATGTATTTCTATGTATTGTCGAGCTTTTTTGTTTAATTATGATGTTGTTCATTTATAATGATTACATGTGATGTTATGTTATTTCTATAGATTTTTCCATCAGTCAATTTTTTGCCTGCCCTTTTGTTTTCTTTTGCCCTTACTTTTTCTACTGCTGATTTCATATCCACTTAATAATTTTTTTATTACATTATTAATGAATAATTAATTTTTATTCAAGATGTTCTCATTCGTATTTTCTCAATATGAGTCCTAATTGTATTGCGCTGACGCAGGGTTTGTATTGTGTTTTGGCTGTTAGCCATTGGTCATTGGCTTTTCTTTGAGCAAGGTTTTGGATCTTTTTAAGTATTAGTCTGACTTTTTTCACTGCTTCCTTGCCTTCTTTTTCTTGTACTACCTGTTTAGCTGTTTTCCATACTGCTAGGGGCCCACACTGCACACTAAACAAGTTGCTCATATCTTCAACTTATTCCCACACAGCACACCTTTCTGCAAATGCCCTCTCAGTGTTCTTTAACAGAGAGCACAAGAGAGAGGTGTTCAATGCCGCGCCAATAGATCACTTCAGAAGATGTTCAGATCAGTGTCACTTTATTGTCATTCAGGTCGACGCGTTTCTGGGGCATCTGCCCCCTTCATCAGGACCACCAGAAAAAGAAATAACATCCAATCGCATTATGTATTGCGAGTTTTAATTAGGTCACCTGACCTGCACCATGTATATGTGTGTACAGATATATATATAATTTCTACATATGTGTTTTGTCCGGTTTGACAGAATTTCAATATAACGTGGGCTTCATGTTTTATATTTATACACGCTGCTGGATTTGGTGCCTTTTGTGGGGACCGATTTTTCATTACACCGGTGTGGAGTGAGCTTCCCCGGTGGGCGAAATAGCGTTTGTCGAAGTTGGATATATCACTGATCGTGCCTTTTCTTCCCCGAGTATATATACGAATGAGTGTCCCCTTTACACCCCTGGTCTTCCCCGTTATTGTAATTGTCGGGTGGAGTTCAGCGGGGGTACTTTTTTTGTCCTGTTTTCTTGCTTGGCCCTGGGTTTGGGACTAGTCTGTACTTGGTTAATTTGTGTCTTTGGTGGGTTCACTGTTCTTTTATGTATTTTGGTATGCATGTACTTCCCATGTATCTGCTTTAAGTCCTGAGTAGGGGTGTGGGTAATGCTCCTTCCATCTATATATTTATATATTTATATACTTAAGGATTAGGTTTGAAGTTTTTACTTCTGCCTGTTCGTCTCACACGGGTGGCCCTGAGACACGTCTCGGCTTCGTTGTGTGTCTAATCACTATTGGGATCTGTGGCGGTAATCATACGTTAGTCTGATCATTGTGTGATCAGGATTATGTTCTCGGTTTATTCAAATAGCGAGGGTCATATGGGTGTAATCTGTTGGTGCGGTGTTACAGAGACCCATAGGGGCCGAGCATGCGTAGTGGGTTTGGTTCCCACGCTCTTGCCCTCCCGTGAACTTGTGCCGGCTCATTATCTGAGATTGGATGTTATTTCTTTTTCTTCTTTTTCTGGTGGTCCTGATGAAGGGGGCAGATGCCCCAGAAACGCGTCGACCTGAATGACAATAAAGTGACACTGATCTGAACATCTTCTGAAGTGATCTATTGGCGCGGCATTGAACACCTCTCTCTTGTGCTCTCTGTTATCTACCATATTGGTGGCTGCAGCCCTGGATCGGTTGATATATGCGATTATAGTAGTTGTGGCTTCTCACAACTACATTTGGTGAGTAGTTTTACTCCCCTATCCCCACCCCTTACATATTGGGGTAAGACCCTATTGCGCTTGTTTTTCCACAGCTGTCTTTTCTCTCAGTGTTCTTTGACATTGTCTACAGGCCACACTCCTCTGGCAAGTCAGATTGGGTTCTGAAGGTGTAGCAAGAATGCTCGCCAGCTTTCTCACCCGCTGCCCTTGCAGGGTGTATTGAGAAGGCTCTAAAACAGCTCTCTCACCCAATAGACCAGCTGACTAAAGCAGGAAGGACCAGGTGTGATAGTCCTCTCACCTACTAGACCAGCTCCATGTAAGTGGGAAGGCCACCTGCTGTCTCACCCACTTAGACCCGATGTGCAGTTGGGTACCCCACGCAGATCCTTTTTTTCTTTCCTGTACATCAACCATACACTGAGAAGTAGGCAAACACATGCACTGTTGACCAAAACAATCACTTCCAAATAGGCACAGTTTTGTTTCAATTTCCACTAAGGTTGTCCAAATGTTATGTTCCTGTTAAAACCTAACGGTCTCCGGTTTGTCTTCACAAAATATTACAGCAGCGCAGACAAAAAGCAAAACAAAGCTCACGTCTGATAAGCAGGCAAAAACTCACACAGCGGTTCAATTTCTCCTCCCAACAGCAGCAGCAGTACACAGGTTGTTTACCAAGAGTCTTATCTCATAGAAGAATTTGTCCAGACCCAGCTTTCCCAAAACATCCAATGATCTAGTAGCCACTAATATACACAATCCCCAATCAGAAAATTGAGACTACCTATTAGGGTGACCGCAAAAAATCGATGTCGCTCTTTTGTCCGTCTGGACCCCACAAACGATTCCCCTTTCCAGATATTGAGATAGCCAAAATTTGAGCTCAATCAAACGTCGCTCAAAGTTTGAAAAAATCCAAATTTTTGGCCAAAAAGCTGACATATGGAGCCATAACTCCAGAATGGTAAATAATAAAAACACGCTTAATATCTCAAAAGAAAGCTAATGTTGTTCTTCAAAATTTATATTTTATACATAATTGTTGTTATTTTAAGTCAAACTGAGTTACAACAGCTTTAAGCCCCAAGAACGTGACCTGGTACCACTAGGAGCATACTTCGTTTATTTTGTTATTAAGTGATAAATTTTGGGGTTTTTTTGGTATATTTTTGAGTTTAAAGTAGAAATATAACAAAAAAACAAGTAATACTGATAAGTCTAATGACATTTTTTATTTTAAAATATAAAAATGAGGTATATAATACATGCAAAACAGACACAGAAAAGATACAGACGTAGTACCTACATGAGTCGATAATTTTACATAGTTATCTAATCTATTCTAGAGCTTTTATTAAAGTAGTTTTTGAAACGTCAGAATATAATGCTCGGCATTTGCTTACAACTTGCAGGACATATTGCTTTTGTTTTTCATCTTTTGTCAGAAGGTCGTTAAAGTCGGTTATTAATTTAACACCACGCTCAGCCATATCATTAACTACTTTTAATGTTTTGACAATTTTCAATCCTTCTTGGAAGTCATTATTTTGAGGCCAGGTGTTTGGATTTTGTCTTAGGAAATCTGTTTTTATATTAAATCGGTCAAAGAATGTAAATGTTTCTTTGGTAAGTAAATTTACCAATCCTCCATCAACTACCTCTTTTAATTTTTCTTTCCTAACTTTTGGAAAACAACCCTAGTGTGCTCTGATGGTTCATCTGTACTACTGAGCAATTTATTAGCCATTAACAACTTTTCATCGTCTGTAATGGTGGGTCAAAAAAAACGATAATCCCACCAACTCTGCATTAAAATACCACAAATGGTTTGAAAATTTGGTCAGGGCTATTTCTGCAATGTCGTTGTCACATTCTTTATAGTCTAACAGACTATGTAAAATACCTTAATCTTGCTTTGGCGCAAGATGAGCTTTTGGAGCATTGAACCAAGCTTTACAATAAATTTTAACTAGGAAAACAGAAATGGCACGCACAGAACTTTCTTCTTCTTTAGACATCTTAAATTGTTGACGAAAAATGAACATTTTTAAGCAGTAAATAGCCTTTGCCATCCACCTAGCGTGATGAATGGCTCCTGGAGTTCGAAAACCCACAACATTGCCGTCTAGTGATCCAACAAATACGGGAACCAACTGCAACAGCTCCTTATAGTCATCTCTGGGCTGGCTCTCAGTTAATTTGGTCTCGAATTCAGCAGTAACATTTGCAATTACTTCTGGAGTTAGCTGCTTTTGTATTAGATTGTCACTGATACCTGTGTCATATTTTCCTTTGTCTATCTTGGGCCAATATTCATTAATTTCAATAAAATATTTTCAAATATCTTTTAAAATAATACTATAATAGCTATAAAAACAATAACACACACACTTGGAAAATTTTAAAAAAAACGTTAAAATATCTTCACTGGATAATTGTTCGATCTAACCAGCTCAAAGGCACTTTAGAAACTAAACTGAATAAATAAAAGGTCGGTTGTACGCTGAAGTAAAATCACCATCCCTAAAATAGAAATTACATGCACCCTGTGTGTAACATATAAATTTTGAAGAACAACATTAGCTTTCTTTTGAGATATTAAGCGTGTTTTTATTATTTACCGTTCTGGAGTTATGGCTCCATATGTCAGCTATTTGGCCAAAAATTTGGATTTTTTTCAAACTTTGAGCAATGAGCAGCACGGGTTAACGTCGTTTGATCGAGCTCAAATTTTGGCTATCTCAATATCTGGAAAGGGGAATCGTTTTGTGGGGTCCAGACGAACAACATTCCGACATTTCCCCCCCTATGAGATCCGGTCACCCTACTACCTATGTACCTTCACAGCACCAATATTCTACTGAAAGGAAACAATTACTTTGCTATAAAACGTTTGTCTCCATATTGAGGGGAAGGATCATATGTAGGGATGAGTGAATGTACTCGCCACTATTCGGTAGTCAACAGATAATGGGGTATTTGAGGTATTTGCTATCTGACGGCTAATATGTGTTCGCTCCGATACTTTCATTTTCATCTCTGGACTTCCTGCCACCTTTTTCCAGCCAATGAACACATCTGATGTTGCTTGCCCTCACAGTAACGCCGTAGCCATCTTTTAAGTGGTGTTACTGTGATTGGCTTGGCCGTACAACGTCATAGGGGCTATGTAATCCATCGGCCATTTTGGTCAGTCGGTCTCTCTCTCTCTTTCTTACTCACTGATCATAGGCATGGCGCTGCACTGCTGTCACACTGTGGCGGGTTCTCCAGCTTTTGAAAATGCCGACTGCTCATTATTCTATCTCGTATTCCCTGTTCCCCCTCCACCGGCGCCTATGATTGGTTGCAGTCACACACGCCCCCATGCTGACTGACAGATGTTTCACTGCAACCAATCACAGCTGCCTGTGGGCAGGTCTATATCGTGTAGTAAAATAAATAAATAAATAATTTAAAACAATGGTCCTCCCCTAAATGATACCCAGCCGAGGTAAGCATACAGCAGCGGGCCGGTATTCTCAGGCTGGGGGGGCATGGGCCATGGTTACGGTCCCCCCTCTCGCAGACGAGAATATCAGCCCTCTGCTGCCCCGAGAATGTTGCATTCATTTGATGCGACTGTCCCGGCGTGTTAACAGCTCTTCCCGATTGCCGTGATGCGGTGGCAATCGGGGTAATAAGGAGTTAAAAGACCTTCTGTCACCACTTTATTAAGCCCCCCAAATATCCAGCTGCTGCGTAATCCACACTGATTCAGGGATGTCTGTGAGCGAGTGCTCAATGCAGCCTCATTCCATGAACGATGCTGCAGGGGTAACTCCAGATCATTTCTAACAGTCGGTGATGTCAACACATTACCGCTCGCGAGAACTTCAGTGCCGCTGTAAAGCACAACTCAGAGTGACGTCACTGACCGGCAGTGACCCTGCGAGAACTCATATTCAAGCTCCCGCAGAGTCACTGCTCCATCACACATACTGTTGGGGGGGGGGGGACACATACATCACAAATAGAAGCTGTAATATCATCTATCTATCCTTCTATACATCCATCCATCTATCTATCATCTATCCATCTATCTATCCATCCATCTTGTGAGACTGTGACCGGGGTTATCTATGACGGCCGGTATGTCTCGCCCCGGTTGTGCTCACTCCATGATAGAAAGTAAATCCACTCTAGGGTTAATGCTGTTTTCCTACAGGCTGAAGGAAGGGTTAAATAGAATCAGGAACAAGGGCAGGTGTGCCGGGTGTGGGGGAGTGAACACAACTCCCTGAGTTCTCTGCTGGAGAGACACATGTATATTGTTGTGGACTTTTGTTTGGACATTAAACCGTGTGCTGTGAACCTTAATGCCTGGATCCCGTGTCTTCTGCTGCGCAGCCGACCACGCTACCTCACATATGGTGGAGAATCGGCGGGCATGACAGCCGGTGAGGTGTAGCATCCATCCCTGGTGACCCAGCAGCACATGTCCTGGATTCGAGCGGCTATACTACAGCCCAAACCCGGTGACGCCATGGAGGACATACTAAGGCAGCAGCAACAGACTAATGCACAGCTACAAGAGGCTAATGCACAGCAGCAACAGACCAATGCACACCTGCTCCGGGCGTTGGAACGTCAGCAGCAATCCTTGCAAGCGCAGGACACAAGGCACCAAGAACAGCTGGTTCAGGCCAATGCACGTCAGCAGCAATCCTTACAAGCGCAGGAAAAAAGGCACCAAGAACAGATGGTTCTCCTGGCCAAGTCGATCCGTGCCGGATCAGCAGCAACAACCCCGGGACCGGGTGACGACGGCAGCGTCCGGAAAGCGGTGAGACAAGCATTACAAAAGATGACCCCGGGGGATGATGTGGAAGCGTTCCTGGCGGTGTTTGAGCGGGTGGCCGAGCGGGAAAAGCTGCCGACCCCCAGTGGGCTGAGGTATTGTCGCCCTATCTGATGGGGGAACCCCAAAAAGCGTACCTGGACCTCTGTACCGAGGACGCCATTGACTATGTGACCCTGAAAGCCGAAATACTGGCTCGGTTGGGGGTGAATACCTATGTACGGGCTCAGCGGGTAAATCAGTGGTTCTATGAGGAAGCCAAACCCGTACGCTCCCAGGCCTATGACTTGTTGCATCTTGTAAAAAAATGGTTGCAGCCTGACACTCTGAGCCCGGCGCAAATGGTGGAAAGGGTAGTAGTGGATCGTTTTGTGCGCACTTTACCCGTCACCGTTCAACGGTGGGTAGGACAGGGTGACCCGAGTACCCTGGACCAATTAGTGTCCCTGGTAGAGCGGCATGTGGCTACGCAGGACTTGATACGGGACACTGAGACTTTGCGTACTGCCCGTCGGTCCGGCCCCTCCAAGCCTAGGGCCAAGGACCCACCGCTGACACCGGTGCAGGAGTCCCCTACCGTCCCGTCTGAGGCCGCGGCCGTCATTCCTGAGGTCCGGAAGGTTCTGTACCCTAAACAACAACCCGTCAAGGGGGTTTCCGTCTCCATTAGATGTTGGCGGTGCCAGCGGGTGGGACATATGGAAGCCCAGTGTCCACTCACCACGGAGCCCATGGATTGTGGGGTTACCCGGCGGGGTTCAATGTATGCTCAGGTGGTGTATACCGCTGACCTGGTCTCCCCAGAGACGGAGCCCCACTTGTGCCAAATACAGGTGAATGGATGTCCGGTTACAGGATTGTTGGATTCCGGAAGCTTAGTGACCCTTGTGCGATCCACCTTGAGGGCTAAAGTAAAGGCCACAGGACGTACCGTGGGGGTGGTTTGCATACATGGGGACCGCCGAGACTATCCCACGGGGATTGTCACCATCACAGCACCTTGCGGTCAGGTGCAACATGAGGTGGGACTTCTTAACACTCTTCCCTATGACGTGATCCTAGGAAGGGATCTGCCCTATTTTTGGACTTTATGGAAGGGACCCCCTAAGTCTCCTCAGATATCGGTCAGTCCGGGACCTGAGCCCTACAATCCTGAATCCGGGACACCTGCCGTAGGGGTCCCCATGATAGGGACAGAATGTGAACCCGATAGGTCGCCCCTAGAGGTATTGGCAGGAGAGGCTGAGACGGTCGAACCCATCCCGGAGTTGGAGGCGTCCCCGGATACGTTTGGGACTGCCCAACTCCAGGACCCTACATTAATACATGCCCGGAGTCGGGTGACAGTAATTGACGGGGTGGCACAGCTGCCCGGTGCCCAGGTAAGGTATCCCCATTTCGCTCTTAAGCAGGATTTACTCTACCGGGTAGATGAAATACGGGGCGTGGGGGTAGAGCAGTTGGTGGTGCCCCAGCCGCATCGTCGGCAGGTCCTCGACTTGGCTCATAAACACCTGATGAGTGGCCACCTAGGGGTCAAGAAAACGCAGGAGCGAATATTGCAAAGGTTCTATTGGCCCGGAGTCTTTGGGGAGGTAAAACGGTTCTGCGAAACCTGCCCGGAGTGTCAGCTTACCGCACCCCTGACCCATTTTCGCAGTCCGTTGGTACCGTTACCCATTATAGAAGTCCCTTTTGAACGGATAGGGATGGATCTGGTGGGGCCCCTCGTAAAGTCCGCTCGAGGGCACCAACACATCCTAGTGATCGTTGACTATGCCGCCCGGTATCCCGAGGCGATACCTCTCAGACATACTGCAGCAAAGCTTATAGCTCGGGAGTTGTTTGCTGTGTTCTGCCGGGTGGGGTTGCCCAAGGAGATCCTTACGGATCAGGGGACCCCATTCATGTCTAAAGTGACCAAAGAGCTATGCCGGCCACTCCAGATCAAGCAGTTGCGTACGTCTGTGTATCATCCTCAAACGGACGGTTTAGTCGAGCGTTTCAATAAAACCCTGAAAACCATGCTCAAAAGGGTAATTTCAAAAGACGGGAAAGACTGGGATATGATGCTTCCCTATTTGATGTTTGCCATCCGTGAGGTGCCACAGGCATCCACGGGGTTTTCGCCTTTCGAATTGTTATACGGGCAACATCGCCGGGGATTGTTGGACCTGGCAAAGGAAACATGGGAGCAAGAGCCCACCCCCCATAAAAGTGTGATTGAACACATTTTGGGTATGCAGAACCGCATAAGCGCGGTCATGCCAATTGTGAAGGAGCATTTACAGGAGGCTCAGGCCGCGCAAAGCGGCCGCTACAATAGACAAGCCACCGTGCGGACCTTTAAACCCGGGGATCGGGTGTTGGTATTAATCCCCACGGCGGAGAGTAAATTCCTGGCTCAGTGGCAAGGCCCCTACGAAATAAAGGAAAAAGTCGGGGTGGTCAACTATAAGGTATTGCAGCCCGGAAGGCGGAAACCTGAACAAATATACCATGTCAACCTATTAAAACCTTGGCAGGAACGGGAAAGCCTGATGGCTGTTTTTTCCCCATCTCCCTCCTCTTCGGGTCGTTCACCTCCGGCTCCAGCGACCTCCGGAGAGGACGAACCGGAAGTAAGGATTGGAGAAGCCCTCACCAAGACTCAGAGGCGAGAGGCCAGACGGTTGGTTCAGCAGAACCCCGATGTCTTCTCCGAGCTGCCCGGTAGGACCAGTCTGATACGACATGATATTGTCACCGAGCCCCACCTGAAGGTACGCCTGAAGTCATACCGGGTACCGGAGGCTCGACGACAAGCCATATCGGAGGAAGTAAAGACAATGTTACGCCTGGGGGTCATCGAAAAATCCCGGAGTGAATGGGCTAGTCCGATTGTCCTAATACCAAAACCCGATGGCTCCTTAAGGTTCTGCAATGACTTTAGGAGATTGAACGAAATATCCAAGTTCGATCTCTACCCCATGCCCCAGGTGGATGAGCTGATTGATAGGCTGGGACAGGCGCGATACAGTTAGGTCCAGAAATATTTGGACAGTGACACAATTTTCGCGAGTTGGGCTCTGCATGCCGCCACATTGGATTTGAAATGAAACCTCTACAACAGAATTCAAGTGCAGATTGTAACGTTTAATTTGAAGGTTTGAACAAAAATATCTGATAGAAATTGTAGGAATTGTACACATTCCTTTACAAACACTCCACATTTTAGGAGGTCAAAAGTAATTGGACAAATAAATCAAACCCAAAAAAAATATTTTTATTTTCAATATTTTGTTGCGAATCCTTTGGAGGCAATCACTGCCTTAAGTCTGGAACCCATGGACATCACCAAACGCTGGGTTTCCTCCTTCTTAATGCTTTGCCAGGCCTTTACAGCCGCAGCCTTCAGGTCTTGCTTGTTTGTGGGTCTTTCCGTCTTAAGTCTGGATGTGAGCAAGTGAAATGCATGCTCAATTGGGTTAAGATCTGGTGATTGACTTGGCCATTGCAGAATGTTCCACTTTTTTGCACTCATGAACTCCTGGGTAGCTTTGGCTGTATGCTTGGGGTCATTGTCCATCTGTACTATGAAGCGCCGTCCGATCAACTTTGCGGCATTTGGCTGAATCTGGGCTGAAAGTATATCCCGGTACACTTCAGAATTCATCCGGCTACTCTTGTCTGCTGTTATGTCATCAATAAACACAAGTGACCCAGTGCCATTGAAAGCCATGCATGCCCATGCCATCACGTTGCCTCCACCATGTTTTACAGAGGATGTGGTGTGCCTTGGATCATGTGCCGTTCCCTTTCTTCTCCAAACTTTTTTCTTCCCATCATTCTGGTACAGGTTGATCTTTGTCTCATCTGTCCATAGAATAATTTTCCAGAACTGAGCTGGCTTCATGAGGTGTTTTTCAGCAAATTTAACTCTGGCCTGTCTATTTTTGGAATTGATGAATGGTTTGCATCTAGATGTGAACCCTTTGTATTTACTTTCATGGAGTCTTCTCTTTACTGTTGACTTAGAGACAGATACACCTACTTCACTGAGAGTGTTCTGGACTTCAGTTGATGTTGTGAACAGGTTCTTCTTCACCAAAGAAAGTATGCGGCGATCATCCACCATGGTTGTCATCCGTGGACGCCCAGGCCTTTTTGAGTTCCCAAGCTCACCAGTCAATTCCTTTTTTCTCAGAATGTACCCGACTGTGGATTTTGCTACTCCAAGCATGTCTGCTAACTCTCTGATGGATTTTTTCTTTTTTTCAGCCTCAGGATGTTCTGCTTCACCTCAATTGAGAGTTCCTTAGACCGCATGTTGTCTGGTCACAGCAACAGCTTCCAAATGCAAAACCACACACCTGTAATCAACCCCAGACCTTTTAACTACTTCATTGATTACAGGTTAACGAGGGAGACACCTTCAGAGTTAATTGCAGCCCTTAGAGTCCCTTGTCCAATTACTTTTGGTCCCTTGAAAAAGAGGAGGCTATGCATTACAGAGCTATGATTCCTAAACCCTTTCTCCGATTTGGATGTGAAAACTCTCATATTGCAGCTGGGAGTGTGCACTTTCAGCCTATATTATATATATAATTGTATTTCTGAACATGTTTTTGTAAACAGCTAAAATAACAAAACTTGTGTCACTGTCCAAATATTTCTGGACCTAACTGTATTTCACCACGCTCGACCTGACCAAGGGGTACTGGCAGGTGCCACTGACTGAGTCCGCTAAGGAGAAAACCGCTTTTGTTACGCCGGAGGGTCTCTTCCACTATGTTGTCTTGCCTTTTGGGTTACATGGCGCTCCGGCCACGTTCCAGAGGTTGATGGACTTAGTGCTGGAACCCCACCAGGCGTATGCATCAGCGTACCTTGATGACATCATTATTTACAGCTCCGATTGGCAGACCCACTTGGAACAGGTACAAGCGGTGGTGGACGCGCTTTGAACAGCCGGATTGACAGCCAATCCCAAGAAATGTGCGTTGGGACTCACGGAAGCCCGCTACTTGGGCTACGTGATAGGCCAAGGAGTGATTAAGCCCCAAATTAACAAGGTTGAGGCGATCCAGAAGTGGCCTAGACCCCTGACCACGAAGCAGGTTAGGGCCTTCCTGGGTATCGTGGGGTACTACAGGAGGTTTGTAAAGGATTTTGCGGGACTATCAGCCCCCTTGACGGACCTTCTCAAAGGCAAGAAGTCCGTCATGGTGCGCTGGACTCCGCAGGCCGAGGACTCCTTCCGGGCCCTGAAGGGGGTCCTGTGCGGACAGCCCGTTCTCGTACACCCTGATTTCCGGAAGGAGTTCATAGTACAGACTGACGCCTCAGAGGTCGGCCTGGGGGCAGTGCTGTCTCAGGTGGTTCAGGGGGAGGAACACCCCGTCACCTTCTTAAGTAGGAAGCTCACCCCTCCCGAGCGGAATTATAGCGTAGTGGAGAAGGAGTGCCTGGCGATCAAGTGGGCCTTGGAGTCCCTACGCTATTACCTGCTGGGACGGCAGTTTCGCTTGGTGACGGATCACTCTCCACTGGTCTGGATGAGGTCCGCCAAGGAACGGAATGCCCGGGTTACCCGGTGGTTCCTTTCTCTGCAGAACTTCCGGTTTACGGTTGAACATAGGGCAGGTAGGTTGCAGGGCAACGCCGATGCCTTGTCCCGCGGCCCGTGTTTGATGGCGGGAGTTCAACCCCGCACGCTTGAACTGAGGGGGGGGGTATGTGAGACTGTGACCGGGGTTATCTATGACGGCCGGTATGTCTCGCCCCGGTTGTGCTCACTCCATGATAGAAAGTAAATCCACTCTAGGGTTAATGCTGTTTTCCTACAGGCTGAAGGAAGGGTTAAATAGAATCAGGAACAAGGGCAGGTGTGCCGGGTGTGGGGGAGTGAACACAACTCCCTGAGTTCTCTGCTGGAGAGACACATGTATATTGTTGTGGACTTTTGTTTGGACATTAAACCGTGTGCTGTGAACCTTAATGCCTGGATCCCGTGTCTTCTGCTGCGCAGCCGACCACGCTACCTCACAATCTATACATTATCTATCTATCAATCTATGTATCAGATAGATAGATAGATACATACATAGATAGATAGACGGATAGGAGGATAGATAATGGCTAGATAGATAGATAATGGATAGATAGAGATAGATAATGGATTGATAGCTAGATGAATAGATGGATAGATAGATAGATAGATAGATAGATAATTGATAGATAGATAATGGATAGATAATTGATAGATAATGGATAGATAAATAGATGGATAGATAGAAGGATAGATGGATAATTGATAGATAGATAAATAGATAGATAATGGGTAGATAGATAAAACACCAAAAAACCCTCTGTCACCACTTTGTTAACCCCCACATATATCCAGGTCCGGCAAAATCCACACTGATTCAGCGACGTCTGTAAGCAAGTGCTCAATGCAGCCCCATTCCATGAACGATGCTGCAGGGGTAACTCCTGGTAATTTCGCACAGTCGGGAATGTCAACATATTACCGCTCGCGAGAACTTCAGTGCTGCTGTAAAGCACAACTCAGAGTGACGACACTGACTGGCAGTGACCCTGCGATAACTCAGATCCAAGCTCCCGCAGGGTCACATACTGTTGGGGGGGGACACATACATCACAAATAAAAGCTGTAATATCAACCCATCTATCTATCTATCTATATATCTATCCATTATCTATCTATCCATCTATCCACCCATCTATCCATCTATCTATCTATCTATCTATCTATCTATCTATCCATTTGATAGTAAGATTGATAGATAGATAGACAGATAGATAGATATATAGATAGAGGGATAGATAGATAGACGGATAGATAGATAGATAGAGGGATAGATAGATGGATAGAAAGATGATAGATAGAGGGATAGATGGATAGATAGATAGATAGATAGAGGGATATATAGATAGAGGGATAGATAGAGAGGTATGTCAATGACTGGAGGACCGACATCAGCACTTCAAAGAAACTGACCACATACCAGAGTCTACAGAGAGACTACAGACTGGCCCCATATCTGGAAAAACTCCCAGACCCCAGGGACCGCTGAACGCTGAGCCGATATAGACTCAGTGCCCACAGTCTAGCCATTGAATCCGGCCGACAGAGGCAAAGCTATAAGCCCAGGGAGGACAGACTGTGCCAACACTGACCTGGAGGCCCTGGAGGATGACACCCACTTCCTGCTACACTGCACCAAGTACTCAGGAGTGAGGGACACTCACTTCAGGAGACTCTCCTACCTCTTCCCGGATTTCAGCTCCATGAAGGAGGAAGAGAAAACATATATCCTGCTGGGGGAAGAAGAGAGCGCAGTGGAGATAGCAGCGCGGTATGTGAGCGAATGTCATAGACTTCGAGAAAGAGAACTATGATAAGCCATGGACTTCCATAGCCCCCCATTCCAGATGTGGCCCCCCAGACCCCACCCTGGATGTGCCCCATCCATTCTTCCTACAGTCCCCACCCTAGATATGCCCCATCATAAGCCATGGACTTCCATAGCTCCCACCCTAGATGTGCCCCCACAGTCCCCACCCTGGATGTGCCCCATCCATCCTTCCTACAGTCCCCACCCTAGATATGCCCCATCATAAGCCATGGACTTCCATAGCTCCTACCCTAGATGTGCCCCCACAGTCCCCACCCTGGATGTGCCCCATCCATCCTTCCTACAGTCCCCACCCTATATATGCCCCATCATAAGCCATGGACTTCCATAGCTCCCACCCTAGATGTGTCCCCACCCTGGATGTGCCTCATCCATCCTTCCTACAGTCCCCACCCACCATCCCCACAGTCCCAGTCCCTAATGTACACTTGCTTTGGCAAAACAAATTTGTATTTGTTCCTGCCAATAAAGCTTATTTGATTTGATTTGATAGATGGATAGATGGATAGAGGGATAGATAGATGAATAGGTTGATAGATAGATAATGGATAGATAGATAGATGGATAGATAAATAATGGCTAGATAGATGGATAGGTGGATAGATATATAGATATATAGATAGATAATGGATTGATTGATAGAGGGATAGATAGATAGATAGATAGAGGGATAAATAGATAGACAGATAGATGGATAGCTGGATAGATAGATAATAGATGGATAGATACTGTAGATAGATAGATAAAAAGGATAGATATATAGATAGATGTATGGATAGATAGATAATGACTAGATAGATAGATAGATGGAAAGATAGATAATGGATTGATGGATGGATAGATGGATAGATAGATAAAAAAGGATAAATAGGTAGATAGATAGATCGATAGATAGATAGATAGACAGACAGACCGATGTCAAACACATATATAATGTCCCACCTCCCTGTATATTCTAAGCTGGCACCCTTAGTGACTTTCATGTAGCACTAAAGGGTGCCTAGCCTTGTATTTAGCCAAAAAAAAAAAATAATTAGAAAAAAAACGACGTGGGGTTCCCCCCCATTTTTGATAGCCAGATAGGGTAAAGCAGGTGGGTGCAGCCTGTAGACCACAGCTGGAAGCTTTACCTTGGTTGGGGATCCAATTTGGAGGGCCCCCAGGCTACTTTTTATAATTATTTATAAATAAATAATAAAAAAAAGTGGGGTTCCCCCCAAATTGATTCACCAGCCAAGATAAAGCGGACAGCTGTTGTCTGATATTCTCATGGTGGGAAGATCCATAGTTATTGGCCCTTCCCAACCTAAAAATAGCAGGCCACAGCCGCCCCAGAAGTGGTGCATCCATTAGATGCGCCAATTCTGGTGCTTTGTCCCAGGTCATCCCGTTGCCCTGGTGCGGTGGCAAATGGGGTAATAAATGGGGTTGATACCAGATGTGTAATGTCACCTGACATCAAGCCTGGCAGTTGGTGATGTCATGGTGTCTATCAGATATCCGACATCACCAACTGCCAGTACTAAAAATAGAAACAAAAATAGACGACAAAAAAAAAAATTATTTGACAAAACACTCCCCAACCTCTTTCTTTCACCAATTTATTGTAAAGAAAAAAACATCCCCTGTAATCCATTTTGGAAGTCCCACGACGACTCTAGACCTTCTAGAATATGGGGGGCACGCTCAGGGAATGTATCCCCCATTTTCTAGGAGTGCAGACCCTCCATGTGAGGAGTGTGGGTGCAAAGAATCTGCACCTTCCGTCCTCGGGTCACAGCAGCAATGTCAATGCAGCCAACACAGACGTTCTCTCTGAACACAGGAAGCTAAGCTTACAGCTGCTCTCTGCCCATGCGCCCAGCGTTTATTGTGAAGGAGGAGGGAACGCGGGGGATCAATGCTGCAAAAAGGTAAAAACACCAGGGGAACACCGGGAAACACCGGGGGGTATGGGGAGTGACTTAGCTGGACCCAGGGAGGTGTTTTCTGTCGCATGTGTCATGGCACATGCAACTGAAATAAGAGGAAGAGGGTGAATACGGGCAGTGCGTTGGTGTGCGCCCTGCCATCTTGGATGATCGGGGGGGCAGAAATGCAGTAAGGCACCTTCTATAGGCTGTGCCCATACTATTTCTGCCTTTTCCCATCCATTTCTGCCTCTTCCTCAGTCACCACAGCTCACCGACAGGTCCAACATGAAATTATTCTGGTGTCCCGTAGACTTGCATTGGGGGTCGATTATTCACGAATACTCGAATAGCGGCGAGGTATTCGCCGGATATTCGGCATAGCGAATAATAGGGTATTCGATCATCCCAAATCATATGGTATCTCACTATAAGGACAGATCACAGGACCACTTGTCCACTCATTTATTAATTCCAGAAACTTATGTAACAATACCCTTTCCAAGGATGGGGTCTTATCAGGTAACCTCACATGTAGGTTAAAATATCTAAACCGCTCTTATCCTGCTTGACAGACTCTGATGATGGGAAAAGAACTTATGTCAGGTATCCACATAAATATTTTATATGGCTCTGCCCCTTGACATGTCACAACCAGAACACCTTTTCCCATTGCACAATATGGCCTATAACCATGAATTTATATGTGCATATTATTACACAAAATCCCTTATCTCAATTACTACTTGTTATTCAAAGGCTTCTCATGAATATACAACATAAACAACAACTTACAGCCTGCCTACTCTATCTAGGAATTAGTATGAAACCTCTATGAACACACATCCCTAGACCAGTGTATTGCCCATCAAAGATGGCCACAGCAAAACACGGCAAATGTACTTGTACACAGACTGTCCCAATTCTGTACCACCATACTATGCAATCAGTTTATAGACAGACAACAGATTATCTTACGACGTAGCTATAAGAGATAATTAGGTCTCCAATGTTGAACACCCCTCTTAACAACTTTACTTAAAATAACGACATAACAACTTTATTGGGCGAATGGACAAAGCTTTTATTTAACCAGTATACATTTATCAAAACTTGCGGCTTAACATGCCACCCTTTTATTAAAACATAACTGATACATGTATACCTTCTTAACCAAAACAACCGATAGGTCTGTCTGTGAGGAAATAGGGATATATTTTGAGCTATTAAGCCATATTCCTATAGCCGCCATCTTGTCAAGGTACGTAAGGCCTAAGGAGGCTTCAATCAGTCTGCTAATTAACTTGAGGAAATTGTCTGTTAGCAGTGGTGTGACCCAAGGCAAACTCCTATGATATGGAAAGTAGATGTGCTGGTTAGTCCTTGGGAACAATAAAGGGAAGGAAGACCCCCCTCTGTGACGCTGCAGAAGAAGTGACAAACTAAATAGAGGCATCCTGTACAACTGAAACAGACAGGCACCAGGAATAAATGTTTAATATCTCATGAGCCTTGCTTCCTATAGACATGTCAAGCAGAAATATCGCATCCAGACATCTTGACGATTCTAACACATATTTTATATAGGTGTGGGACCTCTGTAGGTATCCCAAACTTGATATTGGCCAGTGGGGTACCAGCAGACTAGTCATGTGTCCTATCATTGTGAAGATAAAATCATAACTGTAAATATGAAAGCATTTTCGCCTGCCTTCGACATTCCCAGGCAAAGTTATGGTCAATAATCACTTTGGGATATTGTATCAGACCCAGGACAGGGGTGGGGCAGTACTCCCCTGTGAGGTCACTAGGTAGGAGGGTAAATGTCTTTTGATTTGCTTTTATTTCATGCAAAGTTATGAAAAAAAGATCATATGCCGTGACGTTTCGGCCAAACATAGGCCTTTAACAAACAAATGATCTAGTGGCGTATGCAGGGAATAAAGGTGATGAACAACAGGTTCATGGGTTGAGAATTGATAAACAGGGTATATACCTTTGCTAGTGCTCCAGTCAGGAGCTGTCTCATAACATGGTCAGATGCAATATTGTTAGATCACGACCTTATACTGTGATTTGAACAAAGAAAAGGGTATTGGGACCCTATATATTCCCATACAGGAAAAACACTGGTGAGCTATATGCCAAGGGGTTAGCCTCAAGTTCCTGGGTGGATTACAGTGGTAGTTCCCGTGGGGAGCAGAGGAGTCAGGTGAGTCCGGGTGCAGAGCGTGGTAGCAGACCACGTGGAGTCCTGTGTGACCGCTGTGTCACTGGGGCTTTAAATGGCGGTGGCCGGACACAGCGGTCACACAGGACTCCACGTGGTCTGCTACCACGCTCTGCACCCGGACTCACCTGACTCCTCTGCTCCCCACGGGAACTACCACTGTAATCCACCCAGGAACTAGAGGCTAACCCCTTGGCATATAGCTCACCAGTGTTTTTCCTGTATGGGAATATATAGGGTCCCAATACCCTTTTCTTTGTTCAAATCACAGTATAAGGTCGTGATCTAACAATATTGCATCTGACCATGTTATGAGACAGCTCCTGACTGGAGCACTAGCAAAGGTATATACCCTGTTTATCAATTCTCAACCCATGAACCTGTTGTTCATCACCTTTATTCCCTGCATACGCCACTAGATCATTTGTTTGTTAAAGGCCTATGTTTGGCCGAAACGTCACGGCATATGATCTTTTTTTCATAACTTTTCATGAAATAAAAGCAAATCAAAAGACATTTATCCTCTTTTTTTGATTGAGTGTGCCCGGGTTTATCTTCTGAATTTGACCTTATTTTTCCCGGAGGCACCCAGATTTATACTGTTGAGCCAGATCCTACCGTATACAAACTAGGTAGGAGGGGACATGGATTGTAGCCAGTTCGATATACACAGTACGGACACTTTTGGGTGTTCTTCTTTGGGTGGTCTCGTGTGGAGCACGTAGGGGAAGATCCAGGAGCCGTGTGGCCACACAGTGCCGCCCTGTGTCTGGTAGGAAATAAGGTAATTGATACATCTGTATACCTGCTTGTGATCCATAACCTACCTGTAAATGTATTCTGATAAATATACATATATATATATAATATATATACATATATATATATATAAATATTTTCTGTAAATTCCATATTGTATATATTGTAGTTTCTAGTGTGCCTTAGGCCGATTAAAATATATAACCTAATCTTCGGCGGTTCTGTTATGTCGATCCTGAATTCCACGTCTGTGTGCTCGGCGTAATAGTTATCGTAATCGATTGGTGGCAGCGAGTTTATGCCAAGGATCATTGTGGGGCAACCAGTGAGATCTGGGGGAGGTTTAGATATATTCCGTCCGCAGAGGTCGGGGGAATATATACCTTACTCTCACCAGGAACCCTTCAATCATCGGCATAGTAGAATAGCGGCCTCCTTGCTTATTGTCGGGCAATTCCATAATTGGCCTAATTATAAGAGGGGCATTAGAGAGTGCGTCACGTGCTCGGTCTGTCGGGTGGTGGAAAGGAGGGCTGTAACGTCCACTTCTTACCTCCCCCCAGCTGTTTGTGACATATTGGTGGCACAGCGGTGGAATCGAGATAATAGTGTGTGTGAGTGTGAGACCCATACTCCCAAACACTAAAGACTGCCAGTAGCAGCTGTGGCTGCTGGAGTCTTAAGACCAGCCCAACACTAGAGTGTCAGAGTGCAGATACTGTAAGGTGGGTGGGTGCATCAGGTGGCAGTTCTGTGTCAGTGACCAAAGTCTGCAAGAATGGCTGAGAACATCAGAAGCAAAGCTAACGAACTGGCCAATGCTATGGCCGGAGCCGAAGAGGTGGCAGACGGTGTTGTGTGCAGCAATGAGGAGGTTGTCCACGAGTCCTCTAGGAGCCCGACGCCAGAGAGCCGCTCTGCAGAGGACAGAGCAAAGCCTGGCAATTATGGACAAGGCGAGGAGGAGCCCACCCAAGGGTCCTCAAGGAGCCAGATGCCTGTCTTCCACCCTGCAGTGGACAGTGAATCACCAGGCTCTGCAGCGGGTCGCTCATCCCCTGGCTCTGCAGCGTGCCTGCAGATCACCACTTGCCAATCCACCGAGCCTGGCAGGCTCTGATGCCCTTCTACAAATGGCTATGGCCCTACTCCAGGCTGGAGACCGGGAGGGCTACCAGGACCTCATGGTAGAGCGCAAGGCAGAGCGTGAGGCTGCGGAGCACAAGACAGAACGTGAGGCTGCGGAGCGAGATTGAAAGGCAGAACGTGAGGCTACGGAGTGAGATCGACAGGCAGAGCATGACCATCAGCTGCAGCTAGCTCAGCTCCAGCCCTCATCATCCACCCATGACCATCAAGACACCAAGCTTCCAAAGGTCCGTGTTGAGGACTTCCCAGTGCTGGAGAAGGATGGTGACTTGGACTCTTTTCTGACGGCCTTTGAACGGACTTGCCTGCAGCACCATCTGGACAAGGACAAGTGGGCCAAGTACCTGACCCCCCGTTTAAAGGGTAAGGCCTTGGATATCCTTGGGGACTTGCCTGCTGAGGCAAATCAGGGCTATGACACCATCAAGCGGGCCCTGATCCAACAGTACAACCTTACTCCGGAGTCCTACCGCAAGAAGTTCCGGAGCCTGCAGAAGGGGCCAAACGACACCTGTGCTGACCACCGGCGGGCCCTTGCCAGAGCTGCCGACCACTGGACCCAAGGCCTGCAGCTTACCACCGGACCGGAGATCCTGGATTTGTTCATCACGGAACAACTCTTATAGAACTGCCCTTAGGATCTCCACCAGTTCATCCGAGACTAGAAGCCAAAGCGGTCCATTGCTACAGCTGCCCTGGCGGATGAATTCACCAACAATCGGGCCCCTGAGGCCAAGAGAGCGGCCGCCAGCAGCACCTAGAGAGGGGGTAAGATGAATCCTGCGACTGCCCCACCTGCCCCTAGACTGCAGGGAGTGTCCCCCTCAACTCCCCTCTCTAGGCCAGCGGCAGAGTTAAGACGGTGCCACCAGTGCAACCAAACTGGACAATTCAAGGCCATGTGCCCTCAGCGCCCCAAGGCACCAGCCCCGTCCCCGTCCCAAAGGCCGTCCACGGTGCTGTGTGTGTGTGTGGGGTTGGTGTTAGGTCCCTGGACAACTTCAAACCCGTCACCGTCAGCCAGTCTATGACCCTGGGACTGCGAGACACCGGCGCTGAGATGACCCTCGTACGACCTGAGATGGTGTCCCCCCAAGACTTTATCAAAAACGAAGAAACTTCAGCTCTCCCCTCTTCACTCCCAAATCTTACCTCCGGTGCACGGAAACACCCTGACCTGGGTGGGAACACATGAAGAAAGGAAGAAATTCCAGCAACTTCAGGAGAAAGTAGAATTTTCTTAAAAAACAGTTTCTTTATTGGTAATAAAAATATTAATATTCCATCCAAGCAAGACAAAAATAGAGAGGCAAGACAGAGGAGCTGTTTCCTACGCGTTTCAACCTGAATAGGTCTTAATCATGGAATGCGCAGAGGAAATCTCTAAGACAGTATTTAAAGTCTGTGCACAACAAGAACAGGTTGAATTAATTGTATTTGTTACCACCCAGCCCATTTAGTGTGGAGAGCACAGAGAAGAGAAAAAAAAAGTGAAAGAATAGAAACTGAGACACTGCACCAAAAAGTCAGCACAACAACAGAAAATAAAGGAAAAAACACCAAAAAATATATATACATAAACTGATTAAAAACAGAAGCAACCAGAGAGATCACATGATAAGAAATATATATATGCCCGGTATAATCTGTAGTGAAGGGGCTCTTTAGAGACAAGAAAGATTTTTTTCTCCTGACAGGGACAAAAGAAGGACGGGAAAAAAAAAAAAAAAACAAAAAAAAAAAAAACACATTTATTAATGTCCAAATTGCTATATAGTGAAAATTTCAATTCAAATGCTAAAGGAATAACCTTAAACCATCAAATATCCAATAATTACTACAGTATAATATGATATAGTTATTGGTACTGAAAAGGTATGTCCTATAAAGAACAAATAATTCTGGAATTCAAGTATACTGCATAACAAGATCTCTCCTCATATTCAGACCATGCGGCATTCTCGTGCCCAATTTGAAGATCCAGAAAGATTCTCTATTAAGAATCTTTCTTCTAAGATCCCCACCCCTTTTAGGTCTGGAAACTTTTTCAATGCCTGTGAAAACAAGATTGTCCAGACATCTATTGTGAACAGAGGCAAAGTGTCTGGAAACAGCAGACACATTTACCGCAGATGTATTTAATGTGTCTGACATGTGTCTGCGTATTCTTTGTTTGAGGGGACAACTCGTGCAGCCAACATATTGAACGTGACAGGAAATACACTCAATCAAATAAACCACATTTGGGGTATTGCAGTTTATAAAGCTGTTAATGTTATAAGAAAGTCCTGTATAATTAGATGTAAATGATTTGCATTTTTTTGCATGTTTGCACGAGATGCAAAAATTGTGCCCACAGCCAAAAAAACCTGTGCAGGATAACCAATTTTTAGAGATGGCATTGTCCTTGCTGCTTACAACCAAACTGGGGGATAGAATATTGGCAAGATTAGGGGCTCTTCTGGCCACAAAATTAATTTTATTTTTAGTGAAAATCCGATTTAATAAATCATCACTAAGTAAAATAGGCAGATGTTTTTGTACTATTTTTACTATATCATGGAATTGGGGAGAAAAATTCGTTGTAAACGTCACACCATTATTCCTACTAAAATTGTTCTTATTTTTGTTGTTATCTCTAAATAAATCCGATCTATCTATTTCATTAACTATAATTTTTGCCCGATCTAGACACCATTTCGGGTAGCCCCTGTGTTTGAGCTTGGTAACAGCACAGTCCATTTCCACTTGTAGAGCCTCTGGACAGGAACAGTTGCGCTTTAACCTGATAAGTTCACCAAGCGGAATATTTTTAATGACATGCGGAGAATGACATGAACTGGCCATTAAAATGGAGTTGGAGTCCGTGTCCTTATGGTAAGGAAGGATCTCCACTACACTGCCCTTCCCTATCAGAGTGACATCTAGATAATTAATGCTGGTGGAATTTGTTTGAAATGTGAATTTAAGATTAAAAGAATTTTGGTTGAGATGGTTAATGAAAGAATGTGCAGTGACCTCATCCCCTCTCCATATAATTAATACATCATCTATGTAACGTGTGTAAAAAACTATATGATCTGAAAATTCATTATCTTCATTGAAAATGTAAAATTCCTCAAAAATGGCTACAACAATATTAGCAAGGGAGGGAGAGAATTTCCCTCCCATGCTAACGCCACATTTCTGCAGAAAAAACTTTTCATCAAAAGAAAAATAATTGTGCGTTAATAAAAAGTTGATTGCAGTAATGATGAAATTTTGTATGTGAATGGGATATGAACTGTGTTTTCTGAGAAACAACTGCAAACAATCAGAAGCTACATGATGTGGAATGGAAGGATAAAGACTGACAATATCACATGTCAGCCACATGTAGTTGCCCTGCCAGGATATAGAATTCAAATTATTGATAAGGGATTTAGTGTCTCTGAGAAAACCTGGCAATTCTCTAACTAAAGGCTGCAAAAAATGATCCAACCAAGCACCAAGTTTTTCACCAAGGGAACCAATGCCGGATATAATGGGCCTAAATGGAGGGGGAAAAACACCTTTATGTAGTTTAGGGAGGGCATGGTACACAGGAATCACAGGATGATCCACTGTAAGATAATCAAAAATTTTTTGTGTAAAAATGCCCCCCTCCAAACCAGCCTGAAGCATTTTATCCATCTTTACCTTGAAGAAATTAGTTGGGTCCCCTTGTAAATGTAAATACGTATGATCATCAGACAAAATGGCATGGTTCATTTTGAAATACAAAAGAGCATCCAAAACAACAACCCCTCCCCCCTTATCGGCTTCCCTGATAATTAAACCAGTGTTAGATTGTAGATCTTGTAAAGCCAAAACCTCTTGGGGGTTGAGATTGTTGTTTCTGACACCTGTGATTCTATCAAGAGCAACCAAATCCTCTTCAATGTGTTCCTGAAAAATATCTAACACAGATGGTCTGGACTGAACAGGATAAAAAGAAGGATTGCTTGTGATAAACCTGTCAGGAAGAAAATCATAATTTCTGGATTCTGATTCAAGCTGCCTCAAATCAGAAAGTTTTTTCAACTCACAAAACCTGGGAATCACATTAGAATCAAACATATCAGAACCCAGATTAAGACTGGAATCATCCTGTGGATCTTCATTATCGGTGAAATGGCACTTCAAAGTCAGATTTCTTGCCAACTTGTTAATGTCCAGCAGCGTGTTGAAGAGATTGAATTTATTCGTGGGACAGAAACTAAGTCCTTTAGATAATACTGATAAATGGTGCTGTGAGAGAATCTGGGCTGAGAGGTTCCAAACTGGACAGGTTAATATCTCCGCTTCCTGCGGTCCGGATATCTGGTATTTCCGATGTTTGCGACCTCCTCTCCTGGTGCGTTTTTTGAAGAATGGTTTTTCTTGTTTTTGAACCTTTTATCAGATGTAGCGGATGTTATAACTCCCTCCGAAGAAGAATCAGAAGAAATGTCCACTGAATAACTCGTAATAGCTGAGGAAATACTGGTGTCACCAAAACTGACTTTCCTGTTGTAGTTTTTTTGAAAAAACCTCTTATTTTTATATTGCGATCTTAAAATCGAACTTTCGTGCTGTTGATTCCTCCAGGTATAAATTTTGTCAGTCTGGTAGTCCATGGTGTCTCTGTCAAATTTACGTTTTTTCCTTTCTGCGATTTTATCATCCAAAATATTCAGATGTTTGTCCAAGTTGTCATTAAGTGTGGTAAAATCAGAAATGTCCTTGAATTTGTCCAACAAAGTCTCTGTTTCCAAAATAGATTTTTTAACCGCTTCTAATTCCTGTTCCTCATGCTTAATAATAAGCTCCATTAACTGGATGGAACATTTAGAAAGAATGGTATTCCAATCTGATAGAAAATTTTCAGAGAATGTAGCAAACGTCGGAGACTTAATGATCCTTAGGCCACGAGGTATCATATTCTTGTCTACATATGAGCGTAATGATGTGGAATCCCACCATAACCTGGCTTCTCTGGATTTGTGTTTTTCCAAAAGTCTGTGTAGCTGAAAAAGCTCCTCATTATCTTTAACAGTAGCCTCTGTAGAAGTAGTGCCATTGCGAGGATTAAAAATGGAATTGAATTTAGTTCTCCTGTGCAAAGGTAGATCCATAAGGAGTGGAAAATGAGCAGGTTAAATAACCAAAACAGTTAGAGGTAACGTTAATAGGGGGAGCACGAAAAGGTCAAAGGCAATATCAAAAACGAAGAAACTTCAGCTCTCCCCTCTTCACTCCCAAATCTTACCTCCGGTGCACGGAAACACCCTGACCTGGGTGGGAACACATGAAGAAAGGAAGAAATTCCAGCAACTTCAGGAGAAAGTAGAATTTTCCACATCATGTAGCTTCTGATTGTTTGCAGTTGTTTCTCAGAAAACACAGTTCATATCCCATTCACATACAAAATTTCATCATTACTACAATCAACTTTTTATTAACGCACAATTATTTTTCTTTTGATGAAAAGTTTTTTCTGCAGAAATGTGGCGTTAGCATGGGAGGGAAATTCTCTCCCTCCCTTGCTAATATTGTTGTAGCCATTTTTGAGGAATTTTACATTTTCAATGAAGATAATGAATTTTCAGATCATATAGTTTTTTACACACGTTACATAGATGATGTATTAATTATATGGAGAGGGGATGAGGTCACTGCACATTCTTTCATTAACCATCTCAACCAAAATTCTTTTAATCTTAAATTCACATTTCAAACAAATTCCACCAGCATTAATTATCTAGATGTCACTCTGATAGGGAAGGGCAGTGTAGTGGAGATCCTTCCTTACCATAAGGACACGGACTCCAACTCCATTTTAATGGCCAGTTCATGTCATTCTCCGCATGTCATTAAAAATATTCCGCTTGGTGAACTTATCAGGTTAAAGCGCAACTGTTCCTGTCCAGAGGCTCTACAAGTGGAAATGGACTGTGCTGTTACCAAGCTC